>NC_092454.1:13741717-14064842 GCF_036169615.1 Heliangelus exortis | reverse complement strand
TGTCTAGCCAAACAGCAACAGGTGTTTCTGAGGAAGGAAGCACTGACAGAACTCAGCAGTTAAACCAGCAGTCTGCCTGTTCATCACACTGTCATCTCCAGAATGAGGTGATGCACATGTTGGATCCTGCTTTTTCAAAAAGGTTAGGCAGCCACAGGACCTTGGGAACAGTGAGGTGGATGTACTGGGGCTAGAGGACAACGGGAGAATTGAAAATACTGATGAAGATGCAGGAAATAGGTGTTTTGGGGAAGGAGTGGGTGGGAACTTATGGGACTCAGGGCACACTGTAATAAAAGCCACACCTAATAGGGAAGAAGGAACCACAGCCATCAGTTACTGCTCAGTTATGTTTTCTACCATTAACACAACTTTACTAAGCTGAAGCTGAAGAGACAGCAGGTAACTGCAGCAGAGGGATAGATATTGCATAAAAACTGTAGAGACAAAAATTAAGGACTTCCATACTTTAAGCTGGGACACCCAAGAACTAAGTTCAGAAAGGAGGCCAAAAATGCAGAAAGGACCTTACTTCTGTGAGTTACATCAAAAACATCCATGGCAGTTTTCTTTCCCAGTGGGTTTTCCACAGTCAGTGTGATATTACAGATCTTCTGCTGTTCTATATCCCAAGAACATGAGCACTGCTCAGAACAACTTACTGTGCACAGAATTGGGTTTTGGGAAAACCTATCAAAGAAGGAGTAGGAAACAGAGAAAAAGACATTTTTTCATAACGTAGAATCGACATAGATGTTGAATATTTTGTTACCCAACTAGAATACAGCATCGCAAAAGAAATAAAGGCTGAGCAGACTACAAAAAGACACTTCTATCCCTAGTTCTTTACCCTAGCCTGAAGTAGTATGAACATAGGTGTTCTCACAATTAGAACAAAGTTTTCCTCAAGGACTGAATTTACTTTATTCTTTTAAGATGAATGCTACTCTTTCAACAAACAACTAAGTTTACTTTATCCTTTTAAGATACAGTTAAATTGCTTTTAGTGAATTTTCTGGCAGATATTCTAAACAAGGGACTTAATTGCCAAGAACTAAACCATTCACATCTATCATTATGCTTTCAAATGAAGCTGTAACCTCAAGTGCATCTTCTAACCTTTCATTTTTAAATCACCATCATAATATCTTTATGGAAGTGCATGATGCAGAGCCTATGAAGGTATACACAATGATGACCTGCCTTTTGCTGAGATCTTTTGTTTCTTTTGATGACTAAACATGTCCTGTTTCATGAGTTCCCATTTCTCTGCAGACCCTGCTGTAAAACCCCTCTCCTCACCATTTAGATGCCTCTTTAGCAGGGAGCCAAAGGTGAGGTCTTGTATGTCACAGCTGTTTAAAAGCTGAAATAATAGATGGAAGATGCTTTTTGCTATAGGACTGTCAGTAGCTCAAGGACTCAAGAAGGAAAATACTAGAATGAAATTCACCAAATCCTAAGAAAAAGAAGTAGGGAGGCTTGTCAGGCTAACTAAGGGTTAGCTGGGAATAACCAGTTCAAGTCAGCATTAATGTCAATGACTTAGAACACAAAAATACTCAGTCTAGAAGATAATTGAATCCTATTTATCTGTTGTTTGTGTTACCCACTACTGAAAGATATCCAAATAAGGTAACTCTAGAGAATAGTAATAACAAACTTTCTCATGCAGAACCTGCATTCACCCACAACTATGTTACAGGCAGTCTGACTCATTCTGCTCTGCTCAAACTTTGTTAAATAAGGTGAGCAGTGAGCAGGAAAGAGGCAGACAGTTACTTACAACAAAGATAAAAAACATATCGACATATTTTAAAGGAAAGAACATGACTGTTATGTACAGTCATGACAGGCCAGAGTTAATGCAACAATGAGAAAACTTACTCATCAGACAAGACATATTTTGGTGAATGACGTCCATAAAGATAGGTGTCTCCTCCTGGACTCCAGGTACAGGTTACTGTTCTCGTGTCTTGAGTTTGGCAGGAAAAATCATGAGGTGTATCTGGTGGTTCTTGTCAGGGGGAACAGCCAAAAAAGAAAACACAATGGCATGGCAGTCAAGGCAAAAGCCACCAAACTTTTTACTAGATTAACAAACTGGAAATCATACACGTTTACAAAGTCTGGGTTACTACAGATGTTAATATTTCCATTATACTTATTTGGTCACCACTTTGCAGAGACAATCAGGGTAACACCATAAATAATTTTATTTAAAACTTGTCTGCTTGGGTTTGTTTTTTTGTTAAATTAATTAATTCTTTAATTTAATGCATATTGTTTTCTATTGGTAAAAGTTGCTACTAGCCTTGGGAAGGGGGACTGCGTTGCGTTCTTATCACATGAACACAGACAATGAAGCTGATCTTCTAAATGGATAGGTATATATAAAATCAATCATATGTCCTAGAATCAATTAATGAGATTAATCTGAATAGATTTAATGCTATTCTTTAATGGTTTCCTTATGCAAGTGTTCAGATCTGGTCAGATATTAAACAGAGTTCAGCCAGACATGACAGGATAATGATGTCTTACAGCAAGCTTTTTTTGTTTTTTTCTCTATTTCACATAGCCATTCTTCACTTAACAACAAGAAGGAAAATAGAACTGTAAAAATGCATTCACTTACTACCAACAAAAAAACCTGCATGATCATAGCATTGCGTTTCATTGCAAGACTCTTGACAGTAGACCATGATGTGAGGAGAACCGTGATGTGTGACATTTTTCACAGTGAGAAGTCCAAGTCGACCATTTGTGTGATTAAAAGCAGGAATAGTTGGAACTAGAAAGAAATCCTTAACAATTTGACCTTCACTTCCAATGCAACAAAAGCTGATGTCAGAACCTTCCTCTACAATCTTTTCATTTGGAAAAATTTGTGGTCCATGGTTATTTGAAGTGTCCAGGCCTGAAAATTAATACATAACAAACCATTTCAAAAATCCATTCATGGCAGCAGCCTACAACTGGAATACATAACTATCCTTTACAAAAAGATCTCCTAATGTTATTCATGGACAAACTATCCAGGCTAATCTTCTATTTATGGACTTTTTCTTAGCACTTGCCCCTGTACAGAGATGAACTTCACATGTAGTGACACCTGTATTTCTCTTAAATGCATAAACATATAATGTAGTTCAACAAACTACATAAAAGTCTAAATCTATCTCACTGTCTTTCACTTAGGGGAAAAACCTTGGTGTGTTTAAGAACCGGCTACAGAAAAACACTACTTCCTGCACCTATAAACAGGCCCATCTGCACAGCCAAAAGGCCTGTGACCAGGAGGCTAGAAAAACATCACATTCTGAAACTCATGCAGAGCTCAGCTAAGAGGAGTCAACAGCAAATGGATCATATCAATAAGGGGGTGTTTAAAGTGGAATGAGACTCCTCTCGCTTTCAATGATGGACTTCTTGCTGGATGCAAAAATCAGCTGGCTTTTAGTAACTCACAGGCTTTTGCATAGGCTGGAGATAAAATGTGCTCTTAAAAATATGATCCAAAAATCTTATGAAGTCTACAGTTACTATTTTTCAGAGAGCTCTAAATCAGGTGTATAATGTAGGGTCATTTTGTAACACAAAGAGCTATTTTGACCCTTATCCAGTTTCTTTTGAAAAATTAAAATCCAAGATTGGAGCTAGTGAGAAAGAAAGGAGAGTCTTGCAATTTACTTCCCATTTAAAAAATGAGGTAGATCAGCAAATTATGCCCATGCACAGGTAGTGGAAGCAGGGACAGGTATGCAGGGAAGGGTATAGGGACACTGCCCAATTGTGTAGAGATGGGATTAGGAAGGCTAAAGCATGATTGGAGCTGAACTTGGCAAGGTATACAAAGTATAAGAAACATTTCTACAGGTAGATACTGAACAATTTTTTTGTCTCAGTGTTGGCTGGAGGCCTCTCTTCCATGACTTCTTGGGTGGATGGACTCAAGGAAGAAACTAGTGGAGCAAAATCACTCCCAGTGTAAGAGAAAATCAGGTTTATGAACACTTGAGGATCCTGAATGTACAGAACTCTGTGGGACCTGGCAAGATTTATTGCGGAGTCCTGAAAACAGTAGATGATATATTTGCCAAGCCACTCTCCACAGCATCTAAAAGTCAGGTGACCTGGCAGTCAGGTGAATTCCCTAGTGACTAAAGAAAAGGAATCATTGCACCCATTTTTAGAACAGGTGTAGAAAGGTGGCACCCTGTGGATGACCAACCTGTCAGCCACACTTACCTTCTGTACTTGGGAAGATCATGGAACAGATCCTCCTGGAAGCTATGCTAAGGCAAATAGAGGACAGGGAGCTGATTTGAGACAACCAGCATGGCTTCACCAAGGTTGGCTTCACCAACCTACACAACTGCATCAGTGAACAAGGGAAGAGCTAAAGACATCATCTATCTGGAGTTCTGCGAGGCCTTTGATATGGTCCCCTACCACATCCTTCTCTCTAAATTGGAGATAGATGGATCTGATGGATGGACTATTTGGTGGAGCAGTAGCTGTTTGCATGTTTATATTCAGAGAGTAGAAGTTAACAGCTCAATGTGGTGTCCCTCGGAGGTCACCATATTAGAGACAGTGCTGTTTAACATCTTCATCAATGACATGGACTGTGGGATTGACTGCACTCTCAGCAAATCTGCAGATGACACCAAGCTGAGTGGTGCAGGTGACATGGATGCCATTCAGAGGGACCTGGATAGGCTCAAGAAATGTGTGCATGAGCTTCAACAAGGCCTCGTGTAAAGTTCTGCACTTGGGCTGGGACAACTCGTGGCAGTACAGGATGGGAGGAGAATGGATTGAGAGCAACCTTGCTGAGAAGGAGAAACAATTGAGAGGAACTCGTTGAGAAGGACTTGGGCATATTGGTTGATAAGAAGATCAACATGAGCCAGTAGTGTTCATTTGCAGTCCAGGAAGCCAACCATATTCTCGGTTGCACCAAAAGAAGCGTGACCAGTGGGTCATGGGAGATGATTCTGCCCCTCTGCTCTGCTCTAGTCATACCTCACCTGGAGTACTGTCAGTTCTGGGTCCTCAGAACAGGAAAGATATGGACCTGTAGGAGCAAGCCCAGAGGAGGGCCACAAAAATGATCAGAGGGCTGGAACACCTTTCCTATGAAGACAGGCTGAGGGAATTGGGGTTGTTCAGCCTGAGGAAGGCTCTGGGGAGACCTTAGTGCTGCATTTCAGTACATAAACTGGGCTTATAAGAAAGATGGGGACAGACTTTTTAGTAGCGCCTGTTGTGACAGCAGAAGAGATAATGGTTTTAAGTTAAAAAGGGGTAAATTCAGACTAGGCATTAGGAAGAAATTTTTTACAAGGGTGGTGGAACACTCTGTGAACAGGTGTTCCCAGAGAGGTGGTAGATGTTCCATCCCCGGAAACATTCAAGGCCAGGTTGGATGGGGCCTTGAGCAACCTGGTCTGCTGGAATGTGTTCCCACCCATGCAAAGGGCTTGGAGCTGGATGATCTTTAAGGTCCCTTCCAACCAAAAGTATTCTGTGACTCTAAGATTATTTGCCACAGTCCACATATTACAGACCTGTGATGCTTCTACTGACAGTAAAACTTCCATAATTAAAAAGCTGTTGCTGCTCCAAAGAACAGTGTTTCTTCACAAAATCACTGTAGCTACTTTTTCTAAAACAGTTATATATCTTGTTTACACCAAATTTTCTGGAAACACAATTGTTCTAGTAAGACATTATAATTTGGAAAAAAAAAAGGGGGGGGGGGATTGTAATATCATTTATTACATTATTGCTTCACTCCCTGTTTGTTCTCATAGCTCACAGAAATTCAAGATGACTTGCTCCTGTCACTCTGCTTTTTCAGTACTAATAAAAGCTTTTCAGTACTAATAAAAGCTATGATTTCCAGACATGCAGAGCATGTGTCAGATGATGCAGCTATAGCTCTGTGCTTCCTCTCTTATCCCTCAGTCTGGGCTAGGGCTGTGCCTGACCTTGTGACAGGCTACACTGGAGCCTTTCCAAGATACCATGTCACTCTATGCACTGCACTCTTTTAATGTGTGAGCAAGAAAAGCTCTAAAACTTTTGGTCTACTAGCTTAGGAAGATCATACACAAATTAAAACAAGATCTTAAGCATTGCTACTATTGCCAAAAAAAAAAAAAAAAAAAAAAAAAAAAAAGAGAGAGAGTTGGTTAGTTCTTAGAGATGAACAAGTTCATATTGAATTCTTACTTTGATGCCATCTCTCCTGAACTGGTCTTTAGTACTAAAGTCACCAGTGAATTACAATCCATCTTGTATTGGAAAAATATAAAGAATATTGTAAAGTCTTCTTTTGCTTACCCAGGACAGTCTTCCACAGACTCCACTGGCTCCAAATATTTGATATTTCTGCTCTGCTCCTGATTCTCACAGAGTGTGACATACACTCCAAAGGGAAATCTGAATCCCATACCCAATGAAGAGGCTTTCCTGATTTATCAAGTGTGACATTTAGGAACTCCTAGAAATAAAGGCCAGTAAGTATTGAAACAACAGCAATGTGTAGACATTTCGGAAATTCAATCAAAAGCAGTAAGAGAGAGAGAAAGCTTGAAAGAGGAATATGCTTTTGAAAAATGAATCTCTGAAACCTCATTCACTAGACATGACCTCATCCTAAGTAACTAGCAAGCTAAGTTAGTGCTTACAAGTCTGTGCTATCTATGGTGGAGTAATTGATGTGCTGGCAAGACTGCTTGACCCAGACAACACAGTTGTGACTCAGGCCTTCCTTCTCATGAAATGGATTCTCCCTCAGAGACTTCCAGTGTGTTATTTGTGCCTGCTATCACTTGAGTAATAGCATGCACAGATGCTGCTGCTGCCTGCAGGTGCACTTAGTCTAACACTGTGGGTTACATAGTGCTGGTACTGAATTACAGCAGAATCTGCACTGTCTGGTAAGGATTTATGTAGAAGATGCCTCATTGTAACGCTGAGGCACAGCATCTGACACAGTACTGCCATCAGTGACAGGTGGAGTGGAAAAAGATCTGTTAAGTATCCCAAAATGCTTAATTGCAGTAATATGTATAAGCAAGAAATATGTAAAAATGCATCCAAAACTGCTGAAGTCCCTACAGGAGAACAGAATAGAGACAGCCTAACACAAAAAAAATGGAGTTCAAAAATTATAAGAGCCAAATGCTCTGCAATTTGGCAATTATTATATTGAAGTATATAAATGCAAACACACAGTGAAATATACAAAATGTTCTGCTGATTATTTAAAAATGTCCTGCAAAGATCTCTCAGCGTGTAGCTGCCAAGGCCCACCTAGACACAAAAAATGCTACACCAATACGTGGCACAGCAACTCAAGCTAACCAGGGCACCATGTAGTCAGAGAGATAGAAGAAAGGTTACCACGCATATGAATGAATCTCCCTGATACGACAACCTGTAGGATGAGGAAAAACAGCTCAAAAAAAAAAATCTATTAATCATCTGAAATCATAAGTATATTTTATAACCAAATATATATTTCAGTACTTCTTAAGACAACTGTGCCAGATACTCAGCATACCGATCAATTCTTTTAAAATGAACTAGACCAGAGCCCTGCCTCACTCTGACAGCTGGAAAACTGCTCTTCAGTACTGCTTTCTATCAGCAACACCTGCACTTCCATAATATGACCACTGAGAAATTCTCTGCAATTAGTTCATGATTTGATTTCTCAGTTATAGCACTAAGGAATGTAATCTGTGCTTTGGAAGCTATATGGCATGTCAGTGCTTTGGTACAAGCAGGGTCACATAGTTTCTTTAGTGATACATATTCATCAGAAAAACATAGAAGCAAATACATTCCTACATGGTAGTGACATAAAAAAAAAAATCTTATTTTCCTTGTCATACTGCTTTTAAGTAATTAAATGGGATACATCCTTGGATTAAAAAAATTCTTTACTTCTTCCAGAGAGTTATTAGGAGTCTGATGGACAGATACTCAAAAAAACCACTTAATTTTTTGTAACTATATTGCTTGGTTTCTGACTACAGGATTAGACCTACTCATGGAGTGTTAAAAATCCTATAAAAATATCAAAGTGGTCAAAATCTTTCTAAAATGTACAGAGCTCATATGCAGTGAAGATGTGGTCCTTCAAACTTGGAGACAAAATACAACTTGGTTGATCAGAGTAAGCTGTGATTCTTAACAGTGCTCATCTTATTTTATTGACTTCTGGTTTCAGAAAAACACAATATTCTCTGTTTATGTCCCTTCTCACAAGTAACACCTGTAAGTGATCAAGAACAGTTTTCCAGTTCTACTAAGTATTAACACATGTATTTAATACATGGAAACGATGTAGAAGAAAACGATGGAAGAATCCATAGTTTGGTTTGTGAGAGGAGTTGCAGCAACATGACTCACATGACTCACACAAGGGACCTGCACCTTAAAAGGGAAACAGAGACCTTTAAAATCAAATCTCCTAAGTCCACCCACCAGAATCCCTCACCAAGAGTATGCAAAGTGTATCTACATTCTTCACAAGTGGATATGATTCTTCAGCTGAGCAAATACTTTCTTTGCACAAACACAGGACAAAACATTAGACTCAGTCTGGCATCTAGTGAAATATGGAGGTATTTTTAGTACAGTTTTGTAAGTAGTAGGTTGTAAGTAGTAAAGCTATACAGCAAAGCTATCTGCATATATAACTGAAAATTTTATTTTTCTTTAGCATTCTTTATTGTATAAATAACTAATATACCTATATATATATATATGTATACTTACTGTCCACACTGTAGTAGCTACATCTGTTTGATAGACTTGTATTTCAAAAGACATTGCCAGCTCAGCCTCATGTGCTGACTTGCCAACATCCCATTCCACCACCAGCTGCTGAAGCACCAGATCCTTGGAAATGTTAACATATGTTACTGGAAACACAAAGGATTCTAGGAGCACAAAAAGGACACAAAAATAATAATGTTTATGTATGCTTTAGTTCTTCAAGTATGGGGAAGTTACAAAGTAGACCTGAAAGAACAGTAGCCAGGGGTAGTATACAGCATGCAATTCTGAAGGAAAACAAAAAACGAATAAGACTCAAGCTCTTGATATCAAAAGCAAAGATAATCTTTCATCTTAAAGCATCACCAGGCTAGAATGAGGTTCCTGTATCCAGTAATTTATTTTTCAGTCTACTAGTTACTTTATGGGAATACCGATCCATCTCTTTTTAGCTTTATGAAGAGGAACAATAAAAAATATTAGTTAATGCCAATCAAGTATTTTAAAAGCATAGCTCAAGAGTTTCCCTCCCCTAGCTAGCTCAGATGATAGTGTAGTGTTAGGTACATATCTGCTTGCTCCACCCAGGGCTGCAGTCAGGATCCCAGTCAGGGCTGTGGATCCTTCTGCTAGAACAAGACACGTAATTATAATGACACCTCCATCTTTCTGTGGGATGGTCTAAGTCTGTCTCTTACCATTCCTGTGCATTCCTCCTGCAGTGCTGAAGCAACTGGGAGAGCCAGATGGGCCCAGCACAAATAAACAAGCCTAAAGGAGTGGATCTGGCTTGTCTCATAATGAAACTCAAGAACACAAAGTAAGACTCCCAAGGGAAGCAAACATATATGCCTGAAAGAAAATCCAGATAGTTGGCAGAAATCTCATAATTTTCAGGGTGAAAAATTGAAAAGAAACCCCTTTGTATCTTCTGAATTTCCCTATCTGCTTTTATGCTCCTTCTATCCAATTCTAATTGCAAGCATCACTATTATGCTTGTTGCATCAATAATGAGATTGCTTCTTTCCTCTATAAATGTGTCTTTTTGTTCAAGCTAAAAATCTCATCTCTTTTTTCACCATGGAGTTCATTTTCTCCTGCCAAGTTAACAAAAAACACAAAGGTCTCATTGGTTTCTTTTGATTTTTTTTCTCCGTCTGTATGAGTGTAGATCCACTTTTATTCAGATGATATTTCACTTCAGAGTTCACACACACAATTTTGTTCTCCTCAAAGCCAGGCACAAGAGCCTAGATCACCAGCCAGGACTTACACACAGCACCAACAAACAGAAGAAAATATAGCTAAGGACATTAATATGACCTTGAAGCCTACTGAGTTACAATGTATGACTTGAATACCTTTGTAGTATAATTTAAACATGAAATATTTGTAGCTTTCACACTTACAGTCTTCCTCTCCCACCAAAAGTTAAATAAACAAGGAATCTTTGGACTTGTTTTAACTTGAAATTGAACTCAAGACTATATGAATAGCTTTATGATTAACAGCTGAATCTAATTTTATTCCTGAACAACTGCATGTCAAAACAAGTGACCAAGTTACTGTAATGCAGAAACTGTGTGGACTTGCCCACATTACAAGGTTTTGTCACTCTAGGGTTATTGGTAAAAATCTCAAAACTGTGCCTGAGAACAGGCACATAGAGTGTGAATACATGAATTTAAAGACTGAAAAGAAGAAAAAAAAGGCTGAAACCAATACATTATCCCTTCAGTATGATAACAAGCACATTTATATAAAAAAACACCCCTCTCACTGCCTCTCCAACTTAATTAAGACAATATAACGCATATAATTCCCACTATAGTTTGGCAAATTTTTCCTTCTTAAGGGTGGACACAGGAAATTCAATTTAAACTATTTGGTCCTTTTTCTTAATTTTTTTTGTTTTAAGAGTCATGCCCAATGTTATTGCTGGCAGTATGTGTGCAAGCAGTACTTCTACCTTAAAATGCTTCTGAAAAGTTACCCTCATATTAATTTTTGTTCCCTCTGAATTTGCCTATTTGCTTTTTTTCTTTGTAGAGGATACATATTTGAAGGGCAAGAAATAAAGATCTGGTCCTGAAATCTTGTGGCACAATCAGAAAAGGGCCAACAAAAGTGTTAAAATTTTTGTAGATGAGACAAAAATGAAAGAGAAACGAAAGAAGTAGAAAAGCATAGAAGTTGTCAGAGAACATAAGCTATTTGAATATGACAGAATAAAGATCAGAAATATGAGGTAGAGGGGAAGCAGACAAGTAAGTACACCCAGGTTTCACATAATTGCAAGTTATTGATATGACAGGGAATTTCGCATGATGGAGCTGCAAACATTAATTATACAAGATGCTTTGTGACCTAACCAGAGAAAATAACTTTATTAAGTGTGTAACAGGATGCTTAAGTACAGGAGACTTACAAATAAGCAAGTCCAAAGGTTCAGTTGTTGTAGATTGTTCCCAAATAAAAAAGCAAACGTTCAGACATTTACCTTGCTCTGAGTATGTAGTGGAAC
Organism: Heliangelus exortis; assembly: GCF_036169615.1. NCBI lineage: Eukaryota > Metazoa > Chordata > Aves > Apodiformes > Trochilidae > Heliangelus > Heliangelus exortis. The sequence continues at coordinate 14,053,515 of NC_092454.1, read as the reverse complement.
AGGTCATCAAAGAGAGCAGTACCACCAGAACCATAAAGTGATTCATCATTCATCTGCTTTTTCCTGCACAAGATCTATCAGGACAGAAGACATTTCCATTTATTTGTTTCTTTTAGGGGAAATGGATTCCAGACAATTGTCCAGATAATGTTACCATATTTAAGAATGACTAAATAAAAACACAAGTACAGGCTCCAGGCAGTTTAAGAGAAATTCAGGAAGAATGGGCAAAGAAAGATAAGGAATTTTAAAAATCACTTATTTTTAGGACCTAGTTACAGCATAGGGAAAAATACACTGTACTCAAAAGGTTCAATTTAATCTAAAGCAATAGAAACCACAATATCTTTAAAGTTTTCTTCCTGCTTCTTTCTAAGGAATATTAAAACAGAAGTTTGTCCTGATATATTTTTGGCTTTTGTCTTGCACAAATAACAAGATATCTTTTTAACAAGGAAACAAAAACAAAAAAAAAAAAGTATCAAAGGTGCAAAATACCTTGTGGTTTCAACTCTACCTGAAGAATACAGTAGACTTTGGAAAGCATGGTCTTACCCTTTGCCAGCACCCAGGACACTCTATGGAGGGCTTTAGTTAGACTGGAGTTGAAATACATCCATCAAAGCCTTAGCAAGTTCCAGTCCTAGCAGGACTGTCATTCCAAGTACCACAGTGCTCCATCTAACATTCCTTTTAGAGCTTTTACGCTCATGTTGTGACAGCATGAAACATCTTCACAGTCTAGTCCTTAGGGATTAATTGGATGTCAGATCTCACAAGATATCTATGATCTGCAAATTCACCCAAGTAGAAGGGGGAGCTGAACATTCAGTATGATTACTCACTCAGGCACAGAAGGTACAGTAATCCAAACAACAGGAACAGGACTACAGATACAGCTTTCTTTAAGTTTAACTTCCATGTTTTGCATTTCTGGAGCTGTGTAGAATACTGATAGACTCTTCTACTGTCTCCATAACAGAAATTAAAACCTCTTAGCAGGACAGATAACTGGAGTGACCTTTTGTCCCCACTAAAGCCAAGGACAGAATATTTACTGATTGCAGAAAGGCAAGGAATTCACTCTGTAATTTCTTCCTAGCAGAAAACCTCCAGTTTACAACCTCAGAGCTACAGACACTTCAGTTTAGTGGGTTTTGGTCTTAATTTCTCCCAAGGATCAAAATAAAAGTTTTCAACCTTTTATTTCTTTCATATTTCTAAAGGTCACATGGAAAATGAGTAGATGAGTGCTGCATCTATCACTGCAACACAGGGCTCAGTACTCACAACAGACACCTTTAATGCAGTGTGTCCCAACTTTTTATTTGTGACCACAAATACTTCACATAGAGGCCCACATATTCAAAAGTTGAGCGTTGTCTTGCCTAATGTATAGGCTTCTGCAGTCTTTTTTGCCATTATAGCAACATCCTCAAAGTATCTGGATAACACTAAAATCAACCTGAAAAAAGAATCCAAACATTTTTGAGAACTTAGGCCTAATTCACATGCAACAAGAACTGACTTAGGGAAGTTCACTTCTTTATATAGTTTCTAACTTTAGTCTTTCTTTTGTCATCTGATCAAATATGGTATCTGAAAGGGAAAATAATTCTTTATGTTTTGCCTGGAATAAACACAATAGAGTGGTTCTTTCTTATAGAGCAGTGAGTGGCAAGTAAATAACACAAAAAGAAGCCTTTCCAAAGCAAATTATGCTAAAAAATGTGGTAACTCTTCAACAAATTATTATTATTTTGAATTATATGAAATTAATATTAAGACACAAACGCAAATCTTCCATGTCCTATTACAGAAACAAGTGAGAATAAAACTGCTTTTAAAGTCAAGAGAGTTGACTTTCTGTTTTAAAACCAGTTAGTTTCTGTAGCATGACTCCTGATTTATCACAGAACCATATGATGAGAGCATGATGAAAACCTGGCCCCACAAAATTCCTGATTTTTTAAACATCAGTGTGGTTGGACACAAAGCTATTTGCCCTATTTGTCACTTACCACTCAAATCCAACATTGAATACAGTGAGAAAGTATTACAGAACTCATGACATATTGGACTATTTGTTTAAATCACTTCCTATTTGTGAAACAAATCCAAATTCTCTGCTGCTCTTAGAGAGTATTCTCAACTGCTGTGTGTCATAAATGTCCATTTATTATTTTTTTATTAATAAATGTCTAAACTATCCCTTTCCACTTATTTACACTTCCACTTCACTAATAACACAGGTTAGATCACTTTTATATTTTTTTGCCATACAATAATAAAGGAGAGTGTAATATAAGAAATTACCATGAAAATAGAAATTTACTTTGGACAGTTCCAATGCTTTTGACTATTCAGTATGTTAATAACCTTGTTTGTTACTGTATAATAAGTTATAATAATATGTGCAATGTTAGGTATGAAACCAGTGTTTATGGGAAAAGATCCGGAATGCTCTGACAAAAGAGAATATGAAGTAAATTTAAATAAATTAAATACTATTCAAGAAAAAAAAAATTCTAATATAAGAGGCATGTTTTTGCTTAATTCATCTTTATGCAGAAACATCTGCTTATGATTGACAAACTAATCACATTCAGTAATCACTACCAACCAATGTCAAGCACGTATTCTTTATTATCAATGATTAAATTCTTTTTAAAAATCACCACTTAAAAATCTGAGTCTTGGTTACAGAGATGAAAAGAGAATCAAAACAGCTGTACAAAATACATTATCAGTTTCACTTTAAAAGAACTTAATGAAGATAATAGGTCAACTACATCCTTGCCAAAAGTGAAATAATTGGACAACAAAGGGAATCAATGAAGCCAAGATGCCAAGAAAGGTTTTATCACCCTGAAAGAAGAAAAGTACTACCTCTGAGAAATAGTAACCACCAATGTCACAAAAAAAGTGACAATCACAACCACAGTTCTGATTAATAGCTTTTTTCCATATTTCCCAGTCTTAAAAGGTATGAATACCATAAGAGTATATCACAGTATACCATGGTTCTTCATCTGAGAATGAATCTCTTCTGACTTTTTTTTTCAAGCCTAAGTGTTTTTTTACATTCTTCAAACCTGGAACGCCTGTGTACTTTGTTGCCATGAATTTCAGGTTAGAACAAGTAGCTCTCATGCCAGTGATTTTGAATATGGACTACAGAGATATAATTTGAATACTGTTTCTTTCTAGTTACTTTTATCATTAAGATAATGTTGCTATAGCATTTCTCTAGCCTATTGCAGAATAGAGCAGTTTGTCCAGCTGAGTTTTGAAGAACTCCAAGGATGGAGATTCCACAACTTCTCTGGGGAACTTGTTCCAGTGCTTAACCACTCAGTGTGAAGGGATTTTCCTTTTATATTATCCTTATATTAACATATTTATTTTTCTCCTTACATTGTCCTTGCTACAATTTCTGCCCATTTCTTCATGTGAAGAGCTGCAAAGAGTTTAGGTTTGTCTTCTGAGTAACTTCTCAGCAGTTTGGAAAGGACTGCAGTTAGACCTGCCCTTACCTTTCTCTTCCCAAGGCTAAGCAAACTCAGCTTCTTCAGTGGCTCCTGCACATGCTCCACTTTCCAAAGCCTTCTGGTGTTTCTCTCCTGGACTCAGTTCAGTCTGGCAGTCCTCTTTGTACTGTGAGCCCCAAACTAGACATATTAATTCACATATGCCCTCATAAATGACAAATAGAATGAATTAATCACTCCCCTAAGCTCTTATTCTTCACCAGCCTTAACAACGGCAGTTGTGGCTCTAATTTCTGTGATGATCTAGTTATTGGGACACACTGAAATGATCTATAAAATGGATGATAATCCTAAGCCATAAATTGAGGATGACTGGGCACAAAATTACCTAAAACATCTATAAAGTTAACTGAGCAAGAATTTTTTCATTTTACCCTATATTCTTCCCCCTTCTAAAAATTCTACATCTGTGGGAGAAATAAAGCAGATCTGCTTAGCCTTGTCACTCTGTAACTTGAATAACTGGTAAACGATTTCTAACTCGTGAATATATAGTCTACTTGTAATTCTTCCCATTGGAAAAACATAATCTGCAGTGTGACAAAACAGAAAAAAATGGACTCAGGATTCCCAACATAACCTGAAATTAATCAGTACTGACAGATACATCAATACAACAGAAACATTTTGGACACCCGGTGGCAGCTGCAATAATATTCAGCACCAACAGGAATTTTTCAAAGACCTGACAATTAAAGAGCAATTACCCAAGAAGTGGAGACAGTACAGGAGCAAATTACCTTGGGAAGAGATGAAATAGCTTTCAATAGGTAGTATGTGTATACTCTAAATAAATATCTCCAGACAAACCATTTCTCTTTCAGAGCAAAAGGCTGACCTAGATGACCCCCAAAGTCCTGTCCACGCCAGTGCTTTTGTGATGTCATGGATGAGAGGAAAAAGAAACTCCCATTATTCATCTGGTAAACATGCCTAAGATAAACATTTCATCAAACCTCTCTTCACAGGCATTAAAGCACATAAATTCAACTAAGCCCTCTTTAAAGACCAGTCTCATAGTACCCAGAAGTCATTGGCTGGGAGCTGTAGCCATATGGTGCACATACTACTGCAGTACCTGCAATACCCTCATGCATAAGAAAGGAAACTCCTGCTGTGAACATCTAGTATTAGCTGACTGCAGAGTCAATCTGTTTTGTATCAATCTTCCTACAGCTGCATATTTCAAATCATACTTCATACAACTTTACTTTCTCAGAACCCTTTGCTTTGCTTATTTAAAACAGCTGACAATCACAACCCACATCCCCAGATGAACCAAAGCCTGCACTTAGGCTGGCAAAAGAAATGTTTTCAGCTTCTAGTGTCCAAAAATCTTTAATCATTTAAAGGACACCAAAATCATAATCACTACTGAGCAGACAAATTTTCCTAGACCGGAGGTGGAAGAGAACTGCCAGTGATGCAAATCTGATTATCATACTACTTTGGATTTGCATCATGTTTTTCATCCTGCGTTCTCATTCCCTCTACTTCATAGGCAATCTGAGGATGGGAATCACAATTCCAGTTCATGCCACACAATACAGTGTCGCTAACATAACTGATTTGGTTAGTGCCAGAACCTAATAGACTCCTTCTGTAGCCTCCAAAGAGAGAAACAGCCTCCCCTAAAAATTAAACCAGACCATAAGTAGAATAATTCATTCTCCAGTGGTGGCATTTTCCTCTTAAACAATCAGAAAACTAGGTAAGTGCCAAAATGAGCTAAACTGTCTAGAGTACAAAGACTCTGCACTGAAGTATGCCTTCGGTCACCCAGTTCCTGCAGTTCCCAGTACGATATCCTTCGCAGAACCAACAGTGCAGAGCTGGCATCCAGCTGAGGCCACTTTACTTGACACAGGGAGCAGTGCCAAGCCATCAGAAACCTACCGAGTGTGGGAAAATCAGTGTTTGCCAAAGCATCCTACAATTAAATAGATTCCTCTTCAAAATAAACATCACAACAATTCTGAATTCTGAAAGAAATTTTTAGTCGAGACGCTAAATTCTAAAGTGATGATGCCTTCCTTTAGCCCTTGTACTTTTCTTCCTCTATGTAGTTTTAAGTATAGCTTCAATAATACCTAGCACAAAAAATAAGCCTGTGTATAAGACACTGAAATCTCCTAATAAGCCCTTCTGATCTAACTGGTGAGCATCAAGTTTAAAGAGCTGCATGTGGAAGAAATTAATTTCAATAATTAAGGTCTGATAGGCATGTAGACATTTGATCACTTAAGGATAGCTTTATCTCCTGTCTTTTGGAAGCTCTTTGATGCACGCTGCTTGTTTTTTAAAGACTTTTGGCAGAACAGGAAACATGAAGGCTGGAATCCAAAAAAGAAAGCAATCAAACAGTGGGAAAAAAAAGGGTTCTAAAAACATACAAGTGCTAAAAAAACTGTGTAAAGACGACTGCTCTATCAGAAAGCACATGGTAACAACTTCAGGGAAGGAATTGCATAGTGTGTTGGCATGACTCATACCAACAGGAAGAACAATTTTACCTTCTTTTCAACTATAATCTACTTATAATGCTGCTGGGATCTGGTTAACTGTGGGAATGGTCGAGGCATGCAATATTTAGATTAGAATAGAGGTAAAAAGTTTATGCCAGAAACAAGTCAAACTCAAAAAAATGCAAGAACTGCACTGGAATTCACGATGTTTTCTCATTCACTCTGATGGTTTCGAGATTAAACTACAGATTTCTGATGGTTGAAAGAGAGCAGGAACAACACTTTTTCTCAGTTTGATGCTGAATTTAAAGGTCTGGGCTTGCATTTCTGAGCAAGTCAAAACCTTCTCAAAGTAGCAAGAACGGGACAAATTAAAACCAAACCCAATCACCTGTCTGGAGCATCATCGTCATCCCACGATTTTGCTTAGTTCAAAGCAGCAGCTTCTACGCTGTAGTGAAGCAGTGACATCTTGAAAGCAGAGAAGAGTGGTGGATCATAAAACGCGATGGATTCTACAGCAAGCGATGGGTGCTGCTAGGGGGGCACTCATCTACTGATAGATGAGTGATGTCTGATGATCTCTATCTACTGATAGAGCTGCAGGAGGGTGGGCTGCAGCCGCCGAGCCGAAGGGTGCCTGGAAAAGCGGTGGTTAAAGGGCGAGCATCACCGGGCTTAAATTTCAGCGTAATATCTCCACAGAGCTTTTCAAAAAAGGCGCCGACGTGGAGGAGGTGGATTTTCCTCAGGAGGAGCAGACCGAGCTCCGCGCAGCGATGGCTGCCGGGGTCCCCCCGCGGGGATTACTGAGGGGAGGAAGGGGCTGCCGCGACAGGGAGGGGACGGCGCAACTCACCTGCGGCCGCCGAGCAGCTCCCTGAGGAGCGAGGTGAGGCTGCTCCCTACCTGGTGGGCAGCGGGACGCGCGTCACTGCTGGGAAGAGCTACGGAGCGCCTGGGCTCGGACGTCCCTCCCGTCGGCAAGGCGGTGCCTCTTCCCAGATGGAGAGGGCAGGGAATTTCCCTCCGTTTTCGGGAAGCACGGCCAGTTCTCTTGGCAGAGTGCCGGCCCGTTCCGCGCTCCCGCCCGCAGCTCCCGCCCTCCCGCCTCTCCTCGAGTGCGGAGGCGGCCGCGGAGGAAAGAGAGGGCGGGCGGGCGGCGGGGCCGGGACGGACTGGTGCCCTTAGAGCGAGGAGGGGCTGCAGGGGTCAGGGACAGACCTTGGGGTCAGCCAAGCAGGGAGCGGAGGACAGCCTGGCTTCATCTGAGAGGACCATGAGGTGCAGGACTGTGAGTCAGGAAGGGAGAAGAGGAATTCACTGAGGAGTCTCACCTCGAATCCTGTGTTCCCCCCTGACTACAAGAAGGGCATTGAGTAGCTGGAGAGGGTCTAGAGAAGGACAATGAAGCTGGTGAAGGCTCTGGAGAAATAGTCCTAAAGAGAGGCCGAGGGAACTGGAGTGGTTTTGCCTACAGAAAAGGACGATGAGGGGAGACCTCATCACTCTCTACAAGTACCTGGAAGGAGGTTGGAGCCAGGAGGGGGTCGATCTTTTCTGCCAAGTCACATGTGATAAGACGAGAAGAAATGGTCTCAAGTTGCACTGGGGGAGGCTTAGGTTTGATATGAAAAGAACAGGGAAAGAATAAGAATAAGAATAAGAAACTTATTCACTGAAAGCCCTATCAAACACTGGAAGAGGATGCTGCTGAATTAGCACCCTTGCAGACAGTAATTCAAAAAGACATACAGATCTGATGCTCAGGGACATGGTTTAGCACTGGTATCAGCAGAGTTAGGCTGATGGTTGGACTCAGTGTTCTTCAAGGTCTTCTCCAACCAAAACAACTCTATGATTTTATGATTTGATAGGCCTGGATAGTGCATTCAGAGAGGCACGGTGTGCCGAGAGCTGCCTTGGTCATTGCTTCCATCAGAAGATGGAATCATGAAAAAATTTTGTTTAAACATGTTACCCAGCCTTTCCAGGGTATTTGTGGTAAAGGTTTCTCCAGTTTGTATCTCTTTTATGTAAAAGAGGTCTTCTGTCTCTTATTTTCTTTTCCCTAAGCTATGTTTGTAGGTTAAATGTAACATACCTCTTACAGCAACCATTTTCCTTGCTCTCCTTTGGATTGTCTCAAATTCTTGAATCTTGACATGTTTTTCCTTGGAAGGATGTGTTCTGCCTCGCAGGCTATATTACTTTTAATACCTCTTGATACATAGTTTGCCCCTTTTTTTCTTTTTCTTCACAATAGCATAGTGTAGCCAGATAGCCAGCTGTGTGGCACAGCAAATTGCCAGTTGCCACACTTCACATGTGTTTCACTTCAGCATCTTAGTGTTTTCCTTCCGAGTTGCTGCTTCTTTTCATTGCAGTGATATCTCCTGTGATATATCTATGTTGATATCTATGTTGAGTATGGCACTGCTTCTTTAGTCAGGTTTTCTATTTTGTCATGAAGCTTTTGCTTTCTACTCAAGCAAAATTATTTCTAATTAAAGTATAATTTTATTGTTTAGAATGTTATTCTGGAGAGCTGCATCTGTTTCTTCCACAGAGTTACTGCGCATGTTGTGTGAGTCATACAAACTGGATTTTTTGCAGAGGGTCACTAGTTACTCATTTTTCATTGCCTACATGCATATCTGGAGATGGTAGAACCAGACATTTACTGTTGTGTCAGAGCTCAAGAGGACTATACCTAGCAAAGATCATCTAACTGCTTAGTTTTACTAAAAATCACCGACACCTAAAGCTGGATGCCAAAATTATGGCTTTTTTTTTTTTTTTCCCTCATGCTTTACAATGTGCTTATGAAGAAGTCTCAATTATATGCTAATAGGTTGTTTAATGTTTTTAGGCAGTTTAATTAGAAAAGTTTATGGGTCATGTCTCAATTTTAAATCTGAAAGTAGAACTTGAAAATTATGCAATAAACAAAACATGGTATTTTTGTACATTAAGATATGGTAAAAATGGTGTATCATAATGGTGTAATCATAATGTATGTAATCATATGAAATCAAAACTAAAGGCAATAAATTAAGCCAGCTTAGTTCTAGGACTTAAAATTTTGAATGGATGCTATTGTATTCCTTTTTTGTCTTTTGATGTAAGGGTTGAAATGTTTTCCACATACCATTTTAAAGACAATGTATTATGTAATTTTTTTTGCTTTGAGTCCCTCATCTGTGTTTGAAAATGTCTTTTAGGCTTCTGAAGAAAATATCTTTTTAAATCTGTCAATAAATTTAACATTTTCTGAATAATTTAAACTCTTCTGTTGATTACAAATGTTCATTTCCTCTTGCCCTTCCATCTGGGTAGCAGCAATAGATTTTGCTTTTGCATACTGATCCACATAATACAAAAGTTCCAGAATTAACAATATAATAGCTTGTCATTTGAATGCTCCAGACTTTTTAAAATATGAACTCACTGCTATCTATCAATAATTTTCAAGGTACTAATTAGTACCCCAAAACCTAACAAGTTATTGCATAATGTGTCTAGGGAATTTTCACGCTTAGTCAGGAAGTATTTCAAAAAGCAAGTTATTAGATTTCTCATATTTAAGGTTCAAAAACTGAAATAGAAAGAAGGAAGGTTAATAGACAAAAGAATTTGGTATTGCAATGTATTGTGTGTTATAGGGTCTATAGAATTTTAAGTTCTAGATGTCAAAGTTCTTTATATACAAGTCATAGCAATGTAGGTTGGAAAAGCCCAGAAGATGCTCTCTATTAACCCCTCTCCCTTCCTAGAATGGGAAAGGGAGGAGAATAAAGAAGAGTGACTTATGAGCTGGAAACTGAATGATCTGGAACGTTTAATGAAAGAAACAGTAATGATGAAAAAGAAAGTTACTAAATATACACAAAAACATACAAAATCAATCAGGAGCTCAGCTGTAGTATCCACCCAGCAAAAAGCAACGTGCTCTGCACTCGTAAGAATGGATGTGACAACTGAGACAGAGCTCTAGCATAAACACATAGCCTTCCAGGCATCAGGATGCAGGGAATGCCAGAGGCTTTCAGTGGTACAGGATGGCTGTATTGGGGACAGCCACATGCAGTGTGACCAGGTGGACAACCTGCTTAGTCTAGTGGCAAAGCTCTAAGAGGAAAGGTTAAGAAGCATCAACGAGTTTAAGAGCTAGGCTGGTAGAGCCATGCTCTGCCACTGTCAACCAGAAAAACCTTAGATCAAAGGGAACCCATTCTCCTACCAGCATGAAGTCAGTAGCTTAAAGGAAGGGAGTGAATGGAGGCAAATCCATGCTCAGGGCTGGAGGCAAACCCCTTCCTTGCCCACCTCACCTTCTCAGGTGCCTCTGTACCACAGGTGTGAGATTCTGGATGTGGAAGGCAAGTCAGTGCCTGATGGCCCATCCATTCCAGAGGTGTCACCAAGGTCAGAGAGAACTATCCCCCTGGATCACCTCCAGGAGGAAGGAAAGGCAACTAGTATTTGTAGGTGACTGCCTGCTGAAGGTACAATATGCTGAACAGACACTTCTTGTAAGGGAGTCCACTGGCTCCCTGCAGGCTAGGTGAAGGACATCACAAGGAAACTTCTAAGACCGGTGCAGCCACTGGACTACTACACGTTACTGGTCTTCCACGTGAAAACCAAAACATGTAGTCCAAGAGCAATCAAAAGGGACTTTAGGGCCTAGGGCTGTTGAGGGAAGCTGGGGCAGAGTTTTTTTGTTCTCTTGTTTCAGTTGTGCACAGTGTTATTGGAAGAAACAGACGGACACAGTCTACTAATACATGATTCTGTAGCTGGTGTTACCACCATGGTTTTTGGGTTTTTGATAATAGGATGGGCAACATGGCACAAGGCTTGATTGCATCTGATAGGATTCACTTTTCTCAAAGGGAGAAAAGCATCTGTGCTCAGGAGCTTGCAGGACCCTCTGACAGAGCTTTAGATTGGATTTTAAGGGGGAGTGGAATAATATCAGGTTTCCCTGTGACAAAATAGGATGGAGCTTTGAACAGCCTGGTCTAGTGGAAGGTGTCTCTTCTCGTGGCAGGTGCATTGGAATTATAGGCTTTTTAGGGTCCCTTCCAGCTCAAACCAGTCTATCTATGCTCCCCTCCAGTAGCTCTTATGTCACTACTGAAGCTGCAGGGCTCTGGAGAGATCCTAGACTGGACTTCTGGAGTCAGCAGCAGACAGTAATTGGAGTAAGTAATGCACAGATTCAGGAACAGGCAGACTGGCATCAAAGGCAGAAGAATGAACAAAGAATTCTCCTAGGATGTCAGCCATGGAAGAAGACAGCTTGACCTTCATAATCCCTCAGATTTTTATTATGATATATATGTGATGGAATACACCTTGGTCACATTTGGGCCCTCTTTCTGGTCTTCTCCTTCATGAAAGGAGGGTTGTAGATGTTACTCCTATTAGTTCTTTCATTTCCCATGCGCAACAAGTTTAGTAGAACCAAGCAGTGGCCTTGGTTCTGTGTACAATTCTTCAGCAATTACTATAAACATTGAGTGTTACCAGTCCTGGAAGCTGACTGAAAAAGATGCTGTTAATTTCAGGAAGTGCAGTTCAGTTACTTAAAAGAGACTCAAATGAAAATTATAACTACTAAAAAGAAAATTGGTTCCATCCTGGCTAAGACCAGGACATTGATGAAGAAAATGTGCCCTTTTAGAAATATAAAAAGTATATTTTATAAATTCTCCCTCCTTTAGGGAGAAAGTATGTCACTGGATCAATGCTATCTAAATTAACAGGACAATTTTAAAAGGAAAAAAAATCTGCAAACAGAATGTATAGGAGGGAATTTTCTTTGTCAAGGCCTGACTTGGACCAAGACAGGTAGTTAGAAGTTCCTTATTAAATAATGCAGTGGGAGACTTTACTATGTTATTTTAAGCAGAAGCAGAAATATTTCTATATTTCAGGAGTTTTGGACTCCAGCAAGTTAATGATTATATACATGAGTTTCCAGGCAGTTTACTAGAAATGTTGACTCTCTTATTAAAAGCTAGTAATTTGTATGAAAAAAGCCTACAGTCCTTTAAGTTGTGAATTTATATTTAACTTAGTGTGAAAGAGACCATCTTTAACCCCAAAGCAGAATGAATCACACCCACATCCTGATTCTCAGAATTTTTTTCTTAAAAACTTCCACTGCCTTCCAAGGCAGTCTCTGCCTAGGATCTAACTATCCTTAGCTGTAGAGTGTTCTTTCATATGTAAACTAAAACTATGTTCTACCTCTTTATGTCTGCCACTGTATGCCTACAAACTAATGGAGACAAAGCTATTAGTTTCTATTTTGCAGCAGCCTTTGAAATATTAAAGATTAATGACAAGACCACTTCAGCCCTCTCTAGCCTGAACAATCTCAATTCCTTCAGTGGTTTAAAGAACACTGATCATGATCTACATGTCTTTTGAAGTCCAGTTCTGAAAAAAAAGGACACAGCATTCCCAAGAGGAGTCTTACGAACACCATATTTACTTACAGATGGCACTTCTGTTCCTAGCTCTCTGTACATCTGCTGTTTCCTCAGAAGCAGAATATTATTTATTCAAGATCCACCTGTGATGTTCTGTAAGCAACAGATAATTTTATCTTGCCAATTCTTCACTTTCCGGCTTTTCTGCTTAAGACTAAAACCTTGAAAATTCTCTTCTGAGACACCGTTTCTCTAATTTGTCAAGATGCCTTTGAATCTTAATCCTCTTTTCTGGTGTGCTTGTGGAGCTTTGTATAGCATCAGATTTGGAAATCATAGGCAACTTCTGTTTTACCAGACCTTCAGGACAGACCTTTCAGTGAGCCACTGCTCAATGTTTTCTGACTGCCCAGTGGCAATTTCCAAAACGAAATTAAAGTGAACCATTGTTTTCCATAAACAGTGTTCTTCATGCAAGATTTAATATCCAGCCAGGAATAACTTTTATTTGGAGTTGCAGAAGTACATTTTAAGAGCAAAAGGCAGTGAAACATTCTTCATCTGAACTGCATTGGACTGAACAATCTCAAGTGTACTTTTTAATGCAGACAGAAAGAATGAGGTTTTCAGCAGCAGCCATGGGGTTCCTCTGGGGTTAATTTTGGTCCTCCCACAACTACAGAGGAAAATAATTGAAGTTGTATAGCCATATTATTGTTGGACTGAGCTAATATTCTTTGCTTCCTGATAGACTTCTCAGCATGGAGTCAAGCTAGGATTTCTGCCAACCTGAAATGTCTCATGAGATGTAGGAGGGAGGAATAGCATAACTGTCTGCAGTGGTTTTGCAGGTGCATCATGACCATCCAACATATAAGCTTTGCGCTTTCTGTAGACATTTCCACAGAGCCCATCTTAGGTTGCTCTAAAGGACAAGGCCTAAGCTTGTATTCAATTGCAGTATTTTGTACACAAACTTGTGTGGTTTCTGCAACAGTCTCCACCAGGCATTTATCTGATCAACTGATAATTGTGGTTCCTAACAAGAGTTAGTGCGGGTGTTATATATGTATAATCTGATACGATCTCAGATAACATGTAACACTTGCAGGTTTGTTCTAAAAAATTAAAAAGCACAGTCTTATAAATAAATTATGGGATTACTGAAGGAAAAATGATCAATTATTTGCCATTAACCAATAATTACACAAAAATGCCTATGTTAAACAATAGTTACTAAGATGAAAAGCAGTGAAATATAAGGAAATACCAGTATCAGAATGAATATGTAACTTCAAGTCACTTTTTTATGCATATGCATAGTTATATAGTGCATAGTTTTTTAAGTTCTGGTTAGATTCACAAGATCCATTACCACAGTGAATATAGAGATACATGAAGCTCACTTATTCTGTAGATCTTCCTTACTGAGTTTCTTCCAGTTGTCAGGTGGAAAGGCTGCAGCTTAGTTTTTCTGCAGTATTCAAACCTAGCTCAGAAACTAAGAAGAATCTGGTTTGTAATATTTTTGTTTATAGTCCTTATCTGTGATGTCAAATAATTCCAATTTATGTACACCTATTTAATCATCAGATTAAACCATCTCCCATCTTTTCCCCACCTAACGTGCATGGAAACTGAAGATGCCAAAGCTACCAAAATTTTCGTGTGGTATTAGAAATGCAGCTGGGTTCAGCTGAGCACAGTAATAAATTCGTCACCAAGTAGTGAGAACTTAGACCATTTAGGCACTTATTTACCCCTGAGGTTGTTTGTTGCCAGCATCTTCTAAATACCTTTAGAATCCTAGTTTCTACTCTGAGTAGATAAATTCTTACTGCTCATCTCCCAGCACTACAATTTCCCAGCAGATTGTATGAAGCACAAGTAGGCTACTTCTCCAACTGCTGTAAGTTCCTGGGTCTTTCCCTACAATGACAGCCTTCACTGGAGGCTAGTGGCTGTCTCAATTTACACCATCCTCATATCTGTGCTTTTAGTCATCCTTGGGGGTCATTCCAAGCATGTGTTTGAACTTCTTTTAACTGAAGAGAGAACTGAATTCTTCTCTTTACTTTTGGATTGAGCATTCCAGTCAGTAGGCTACTATAAAAGGACTGTGTGCCTTCACATTTTAAAAGAGGGTGTCCTCAGCCTCTTCCTGTCAGGGACAAATAAAAGCAACATGAAATAGTCATATCTTGAGAAATTAACTTCCTAGGAATTCTCCCTCTCCTAGTTTTTGACCTCAAATCTCTTGGCAGGCTGTATGCTCCTCACATTGAAACACTAGGCATACAAAATCTCAGTGCTTGGGGAACTTGAATGTAGATACCAAAGGAATCCAGACTTTCAGGTTAATGGATAAGTAGATGGGATTCCAGAAGGGGTATTAGCTTCTGCCAAAGAGTCTCTTTAGGTGACTGTGTAGTTTATTGACTGATCCCAGAGATTAAACTGAAAGACATCTACTCTCACTGTCCCAAATTTGAGACACAAATGCCTCATTTTCAGATTAGTTTTTCCCAGGAGAAATTCTCTGCTACCATCTTGTGGTAAACTAGGGGAAGAGAAATCAAGACCAAACATTTTCACTTTCATGGGAGTCACTATTTAAAACTCACTCTGCATTTGGAGTGTTGGTCTAATAAAATATTGAAAGTGTGATGAAACATTCCAGGGTAAGAGAGTAAAGAGCACAATGTGCGGTAACAAAGTAGCTGTTCCATTATCGTATACTGATATTGTGTACAGCATATATTCTGAATATATGCTGTTTTCCACGAGAAAATTTGCTAGATGACCTTTATGGTTATGTTTGACTGCATTTATCCAGGTCATGTATACAGCACTGTCTCTCATTTCCTGATGAAACATCTTGTTTTAAGTGACTGTACAATGGAGCTGAGCATATCCAGAAGGAAGAAAAGGTTCTCTGTGAATTATTGCTCAGCTGTGGAACTCCACTCTGATGTAAAAACAGATTGCAGTCTTCTTTTCAGTTTTTGATTGAGAAACCATGGTGGTTTTTTCCCACTGAAGCAAATAAAAGTAAATAAACTCTAGGTACTATCCATTATTATTCAGCACAGATGAAACTGGAGCAACCAGAGGGTAACAAGGCAAAGCCTTGGGGCAAGAAGGCAATAATGAAGTAGGAGGAGATAAATTTTTGCACAGCCTTTGGGGAGCACAAATCAAGAATTTAAAAATTAAATCTGAGTCTGTATCAGTATCAGCGCATGAATAATAATGGTACCAGATGCAAAATGCAGCATTCCAATTGGAGATAACAGCTAGTAAGAGATGACACACAGGTCACTTGCCTGCAAAAGTCCCTCTGATGACATGCAAGTAGCCTATGGCCACTCCTGAACCAGCAAGCCACTGACAGTACACAATGGTGTGCAGGCATGCTTCCCTCCCAGATGGATACACAAGTGAGATTGAGGCAAAGGCCTGTTTCCTACAGGGTGATGGTTGGCTCACTACAGGAAAAAAAAAAATTCCACAGGTGTTCTACTTTCTGGAATTCATACTATACTTCTCTAACCCATTAAAGAATTAATTGGTTTACACCCAGTTCTAGGTATGTTACTTTTTAGGTTTCTATGTCTATGGTAGGCTGAATTAAAAAAAAACCAAACTAGCAGGCTAAAAAGGGCTTGCTGAAAACAAATGTTTCAGGCCTCTCTGCTACTTATTTAAAATTAATTCAGGGATTTCCACTCTATAAAGCACTGGGAGGGAGTGAAACTCTTCTAAACAGTTTTCATACTTCCTTTAAGTATCTTTCTCAGAAAATTATAAGTAATTTGGATTGAAGTTTCAAAAAATGCACATCAGCCTACAACACACAACTGGCAGTGAAAATTACAGCCCAACTGGGTTTTCCAAATAGATAAACAACTTCAAGAGGCATCCTCAATTGGTAATTCTGCCTTTACACACCTGCTTATATGTCAGTTCACAATAGTCAAGAAACTAATTTGGAAATGGGCTTTGTAAACCCTTTGGTGTTATAAACAAAAAAATAGTTAATTTTTTCCCATGTCTTGGCTGTGGATTATTTAACTCAGCAGTCTTGTTCCTGGAAAGTCTTGATCAGTAGAAAGTTCATGGAAAGGAGAATCAAGCCCTAGAAGAGAAGGAAAGTTCTCTCAGATGCCACATAACTCAAAATACCTCAGCATCAATCAGGCCCCTCCTTTATAAGCTGTTGAGATGTCCTGGATGACAAATCTAATGAATTCCATGGAAAAGTGAAAAGTGCTGGGTGTATGTATATATCAGAGGGAGAAATTCAAATTTCTACTGCTGAGAATTAATGTGTTACCTGTTTCCTCTGCCCCCCAGACTTAGTCTAGCTTAGGTTGTATGATAATTAGAGAAAAGAAAGAGAAAACTGGAGAGCAGAAGGCCTTGAAATCTTACGTACAATATTTTCACTTCTATTTCTTCAGAAAACTGAGATTCTCAAATATTTAAATGGTATGCCATGAACAGTGCAGTTGCTGGTTGAAATTTGAATCTGTATTTAGTGAATAAATATAATTATAATAAGATAATTAATCAACTATAAAGTAATTGTAGATTCACTGTAGAAGATGAGATAATGGTGTGATGTATGAAAGACTGGTTGTATTATTTAAGGAAAATTGCAACTTAGATTCACTGGGCAGTTGGGCTGTGTGGTCTGGTGTCTGACATTCAGTGCAGTCTTTCCTATCTGCCATGCTGAACAAAAGAATCCCTATGGCTATGTCAGTGTTGCTTGTAACAGTGCATCAGGACAAGGCTGGAGAAGTCTAGCTTGAGAAAGAGGAGGCATTAGAAGCACTTCCTGAAGCAGCTGAATAAGAGCACCAAGAAATCAGACACTCTGGGATGCCAGGAGCTGAGATCTTTGTGGCTGATAGTCACAGTTAATGACCATTAGCTAGGGAGAAGGCAGACTTGAGAAGCAACAGCCCAAAGAATATGACAACAGAGCTGCTTATGAGAATACTCACAAGTATTGTCCATGTTTCAGGTGGTCTAGGGGTATTTGTGCACCAGCTTTTTCAGCCCTAGCCTTGTATCAGCAAGGCTCTGCTCATGATACATCATAGAATTCTTTCAGATGGGAAAAAATCATCATATACAACCAGTAACTTAGAACTACCAAATCCACCAGTAAACCACATCCCTAAGCGTCACATCTACATTCCTTTTAAATATCTTCAGGGATGATGACTCTACCACTTGCCTGGGCAGCCTGTTCCAGTGCTTGATAACTCCTTCAATGAAGAAATTTTTAATAAAATCCAATCTGACCCTCCCCTGGTGCAACCTGAGGCCATTTCACAGAATCACAGAATTACCTTGGTTGAAAAAGACCTTCAAGGTTGTCGAGTCCAGCCTCCAAGTGCTATCACTTGTTACTTGGGAGAAGTGACCAACCCCCACCTGACTGCAACTTCCTTTCAGGTAGCTGGAGAGAATTATAAGGTCTCCCATCAGCCTCCTCCTTTGCAGACCAAAAAATCTCATTTCCCTCCGATGCTCCTCATAAGACTTGTGCTCCAAACTTTTCACCAGCTTTGTTGAACTTCTCTGGACTTCCTTCAGCAACTCAATGTCCTTCCTGTAGTGGGAGGGACAAAACTGAACACAGGATTCAAGGTGTGGTCTCACCAGTGCCAATTACAGGGGGACAATCCCTTCCCTGGTCTTGCTGGCCATGTTGTTTCTGAGACAGGTGGGGATGACATTGACCTTCATGGCTACCTGGGTACACTGCTGGCTCACATTCAGCTGACAAGCTTTTTTCACCAGTAGTTTTCCAGCTACTCTTCCCCAAGCCTTTAGTGTTGCATGGGGTTGTTGTGACCCAAGTACATGACCCAGCACTTGGCCTTGTTGAACCCACACACAATTTGCCTTGGCCCATTAATCCAGCCTGTCCAGATCCATCTGTAGAGCCTTCCTACCCTTAGGCAGATCTGCCTACTTTGATGCCATCTGCAACCTTACTGAGGGTGCACTTGACCCCCTAATCTAGATCATTGATAAAGATATTAAAGAGAAGTGATCCCAGTACTGAGACTCACACTAGAGACAAGTTCTGTTGTCTTCACTGTCCACACTGCTTCACTGAGAAAAAAAAGTGCTTCTGACCAGTGGCTTTCTTGTTGATGTGTTTGCTGTGTGTTTGCTGTGTGTTTGCATTGGTCTAGAGGCCAACACAGGCTGGATTTTTACCACTTCACAGTATGATGGTTTTTTTCTCTTCTGACTTGGAGACCAAGTCTTTTTCTTCAAGGGTAGTTTTTCTGATTTAGCTGCAAAGCTTTCCAAGACAATGAAAATAAGCTAGAAAATTAGCACCATCATGCCAGAGTGTTTTACCCAGGAAAATGTTCCAATGTGTACTCAGTATCTAAATACATTTTTTGACTGATATGTTTTTCTAACATATTCCAGGGGAAAATGTCCTCCAGGCAAGGCTAGATGGCGCAGTAGGCTAATGCACTGAAGTTTTTCAGCCACTGTAAGGTCTGGAAATTCCTGTAAATTTCCACAGCCTCATAGGTTTATTGACACATCGATGCATTGATTAATGTGAGGAACCTCACTGTTTTTTGTGGCTTTTCTGATTCATGATTTTTCATATTCATCCAAGTAAAAGTCAACATAAAAATTCTTAAAGGTGCTTTCTGAACAAAACATCAATACTTTTCTCATTTTTTGTACAGTGCCTTCCAAGCAGAAGGGCAGCTGAGGGTAAACAGAGTTTGACTGCTTCTAATTTGGGAAAATTAGAGTTTATTTCATTCTTACTGGCCTCTTGAATACCACAAGGGTGTGTTTATAGATGTTTTGTATACCAATAAACCACTGTCTCCAGATACCAAACATTAAAGAAATCGTCAATGTCAGCTTTTTCCTCCACAGAAAAGGAAAAATTTCTGAAAACATATTATTAGTGTTCCCTCAACAATTTTTCCACCTACCATAGAAAAAGAAAGCTGAGCATAGTAGTGAAAAATTGCTGTTTTGTTTGGAAAATCTCAGAACTATCTAGAAACTCTCATAAAGCTACTTAGCAAGCATTAAACAGAGTAATTTTTTGTTGCCAAATTACATCGTAGCAGATTGCTACTTTCTCAGACAGAGAATATTGTTTACATAAAAAGCTCAAGATAAGTGTTTGTCTCTTGCATTGTTATTTGCAGAAGATAACTAGTCTATGATTAATAAGTTATTTATATTCTTTAGAAGAGGTCAGAAGAGGAGTTATCAGTGCTTGAGCAGCAGTATGTGGCATTTCAAATAACCCCAATTATCAAAAAGGTTGAGGGTAACAGATGGTTAATGTACTAAGTATTTAGCATCTGCTCCTGTAAGGTGTCAAGTGCCTTTGCAAGGCACTGAGTGCACTCAAATTACATTAAAATAATGAGGGAACTCACTTCCTTCCAGGAGATTCTCAACCACTGGCAGGATAAAGCTATTAGCATCCAGGCAGTAATGGATAATTGGAAAAATCCATTTCCCTCTTTCAATTATTTAATTTTTTTCTTTTTATTTTTTGTAGATTTCTGCTCCTGAAATGGCTTGCAGAAGTCACCAGTGCTCTGGAAACAGCACACTGAGAGATGAGTGTCTGCAAGCAAAACATTGTCTGTCTTTTCTGAGACACAGGGTAAGCACAAATGCTGGAGACCACAGAGAAAAATTGAAGAGAGTGAGAGGTCATGAAAACCCTAATGTGGTAAAGACTTTCACTACAACCTATTTCCATAGCATAGGGAAAAATCAGGCACCTCAGCATGCTGTGGCCTACTCCTTTGTTTGCGTTGGTGTCAGCTCTCTGCTGCCAGGCTCTGCCCTGAGCTGGGAAGTACAATTGCTTAACATACTAATTCTGCACAAATCCCAAGAATCCCAGCTCAAAGCTCCTACCAGCATTTTCAGCTTGTATTTGTAACTCATTCCAGGATAATTTTTTGTCCTATTATGGGATTAAGGAAGGAGCTGCCTTAGATCCACTTCGGCAGTCTTCTGTTAGGGTTCCTACTCTTAAAATTGCCAGAGCGATGCCAGCTTTTTGTGATAATTTCAATCACTATAAAACTATTTCTGGCAGGTTTAGGCTCAAAGGAACAGTCGTCTTCTGCAGGAGAACAACAGCAACTGAGAGAAACTGGGTGGATATAGAAGTGTGAACCAAGGTGCTGCTGCTTTAGAAGAGCAAACACCTCCCACTTTGGCAATTTTATTGAGGCATTTTACTAGCCAGTGTCCACACAGCTTGTGCAGCTTAATCATCAGAGTTACATGCAGAAAGCTGCATGTAAGTAAGTGGTAAGGCACACTGATGAATAAGCCAGCAACAGGTAACTGTTTAAACTCTTGAGAAAGCTCTTTCCTGGAGCCTAAATCTCCAGGTACTCCTAAATCTGCCAGGTACTCCATAAATATTGGGCAAAATAAATGTAAACTTGAAACAGCTGTGAGAATTTAAAGTAGAAGACAGCTGATGATTATATGCAGAAAAGGAGGCACAAAGAGACATTATTTGTTGTTATTAGTAGCTGCATCAGGACTATATGACAGTCCTGACAGTCAAGGACTGGCCAGGAACAGGTTGCTTAGTATTGCCAGCTCCCCTCTGAGGGATAAAGTAAGCCAGCAAGGGTTTCTGGCAAGGAAACCCTAGGATAATCCTAGGACCCAGCTCTAACCCCAAATCACAGACAGAACTGTGGGTCTCCTGGAGAGCCACTGCCATCTTTGTAGAAATATGCTATTTCTTCTTCATGTTCTCTGAGGAATATGGCGAGTATCTTCCAGTTCTTAGCCCTCTAGTTTAAAGGTCCACAAGGTTGTCTATGCTTGGGTTAGTTCATGAAAGACCCTGAAAGAAAATATAGTTGATACTATAAAGAAGGGGAACTAGTGATGCGGTACAAAAAGAAAGGTAAGCTCTAAGAATGAAAGACACAGACAAAATGCTGACAATTTTATACTGGGTAGGTATGAGTAAGTCAAGCTAGAAAAAGATGGAGAGGGGAAATTCTGAGTGTCTGGCATGGGTGACAGCAGTCTTCAGAAGAGTTTTAGTTCACTATATAGACAGAAGAGGCTAAGTTGTAGAAATGTTGTGCCAAAAAGCTGTTTAAAATTTAGACCTAACCTGCAGGTGAAGACATGGGAGAGCACAGTCAGTAACAATTTCTACATTACTGACTTGAGAGATTAGGTAGTGTTATCTCAGAAAAGGAGAGTGTGGAAAGTGTGGTGGGTTTCTGAGATATTAAGAGTGCCATGAAATTTACCACCAAATGCTTTAAGATTGAAAGCTTTATAAGTGATATGGTAAATTAAATATCAGTTAAAAGAACTGAACAAATTATTAGTATATCTGGGTTTATTCTTCTCAACAGGTCACATCATGAATGTGTTTTTACTGACTTGGTACTAGGCTCATTCGTTGTCTCCACTAGGAACTGCTCTTCATAATCCAAAGGGGAACATCAAGATTATGCCAGGAGCTGATGATTCCTACCATGGTTTGCTACCTTGTTTATGATTATAACATTGTCAAAACAGACATACGTAGTCTTACTTGCTGATAACATAATCATGTGGAAGACGCTCTTCTTTCCCCCTAGCATTTTTCTCTTCTCTTTGTTAGTTCACTTGATCTTCTGAGTAGCTAGGGTAATCATTTGTATATTTTTACTGATGCATTGCCTCACTATTTATTTCTATCTTCTGTCTATCCTTCCTATTACCAGCTCACAAGTTTATACATATAGTAGTGTTGTTCTTATTCCTAGCAGACATAAAGATGAAACCAGGAAGCGCCCACTAATTAATGAAAGCCAATAGCTTTCGAATACAAAAAAATCAAAACCATGATTGCCTCTGCTTACTCATGTTTGTGAGGCATTATCTCAGAAGAAGAAATAAGTGTATTTAGCCATTCCACATAAAAGGGAAGTACTGTTCAGCAAACCTATGCTGTCTGTTGTTTCTGACCACAATGACATTTCATCTGCCTATGCACCTGTTCTATTCACCCAATTTTTTTCCTGAAGGGTGCATAAACCCTACATGAGAATTCATGGATGACAACTTTATGATACAATCCTATTCCCAAATATTCTATGTGGGAAGAGAAAACAGATGGTGAGAGGCAAGTTACTTCTTTCTTGTGAAGCTGCCATTGTTAATCTTTTGAGCATCTAGTGGATGTTTAGTTGTACTTTGAAGAGTTTGTGGTTGCACTGGGTTTGGCTCATTTGACTCACAAGAAGGGATCAGAAGATCATGATAACTCTGTTGTGGTTTCCCGTAGCTGCATGTTTTCTTTGAGGTAACAAGCAGTAATAGAATGCCTTGAAAGCTGCTACAAAATTTGCCTAATGGCTTGCTTACCTAATGATGGATGTCTCACCATATGGCATTGAAAATGGAATGAAGCTGTATGAATGTTGGGGATGGAGAAAACCATGATGAGAGACAGGAGAAAATAAAATTTTTTTAAGATGATCAGCAAACAATGAGGTTCACATCTGAGGTATTTGAATTAGCATTTGTAAGAAGACTCATTATATACAGAAAGTTTTTGATCTGCAGAATTATACTCAGACCTCAAAATCTGTATGACCTAATGGGTTTAAAACTCTTGAAGTCCTTAACTTTGTGTGATTTAGGTTTCAACAATGCAAGATTTGTATTTTTGGCTAAAATATGTCCTCATCTGTCACAGTGACCAGTCCTAATCTGAAGATCATATTGCTAATGTTGCTTTTTTATTCATGTTGCTGTCTCTTCCTTTTTCCATGCCATTTGACTCCCCTTCAGGTTAGCACAATGTGAATAAATCTTTATGTTGTTATTATTACCATGGGTATACTTAGGCCCTCTGCAAAGGGATTGCAGTTTACATTCAAATCCATTGGAAGTAAGAGGTGAGTGTATTCCTGTTCCGGACTGCTTTGAATGGCCCTACAATGGTGTAAAATGTCCTCAATATGAAGTATTTCTGCCACTAGTCAAAGACTTTTTGAAATACTTATGTATAGCCTGTAAGTTCCTAAAAATCTCCTGAAAATGTGGACCGTAGAACTGCATTATTTTGACATTGGTCTCAGCAGTTTACACCTAGAGGCAATACTACCACTTCCTTACATCTTCTAGCACAGCATACATCTCCTAGACATTAAAACACTTTCTTACTGAGTTCACTATTTACAAAGTGTTCCATTATAATTTTCCAGGATGAGCACTCCTTATGTACTCCTTATTCACTGGTGTCTTCTGTGGGGTTACACTTGTGAACTGACTAATGTGTGTGTTCCTTGGTGTGTGAGGTTCAGGTCATTCCAGAGCATCTGATCTCTTCTGCACTGGCTGTTTCCATTGGCTCTACCAGCTATACAATAGTTTTGTATTTGAGTCATAAAAATTAACATTGAAGACTGAACTGTTTCTCCTCATCCAGGAGAATCTCCAGTCCTGGTTCTTAATTATCTGGAGTTCCTGCTTTAGCATATGAGCAACTAAGAACTTTGCATTATTTGCCAGGTAGATTCAGCTTTATATTAAATACAGTTTTTTAACTTGTGCAGCACTTGATTCCCTTTCCCCACTCTCCATATCTCTGCCCTTTTCAGTTCTTATCAAATGTATCAGTTTCGACTAGAACAATATTTAAGAATCACACTGGAACAAGGCAGCTGTGTTCAGATTTCACTGAAGGCATTTGCAGCATGAGACCATAGGGAAGCCAGGTTCTGCCTGCAATTGTAAACTGAAGCAAAACCAAAAATTGCCCACAGTCACCACCTTATCAATAGCAGTCTGATTTTACTGTATGAGATTAGAGATGCCAAATTGATACAAACATTGCATTTTCTTCTGTGTAGTACACAGATGCAGTGGCACAGCAAGCAGAGTTTTTCCAGTGGGTCATACTATGCTTTGACACATAAGCAGCTTGGTAATAGTGAAGGAAAGTGATATTAGTGCTGACCAACTTTCTTCAAGAGTAAAAACCCCAAATCTATACTGAGAGCATCTTGATGGTGCTTCTCATAGAAGATATTAATTTAAACTTTAATAACTACATCTCATTCTCCACTAACTAGCACTGAAAGCATTTAAAAATCCCAGAGTGAAGTGGGAAGTATCACATTAGTTTATTTGCTATACTAGTGTTGAAGGAAGTGTTATGTGTCACCTGAAATCTTTTCAGAAGTTAGAAATGGTAAGGCTTGCCAGAAATGATTGAATTTTTCATCTGCAGTAAACTTACCATGCACAAAGGTCAAGTCCCACTGAAAACATCTAGAGATAAGAAAAGTGTTGCCAAACTCATGGGTCTGGTGTGACATTGTATACTCAGCAGAGTTGTCACAATTTGTCCAGTCTCAGCAGGATTCCTGTGCAATTGACCAGCTTCTAGAGACTTCTAAAAATTGTATCCAGGTCTTTATCTCAGACCAACAGGAACAGCACAACCTTTTTCTCCCTTTAGCAGAGAAAAATGCAGCTAAATGCAGTCACACAAGTGTCAAGAACAGGCAGGAATGTCTCCCTTGCCCCCTGCAATAAGAATTCCTCAACAACTTTCATACTTTGCACCTGCATAGCATCTCTTTGGCTGCCTAGTTCATTGTCCAGCCAAATCTAGAATTTCAGCTTGTACACATGAAATCATGGTTTTATATGGAGGGCAGCACAAAACTCTCCAGCTGTAAACAGAAGCCTCCACAATTTTTCCTTTCAAGGTTCAGTCACAGACAGGAAAGCCAGAGGCAGAAGGCTGAAGAGCAGGTGTCGTCTATCTGCTGTCAGATATCTATCTTCAGAGCAAGAAGAAGTGGTTGCAACCTCTTTCTATGTGTCAAGATCTTGCCAACCCAGAGGATATTTAGGATGGAACAGGGACAAACTGCACAAGGTCTCAAAGTTGCATGTGGCATAGACCCAGTTTTGTCTTATGCTTAACTAGTCCACCAGTATTTGTAAGACAGTCATAAGTTGCCCTCCTAAAGGGCTGCATGTGGGCACTTAGCTAGGAGACTTGGTGTATAGGATTTCATTGAGAAAAGTGGAAACATGCTGGAAACAAGAGCTTGATCGTTGTTTTTGGTTGGGTTTTTTTTTTTTTTTTGGTTTTTTTTTTTTTTTGTTTTTTTTTTTTTTGTTTGTTTGTTTTTTGTTTTTTTTGTTTTTTTGTTTTTTTTTTTTTTTTTTTTCCTGAAAAAGTTGGAAAATGCATATAGGAAATGCTTTGGTTTCTAGTGAAAAGCAAAAGGTAGGCTAATTTTAAAATTAGACTGCTAGAATTCATTTAATAAAACACTTCCTAGTGGGTAGGCACTGTTTCTGTGCAGAAAGGGATACACATTTATATTTAAGGACCAACCAGTTTGGGATTTGATTCAGCTTTAATTAGGCAATATAGATTGTCGTTCTTATATGACCATGAGCAAGTTACCTTCCCTTTTAATTTTAATCTTTACAGATAAGAAGTTTTCTGTAACATAATCCTTACCCACAGTATCTCTATAAAGTATTATAGGTGTGTGGGACCTGAAGATTCTTGAAAAATAACATTGATACCAGATCTGAGCGGCACCAACTGTAGGTTTTACAGCAAAATCTGACACTGAACTTTCTGCTGAAATATGAATGTGTCTGCCAGATCTTCTTTTTTCATCATTCCTTCACTGGGTGCCTGTGTTATGAACATGAAGACACCATCATGTTCTTTTCAGCATGAGAAATGCTTATTTTACCCTGATGAATAGTGTTAAGCTCCTGACTCTTAGGAATTTACAAATTAATTTTGTATTTATACCAAAGAAATTTTACTACACTGGAGCAGTCAGGATTTAGAAATGTTCCAAATGTCACACATTTTAGCCATTTTTCCTTTTCAGTTAAATTCACTGAAAAGAGATTAAGCTGCTTTGAACATGTTGCAAGAAAGTTATTGTTTGATCTGGAGTGATGTCCTTACACTTCACATTTTTCTGACCAACAATCAAATCCTTTTCTCTTGTGGAAAGACAGGTTTATCTGATAAGGACTGTGATCATTAAGTTCTAAAGTGTTTAAATCTTTTTTCAGTACCGGAAAAAAACAATGGTGACTTTTATACCAGAGTGTAATTTATTTTGGCAACATAGCACAAGTGCACATTCCAGCAGCTTAACTGTATCTCAAGGATAAACTCCTTAATGGAACTATTGTGCTGTGCTCTTGCCAATTTACTCAACATAATGAGAACTACTGTTTACTGCTAACTGGAACTGGGTAGATTTATTCAGACTTTTTCATGGTTCTGTTTTTCTCAAATTGATATGTGAAGGAGGTGGCTTTTATTAGTCACCAGTGTAATTGAAACAAACAAACAAACAACAACAACAAAAACAAAACCAAAAGCAAACAAACAAACAAACAAACCCAGAAATGCAGAAGGACCTTTGTATTGCTATAAACTTTCTATGGAACAGGAAAGTAATTCCTACTATTCAAAGAGACAATCAGAAGAAACCAAATTGAAATAAGATTTTAAGGTCAGGTTTGATAGGGCTCTGAGCAACCTGATCTGGCTAAAGGTGTCCCTGCTCACTGAAGGGGGGTTGGACGAGATGACCTTTAAAGCTCCCTTCCAGCCCAGTGCATTTTATAGTTCCATGAAATGAGGTTCTTGAACTTCTTTTGTAACATCTAAACAATTCAGTGAGAATAAAGTTTCTATAAAGACAAAGTAGCTTATCACAGTCACTCTGATAGTCTTCTTGTATCTGACAATTTGGACTGCTTTCAGGGAACTAGCACTCTTGAAAAATAACACACAAGGCTCAAGCAAAGGACAAAGAGTCAATGAAACTCAGTGACAGCAGCATAGATGCTAATACTTCCTGATCATATTTTCTGCTTTTTTGTAAGAGAGTCTTTGGGAAAAGCCTGGATTGAAGGAAAACAAATATGAGAAAATGGTTCAGAGGAGAGCCAAATTATCTCTTAATTGAAACTGCAGTTGGCATTCCAATAAGAAAGCAAAGAGGCCTGAAGAATTTATTACAAGGACTGAAAGCAGGAGGGCACTCAGTGGTAGGGAAGAGAAAATAGCTCAAGGAGCCATTCAAGTTTAAAGGGATTAAGAATGCTTGTGATTCCAAAAGAAAAAACAAATCTAGAAGTTGCCTGATCCCAAATCCAGTCCTTGCTCCTTTTATCTGAAGACAGCAGGAAAAGTACCTGCACATTTTAAACAAAATTTCATTTTCTTTCATAAGAATCCTTTAAAATAGAATCATCTTAATAGAACAGACTCTTGTGTTCAGGTCCTAAGTGCACTCCCCTTTCTTCCCTGCATTCTTTTATTCTATAACAGTTTCATTTTTTCTAATATGGTTTTTATTTTGCTGCTGAAGTGAAGCACCGACACTGGTCTCAAAAAGTAGTATTAACTAATTAATAGCTTTGTTTTAGTTTGATTTTTTTTTAATGCTGAATCTGGATTTAATAATATTTGTTTTCCAGTTCATCCTCAGAGCAGGTATGGGTACTTGCTAAGTGTTGTTGCTGTCAACAGTTCAGGTGGAGGGACAAGGACTTGGTTAAGATCCAGCTGTCATTAGAAAAATCTTTCTAAAAAGAGCTCTGTGGGATTTTCTTTTCCTTCCATCTTCCCTTCTTCGTGACTTCAGACATACCAGTATTTTTTAAAAGCCAAGCAAAGTTCCTTCTAGGTCAGTCATGATCTTCAGGGACGAAAGTCAAAAAGGGAAATTTAGATTACATCTGTATTGATGATACATGAGGCAGAACAGAATTCATTGTTTCATATAGCTGTGTCAGCTATGCATTGTTGACAATTATAATAAATTTCAGCAGTGAACTAAGCTAACACAATGGTTATGAGTGATTTTTTTTATCCCTTGAAAAGCTCTCCCACACTGGTAAGCAGTGATCATGGGACATCAGCAGTGGATGACATTTAAAAAAAATTTGCAAGAAGGTCAGAGGAATAAACTTGCATGGTTACATGCATAAGCATAGAACACTCATCTGAAAATTGAGCAAGATGTATAGAGACGGTTATATAAAGACATATGGAGACTGGAGACAGAAATATAAACACTTTCTCGTACTCGAGACAGGTCTCTACAGGTAGTTAGATAGTGAAAACCAGCAGAAACGAAGGAAAAACTC
Source organism: Heliangelus exortis (assembly GCF_036169615.1). Classification (NCBI taxonomy): domain Eukaryota; kingdom Metazoa; phylum Chordata; class Aves; order Apodiformes; family Trochilidae; genus Heliangelus; species Heliangelus exortis. The sequence continues at coordinate 14,024,826 of NC_092454.1, read as the reverse complement.
CAGTGGATTCCCTGGGAAAGGACTAAAGAGGCTTCTCTGAGCCTGTATGCAGGGAGTGTTTAGTTCCTCCAGGACCCAGGGATACTCTGCTTGTACCATACATGCAAAGCAACCAGATGAGGTAGATTAGAGGGTTCTCTAAGTGGCTTTTCTGCCTGAGACTGGTGGGATTCCTGATACTGGCTCTTGTGTTATGAACTACTCAGAAACAAGACCTTTCGCAGAGTCTTAGCTGGATGACAGTAACTATACCATCCTTCAGATCTCAGAAGCTCTGCTTGCATGCCCTATTGATATTCTCCAAAGTATATGGTATATTTTGTGTAGTGAATGAGAGATGATATGCAAAGAACAGGTGAATATGATCTAGAAAATACAGCAGCTTACTTGTTACAGCTTGTTTTGCTTTTGTAGGCTGTAAGATGCCTCATAATTTAGACTTGGCATCCACAAGAAAAATTTTCTTGTACATAAAGACAAAAAATCTCTTTAATTGTGTAAAATTTACTTAGTGTTAAAGAAAATCTGTTGCTGCCTATCCGAAATACAAAAGAATTCCCACATAAAAAGGGGCAATCATTCCCATCAATGAGGATGCTACAAAATATTTTATGGATGGGGCTGCTACTACACACAAATATGACATTTCTGTGGGCTTTCAACAGCTCCACAGTTTCTTGGTCCACATTGGAGAAATATCCATGTGAGTTACTTCTGAACTCTGGTTTGGTTTGGTTTGGTTTGGTTTTTTTTTTTTTTTCTGCACAAAACTGCGAAGGGTGCTGTAAAAGCCTGACTGAATATGTCATATCCAAGACAGCTAAAACGATCCTTGAGGCATGTATTTTGTGAGCCTTTTATTTTGACTGGTGGTTTAGAAATTCTTTCTGTCTTCCCATGTAATGTTTTTAGGGGTGGAGCCCTTAGTTCACCTATTGTGGTAGGAAGGAAATCACATATTCAAGCTCCTGACTGCCATCTGAGTGTCTGAGTTGACTGAACACCAATAGCTTGACATGGAGCTTACCTTCCAATCCTATGAGCTCAGCTTATGACATTTTAGTTGCTGGGCTAAACATCAATTACAGGTCTCTGTTTTCCAGGTCTGCTAAATTATGGCTAACCAGCATAATCCAGGGAAGAAATTGCACAGAATATTATGTTTCTGAGAGACTGTTTAGCATTTTTAGGAGTCTTACGAGATTTTCAAGAGTCTGTTTTGTCACTGCCATGACTAACAGTAATGCTACTGTTGACATAGTGAAATAACAGTGTCTAATCTCCCTGTAAATGTTTGATGCAAAAACGGGGACTTTTAATTTGCCAAATGATAGTTCTGTAATGCAAAGTTTAGGAATAACTACCACTTCCATCTTTCAAACATCTGAAGTATGATTAGATAAATCTTAAGTACTTCTGAGTACTGTGATCCAGGATGACAGCCTTGATCCCATGTTAGAGCACAACTAGTGCAAGCCTGTACATTTTGCCTTTTAAAAGTGAAAGAGGTTGCCAGAAACATTAAATAATGATACTTATCTCTTGGAGCACTTTTTTTGGCTGCAGATAATGAGAGGCTCTCCAAGTATTGTCACAGCATATTAAACTACAGCTGGTAAGTGCAGGTGCCACCTCCTTTTTCTTACTGCTCTGGCAGTAACATCAACTGACTCATCCCAGGAAATCAGTCACAACGAGGAATCAGAGCCCCTTGGTGGTGGGAAGTGCTTTTGTTTAAAGCACCTTTTTGTTTTTAGAGAATTTTGGACCTCATGATGCTTCAGCCTAAGGAGAGACACACAACAGAGCCTGTCTTGCCTTCTCTTGGATTTCACTTTCCATCCTAGTGCAGGGTAGGAGAGAAACCACAGACTAGCTAATACCAGTGATGCTGGACTTCATGCAAATTCAGGTCCATGTCCTCTCATTGCATGTTGGCACTTGTTTAGTTTTTACCCCTCCAGGCTTCTCTCCATGCCAGAAATTACCTAGGAACAGTTTAAAGTATCTGAGAAGCTCCTGCAAAAAGGTAGTATTTCGTGTTTCCTCCAAAGCATATCAGAGCCCTCCATCAGCTATTAATACTAATAAAGGTTTCATTTCCTTGTCCAGATGGTTTTCGTAAACTGTATTTCTTGCATTTCTCCACTTAACAGGTGAAGACAAAGGGGTTCATTCTCAGTCATTCACAGGCTCTTTTTCTATAGATTTTGAGGTGTAAGAAAGCAGGAAGATATGTGGCAAAAATAAAAGTTAATCCTGAAATATTTCCACTTTATTTTAGAAATGAAAATATGTGTTAGATCCCAACAATTTCTAGTACTATTTCTCTACCTCTACTTTATTACTTATTATTTAGTCTTCTGCTTTGTTTCCCAAATGGAATGTCTTCAGCATAGAATCATAGTATCATAGAATTTTCAGGGTTGAAAGGGACCTTTTAAGACCAGGTAGTTCCAACCCCCTGCCATGGGCAGGGACACCTTCCACTAGATCAGGTTGCTCAGAGCCCTGTCCAGCCCGGCCTTAAAAACTTCCAGAGATGGGGCTTCCACCACCTCTCTGGGCAGCCTGTGCCAGTGTCTCATCACCCTCATGGTGAAGAACTTCTTCCTAACTTCCCATCTAAATCTATCCCCCTCTAGTTTGAATCCATTCCCCCAGTCTTATCACTACCTGATATACTAAAAAGTCCCTCACCAGCTTTCTTGTAGCCCACTTCAGATACTTGGAAGGCTAAGGAATCATCAGTCCCTTCGCCAGAAATAGCACTCCTGACCATAACCAAGAGAAGACCAGTAACTCCCAGCAAAATCCTGTCTTGCCCTTAAACAGCTTCAGGAAAATTCAGAGTTTTCAGATTATGAAACAATTCATCAAAATTGCTTCAATTCCATTAGCATATTCCTTCTTCCAAAAGCATGAAGCTTTGGTTTTTTTCCAGAGATGCAGAACTCTTGTCAGGTAAGATTGATAAAGCTAACACACAGTAAATACTGGATGAGCTTTGCCTGCAAGATGTTTAGAGCTTCCTTCCTTTCAGAAGCTCAGAAACGCAGATTATTGTTCTCCCAGAAGAAATTTAGAACCACTTATAAAACACTGGATATTTTCTATTGTACACAAACTACACAACATATGATTAAGTGTCTTTAATATGGTGTAGCCACTGTATGGGAACATCTTCCTTTGCCTTTAAGACAGCTACAGTTTAATCCTAGTTTGTTCTGCATTTGGACTAGCAGAAAACCAAGTCCGAGTATTAAAGTAGTATTACCTTTGGAAACAATTTGGGGTTTTTTTTAAAGCCTGAAAGCAATCATTTGCTTTGAAATTCTAAGATCAAGCAAGTGAAAATCATGAGTAAATGAGTGTTGTAAGAGAGAAGAAAGCTTGTGGGAAGGTCTCCTGGGAAAGACTTGTTCCAGCCACTGAAAGCAAACACTGTTTTAATGCATAATAGCATGTTTCTTTTCCTTTGGTCTGGCTTCCCTCTAGAAAATGTTACAGTACTGCTAAGTGGTAAGAAAAAGAATCTGACTCTCTCAGAGCAGCTTTCTTGGCTTTGTATTGCAGCTGTCTACTGAATCATTGAAATTTGCACATAATATCTCACCTATTCACAGAGGTTAAAATATCTTCTATTTATCTACCTTTCCAGTCATCTCATCGTTTCCCACTACTGCAGTCAGTAGAAGCTTTCCTATTTTCTGAATGCACAGCCTAAACTACATGCATCAGGAGGCAGTGCTTGAAACAACGGAAAGCCCCCATGTCTTGGTCCTGGTTCTGTTCTCTTCCCACAATAGTTTCTAATATTTGTTCTGTTAGGGCAGCCAAAGGGCTAAATCCACCATGCCACATAAATCCATTACTTTTGTTATCACACAGCACTACTTATGCTTCATGCTCGTAACTCTGTATTTCTCTTTCACATCTTCAGCCCCTTTCAATTCACTGCATGCACAACACTAGCTATTTAACCTCTGTCCATAGTGAGAAATATCTTTCTCATTATGGATAAGGGTGTATCAAAAAGACAAGGATTGCAGGAAGAGTTGATAATTTCTCCCTGACATCTTCCTAGGTCTCCAAGAGAAGAATTTAACTACACCAGTGAAGTTAAATTCTTCTCTTGGAGACCTAGGAAGATGTCAGGGAGAAATTATCAAAAAAAAACATTAGATCCCTTGATCAGGTTTTCCACCTGACTGCTGCTGAGTCCTTTACACAAATAGCATGAGAATAAAGGTCCACTGGAGGTCAGGACATACTTGGCATCAGTCTAGCCAGCAAAGTGCTTCTGCAGTAACCCTGAGTGCCATTAGAGGTCTTCACAAAGGATCATGGGAAGTCCCATGGGGAGGAGGTGTGTGGCCTCACTGTATTACATGCTGGTCATGTAATAAGTCATAAGTATTGAGAAGAGGATTAAAAAGTATAAACTTGTAAGGTGCAACAGATGGTAAGAACAAACATACTGACAGGCTGAGGATGGGGCATCATTAGTACATGAGGATGGTTTTAACCTAATGACTTTTAACATATGTTTTTAACCTAATGACTCTTCCACTGGGCAACCTGCCTAGCCTCAGTCTGAGTTGCAGCATTTCAGGGAATACTGACCCTGAGTATTGCAATACTGCAGCACTGCAATACTGACCATTAGTACTGCAATAAAGTTACAGGTCAAAAGGTCTGAAACATGACCTGTTAGATGGAAAGAAAGGCATTTTTCAGTCTGGAGAACAAAAGCACATCTTCAATTTGAAGAAAAGAGGAAAGGAAGAAAATGTTGCTGGAAGGACAGGAAGTAGTGGGTATGAACTGCAAAACTAGAGATTTGTGCTAGAAGTGGAGATTTGTGCTCCATCCCTGGAAAAATGATGGAACATCTCATTCTGGAGGTCATCTCTAAGCATATGGAAGAGAAGAAGGTTATCAGGAGTAGTCAGCATGGATTTACCAAAGGGAAATTATGTTTGACTACTCTGGTAGCCTTCTCTGAGGCTGTGACCAAATGGGTAGATGCTGACCAGTGGGTGTAGTCCACCTTGACCTTAGAAAGGCTTTTGACACAGTCTCCCACAACATCCTCATGAGCAAGCTCAGGAAATGTGGGATAGAAAAATGGTCAGTGAGATGGATTAAGAACTGGCTGCACAATAGAGCCCAAAGAGTGGTGATCAATGGTGCAGAGCCCATCTGGAGGACTGACTAGTGGAGTTCTCCAACGATCAGTGTTGGGTCCAGTCATGTTCAACATCTTTATCAATGACTTTGATGGTGGGACAGAGTGTCTTCTCAGCAAGTTTGCTGATGGCACGAAACTGGGTGGAGTGGCTGACACTCCAGAAGGCTGTGTTGCCACTCAGAGGGACCTGGACAGGCTGGAGAGTTTGGCGGGTAGAAATTTAATGAATTACAAGGGTAAGTGTAGAGTCTTGTATATGGGTAGGCACAACCCCAAGTACCAGTAGAGTTTGGGAACTGAACTGTTGGAGATCAGTGAAGGGGAAAGGGACCTGGGGGTGCTGGTGGATGGAAGGATGACCATGAGCCAACAGTGTGCCCTGGTGGCCAAGAAGGCCAATGGCATCTTGGGGTCCATTAGAAGGGCTGTGGCTAGTAGGTCGAGAAAGATTCTTCTCCCCCTCAACTCTGCCCTGGTGAGGCCACATCTGGAATATTGTGTCCAGTTCTGGGTGCCTCAGTTCAACAAGGACAGAGAACTGCTTAAAAGAGTCCAGTGCAGAGCCTCCAAGATAATTAAGGGAGTGGAACATATGCCTTAAGAGGAAAGGCTGAGGGAGTTGGGTTTCCTCAGCTTGGAGAGGAGGAAAAGGAGGGGCAACCTCATAAATGTTTATAAATATGTAAAGGAAGAGAGCGGGGAGGATGGACCCAGGCTCTTCTCATTCATGGCCAATGATAGGACAAGAATCAACAGATATAAGTTTGAGCATAGGAGGTTCCATATAAACAAGAGATGAAATTTCTTTACTGCGAGGGTGACAGAGCACTGGCACAGGCTGCCCAGGGAGGTTGTGGAGTCTCCTCCTCTGGAGACATTAAAAACCTGCCTGGAGGAGTTCACATTAAAAAACCTGCCTGGAGGAGTTCCTACATGATCTGCTGTAGGTGCTCTGGCAAGGCAAGTTGGACTTGATGATCCTTTCAAGGTCCCTTCCAATCCCTAACTTTCTGTGATTCTCTGATTCTTCTGTTATATGAAGTTTAGTTGAAAAATCTTTCTGGTTGGAAAAGATGTGTAAGATCATCTAGTCCAAACAATAACATAACCCTACTGAGTCCAGTGCTAAACTACATACCATATCTACATGCCTTTAAATACCTCAAGCTATGGAGATTCAACCACCTCCCTGGGCAGCCTTTTCCAGTGCCTGACAACCCTTTAAGTGAAGAAATTTCTTCTAATATCTAATAATTTCTTCTAATATCCATCTGATATCTAATACCTTTGTGTGATTTGAGACCATTTCCTCTTTCCCTATCATTTGTTACTTGGGAGAAGAGACAGATTCCCACCTTGCTACAACTTCCTTCCAGGTGGTTGTAGAGACCAAGAAGATCTTCCCTCAGCCTAATTTTCTCAAGGCTAAACTACTCCAGTTCCCTCAGATGCTCCTCATATCATTTGTTCTCCAGACCTTTCGCCAGCTTCATTGCCCTTGTCTGAACATGATCTAGCACCTCTGTGCCCTTGTAGTCAGGGACAAAAAACAGAGCATAGGTTTCAAGGTGTGGTCTCATAAGTGCCAAGTACAGGGGGACAATCACTTCCCTCATCTTGCTAGCCACAGCGAGGATGCTGTTGGTCTTCTTGACTGCCTGAGCACACTCCTGGCTCATATTCAGTTGACTGACAACCTTTTTCCACCAGCATTTTTCCAGCCACTCTTACTCTTTCCAGCCACTTTCCTCCTCTTCCTCCAGCCTGTGGTGCTGCCTGGGGTTGTTGTGACCCAAGGCCCCTGGCCTTATTGAACATCATACAAGTGGCTTTGGCCCATCCATCCAGCCTGTCCAGGTCACACTGTAAACTAACTTCGGGCAGTTCAACACTCCTGCCCAACTTAGTGTCATTTGCAAACTTGTTGAGGGTGCATTCAATCCCCTTACCCAGATAACTGATAAAGATTTTAGAGAGGACTGGTCCCAACATTGGGCCCTGAGGAACACCACTTGTGACCAGCCTGGCCACCAACTGGATTTAATTGTGTTCACCACAATTCTTTCAGCCTGGCCAGCCAGCCAGTTTTTTACCCAGCAAAGAGTTCAACAGTCTCAGACAGTTTCTCAGGGAGAATTCTGTGGGGAAACTATGCCAAAGGCTTTACCAAAGTCTAGGTAAACAACATCCACAGCCTTTCCCACATCCACTAGGAATATCACCTTGTTATAGAAGGAGATCAGGTTGGTCAAGCAGGATCTGCCTTTCATGAATCTGTGCTTACCGGGACTGATCACCTGATTGTCCTGGATGCGCTACATAGTGGCACTCAAGATGATCTGATCCGTAACCTTCTCTGTCTCCAAGGTCATGCTGACAGACATGCAGCTCCCCAGATATTTCTTCTGGCACTTCTTGTACATGGGTGTGGCATTTGCCAGTCTCCAGTCTACTGGGACCTCCCTGGTTAGCCAGCGCTGCTAGTAAATGATGGAAAGTGGCTTGGTGAGCAATTTACCAGCTTCCTCACTACCCTTGGGAGCATCCCATCTGACCCCATAGCTTGCCTCTGGATCAAGTTGCTTTGCATGCTGTGGAATCCCTAACACTGAAACTAAGAATGGATTAGACAAGCATCACTGACAGTGACACAGATACTGTAGACGGGCAGGGACATAACTTCATGCTTTCCTCTGGCAATAGTTTCAGTATTTTTTTTTGGTATCTCTGTGTATTTAAAATATCTCCCATATTTGAGGAGAATATGGGCAGCTCTTTGAAATTTTAGTACTCGTGAGAGAAGAGGCTTATTGTTTTGTTTCCCTCCCTTTGTTTGTGGTCTCTTGAGTTTGTTTTGCTAACTTGCATTGAGATCAGGTTCAAAATCAATTCTGTGAATTTTTACTTAAGAATTAGACTTTCTGCCAGCTCTGATTAGGGGAAATGCTTGAAGGCACGCAACAGGATGGTGCTTGTTTGCTTTGTTTGGCTTGTGATAAAGTTTAGGCAGCAGTAATCAAAGGGTGCAAATACAATGCAGTACCACTCAGAGGCACTGGGATGGGATGAAAATAGCCATGTTTGTATTCAGACCTACCTCAGGTTTTTCTAAACTTTCCTATAAATGGTATTTCTATTAATTTGTGATTTGGCCAGATCTGGATAGATTTTCATGCAAGCAATACAAGGCCACATGTTCTCAAACTGTCCTGCTATTGTATTGTAAAATTGAGTCAAAATCTGAAGTTTCTGAAATTAGTTAATAAATGTAATACAATCTGTTTTCTCCTTATTTTACTCTTAGAAATGGAGGTGGTGTTTTGCCAAAACAAGGAAAAAACAAGAACAGTGTAGTAACACTCCTTGAATTGTTAACATTTGGCAAAAGACAATGAACAGTATAATTGATGCAACTTAATATTGTCAGATGTCTTGTTTATGGTCAGCATAATTCAAGATATTTATTTCATAGAGAAAAGACAATGATAAATCAATTGATTTCTGTTTTTTAAAAAGCTGATAATGCTTAAGTTGAAAGTTTGTATCTTGCTCCAATGAAAATTGAGGTTTGAACCTCATCTGACCTCTACATTTCTTATAACAGCCTGGCAATTTGCAGTTATTAATAACAAAGTATTTGGAAATGTTTTTCTAGTTCTAGGCTGACAAGTGGCATGCACTGTATTATCAGTTGGCTGTCTTGTGTTTACCTTCTTAGGGAAGTAAATCGCTGGCATATTGGAAGACTTCTAGTTAAGATAGTGTGATGACAAGAGCAGGGGAGCTGGAGGTGACAGGCAAGATATCTACACTATTTGTGGTTTTAACCCTTGCTTTTTGTTCCACCATTAACCCCTTTAAAAATTGAAATGAAAAGTTATGCTTAAAAGTTAGTTTCAATTAGTAATTCTAAAACCTAAAGTACTTCTAGGTGAGTGTGACTCAGGAGAGAGAAGAGAGAGTAAACCAAAGACACACTGATATTGACTCCCAGACTCTTAAAATGCACAAGAATTGGGGCATTGTCTCCTAAAAAATACAAAAGACCATGAGAATGAGTCACCAAAACATCTGTTGAAATGTAGCCTCATTTCCTCCCATTTTAGATGTGCTCTGCAAGGTCAAGTCTATCCAGTCCCATCAAGGACACATACCTATCTGTTCTCAAACTACAGAAACACACATGAAGTTTACCCAATTGAACCTCATAGAACCGGGCTTAGCACTGCGTTTCTTCTCCTGCTCCACACACCAGCTTCATCTAGTTGGCTTAATTTCTGCTCCCTTAATTAATGGCATCTTCCCAAGTGGCTCTGAGAGACATAATGGTCATTCTATAGTGCTGTAGCCAGGGCAAGAAGGGAGAATTTGTCTTTACCTCATAGTATTGTCCTTGAGATAAAAGAGCCCTGCCAGAGAGATTCTCCAGAACTGCAGCCAATCTCTGGCCCATGGTGTCATGAGTTGATCCCTGTTTTTTCCAAGAAATACTCTCCATCACATGTAATGGAATGACTCCATTTGTTAATATCAAAGAGAAAGTCACTTCAAAGTCTGCAAATGTCATATGCTGAACAGCTGATTTTGCTAAACATTGAGTCCAGCCTTTCCTCTCTCAAACAACTTACAGTAAGATCATTCCCTGACTTTGCAAAGTCACTTGTATAATGGACTAAGTTCCAGATTTAATATGAGCTTCCTGGGCCATGTCAGGAGTAGTGGGGTTTTTTTGTGACTCCTGTGCAGCTAAACAAGTACAACTACCCAATGAAGTACAAGTAAACTTGCTTGCTCTGGTGCTGGTTTTCTTAAGCCAGTAGTATGAAAGTTATTACAGATTGGAAGTCATATGTCACTTTGGGTAATTAAAAAATTACCTCAGGTGAAAAAAAAAGGTGGATTCTCTCTGCATAAAAATAAACACATGCATTATTAAATGCTGCAAAATTATGTTGTGAATATTTTTCTGCTGTGTCTCTGTATCAAGTAAATATAATAGAATCATTCCCCAGTGAAAAATCATGGCAGATAACTTCTTTGATTTAGTTTGCCTCTGGGAAGGGATTGTAAAAATGTTACGTGTTTCTAAATCTGAGCCATCCTTTGTGTGCAAAACCATCTAGAAAAAACATTATAACAGAAAAAAATTAATATTTTAACTTCCATGTGTTTAAACTTTTTTTTTCTTCCTAAGAATCTAGTGTTTATAAACACAAAAAAGTCAGTAGAACATGCTTCATTGTAAGACCACATCTAGATTTTTTATCTGTTCAGTGAAAGTGGGAGCCAAGGTTTCCCAAGCCAGACCACCTCTTTGGCTTTCTGATACCCAAAAATAATACGGTAGACAAGATGAAAACTATATTTTCCCCTTCTTCCCCCTTTGGAGGTCAAGTCATTACTCTGACCAATTAAAAAGAACTGTCCTGCTGATAAGCAGACAAGAGATGTCTTGCCATCTATCCTGTCTTCCACAGGGAGCAGTAACAGATGTCCTAGCAAGAGCTAGATCAGTGTGACCTGCTGCCTGGTATGTTCTTCTAGATATTGGTGATATTGGTCTTCCACAAATTAATGACTTCCTGAGCCCATGGTTGCATCTGGACAGCACCTCTCACCCTCTGACAGATTCAGTGTAGTATTCTTAAATCCTGTGCAGCGGTTGCATTTCACTATTTTTTGTCCATGCATCCGCTTGGGAGAAGCAGGTTGGGTAACAGAGAGGATGTCTACTTTTGGTACCCCTGCCTTGCAGGGTGCCTGAATGTGTTTACCAGGAGTAGGGCAGAACAGAATCACAATTTCGGATCAATTTCTGTTCCTAAATGAGACAGGCTTAGACGAGGAGCTCAATCACTGAGATGCTGCTTGATTGCTATCATACTCTGGTAGTTTTGGCTTGTGCTGGCTAGCACCCTCTGAAAAACTACCTGAGTATGATTCAGGCAATAGCATATGCCAGGCTACTCCCAGCAGGCATTCATATGCTGAAGCCCTGCTGCTGAATACAGATTTTTTTGTTATTAGACGTCTTATATCGAAAGAAAAAAAATGCAAACAATGTTTTAGAGCTGCAGAATCAATACATGGATGCAACACAAAGGAGACCTAGAGCCAGCTCTGTACTGTGTGGGCAGTGCCATTTAGCCCAGGGCATGGGAACGGTCCCTGCCCTTCTGTCACTTAACAGAATGAATGGATCCACAGAGACTGAGAAGCTGATGGGAAAAGCAAGAAGTATACTGCCCCCAGCCAGACCTCAGAAGTGATAGGGAAAGCTTTTTTTATGAACCTGAGGAGCAGTGTCAATTGCATGTGAGAAATCCACTACACTGGTAGAGTAAAAGTAAGACTCAATCCAACAGTAGGATAATTATGAACCCTCTTAATATCTATTCTGTCTTATTATGACCTTATTATATACTTTAAAACAAATTTGTTCTCCTCATTTAAGTCCTTTCACCTAAAAAATGGCAAAGCTTAGCCAAACTCTAACCAGTGAAGCCTTCCTTGACCAAGGCATTCTGAAGTCTCCAACAGATCCATGCTCTGATGCAGTCATGGAACGCTGAATGGAGCCGTATCTTTCAGCTACCCTAAACAGGACATTTTCCTTCTTCCATAGAAAGAATTATCAGTACAATCTTACAGTCACTCTTCTGTCTAAGTTTTCAAGTGTTCTATTTTTCTGTGGTCATAATTAAAGCATGGTACTCAGGAACAAGGTCAGTGTCATACAGCCTTGATAGTGCAGTCTTGAAAGGCTGATGGAAAAGAGATGTAAGTAGCTCTTTTCCCTAATAACAGGTATAGTGGCCATAAAAGGGTTCTCATAAATTTGTGCTCAAATGGGTATGGTTCTTCCAAATTATCTCCTGTCATAATTTTGCTTCAACAAAGATGTGCTTAGCACCATTTTTTGACAATTTAGTTTGACACACCAATTTTAACTACACCTCTTCCAGCCTGGATAGCACTAGCTACATGTGGTTAAAATTATGTGGTTCTTTCAGTTTCTTGTCTTCAGAAGCCCCAGTATGTTTTTTCTGGAAATGGACAAGTTATCTCTCAGAAGACTGCAACAATTCCTGTAAAAATATTGTATTCTATCATTGAATTCACATATTTTACTTCATAATTGATCTCATAGAGTTGATTTCTCAGCACTTTGAATTAAAGTACTCAGAACAGAAAGACAAGAAAAGAAATATGAAGTATTTAAGAGGAGAATAAACATTTGTTGAAAACACTACATATTGGGCATATGTTAACCAAATATACACTCTCTCATTCATCCTCTCAGCGACCACTTCATTCCTATGCTTATATAAAGGGATATAAGAAGACAGGAAGGACAAAGACTTATATGTAGCATGAGAAAAAAAAGAAATCTTGATGGTGTTAAATATAGTCACCCCACACATCACTTTGAAAACTTTTTCTCTGAATCTGCAATCCTGTCAGAGTGCTTTCCAACACTTCATCAATTTGCTGTGGAGAATGAAATTGAGTGCTAACTTGGGAGGGTTCCTCTTTTCCATTGGCATCTACTGGTGTCAGTAAATCACTAGGCTGTCACAGATGAGACATCAATATATTGAATTTAGCTAGACAAGCTGTGGCCTAATTTGAAGTGCTCAGCTGTGTGATTCCACACAGGGAATATGCATAACGAGAACGTTACTAAAAATCCATGAGAATTATGAGAAAAGGCAAAAGCAATCCCTTGATTAAAAAAATAAAAGGGACAAAAGTATTTTCTTCTGGACTAATTTCCTGTATCAGAATGGTGTAAGAAAATATTATTTTTCTCTGTCTGCTAACGTTCATGTCAAAGTTGACTAGCAGTAATAAAATTTGGTCCAAGAAACAAAATTTTAGATGTTAAGAGCCTACGATGTGGTGAATTCATTGTTTTCATTTTCTTCTCCAATGTACCTTCAGAAGCATAAATCGACCCATCAGAGAGTACATTAGCAACTTGATGCTCAGGGACTTCACAGCATGACACTAATTAAGTTTAATGAAAGTTCTGCAGCTGAATTCCCACAGGCCTTCAGCTGAAAATATACTTCAGTGGTGTTCTAACTTGTTTTTCTCTATGAGTTTTTATGGGTAACTTTTTTACACTTTATTGTCTTCAAGAACTGCAGCAGAGTTCACATGTTTTGCTGTCACTACATCCAATATGTTCTAATAATTTTTTAATTCATCAGCTGAATTTCATCAGAATTGGTCTGGATGCTCTGATGTATAGGGCAGAAACTATTGACATACTGCTTACTGTCCACCTACCATGTTGGATCCTGGATTGGTTAATTTGTTGCAGGTTCTATTAATTTAATTACTGTCTTCAGTTTTTCTGATCATGCCTTGCATCTTGTTTTTCTGTAAGTGCTTTTCTTTTCACTCCTTTCCACCTACTATCTTGGTTGCCTCTCTTCTGTGTAATCTGCAGTGAGTATTTTCTCATTATATATTAATGGCCTGTATGTTCCCAAAGCTTTTATCAGATATTTTTACCTGAAAAAAACCCCAACAAAACATGTGGAGAAGCCATATCACAGGTCTTCAAAACAAAGCAGTTACTTTTTACTTTATTAGTGGCATAGTTCCCTGTTCATATAATAATTTACATAGAATTATATGAATTATATGCTGTTCTGGGCAAATTCTGACTTCCTTTAGGTATTATTATGTACAGGAAAACTTTAGGAACTTTCTGTTTTTACATACAGATTTTGAGATTGCAGTTTGGTCCATTGCATTCCATAGAAGCATCATAGAATCATAGAATGGCTTATGTTGGAAGCAACCTTAGAGATCTACTCCAACCTCGCTGCCATGTTCAGGGACACATCTCAGCTGAGCTAGGTTGTTCAACACCTCATCCAACCTGGCCTTGAAGACTTCCAGGGAGGTGGCATCCACAACTCCTTTTGGCAATCCATTCCACAGTCTTACTACCCTCATACTGGAAGAACTTCTTCCTAAGATCTAGTCTAACCCTATTCACCTTCAGTTTAAAACTATTTCCCCCTGTCCTATCACTTGTGCAAGTTTTTACAAAAAATGACCAGCGGTTTTAGTTTTGACCTGACATGAACTTTTTCTAATGGAGGAAGGATCGCTAAAACCTGGCCAAGGATCACTAAAACCTTGTGTGCCAAGGAACAGCAGATTCCTCCACAATGTAGAACAAAAAATAAGGCAGCATAACAGCATAAGTACAGCCCCATCACAGCTGAGTAGGCTGGATAGAATAAGACTGCTGATAACCGGTTCCGTTAGCAACTTCACAGGATGTTGATGGGTCACTACTCTTGAAAGGCAATGTGGTGAGATTTCCAGGGTCCATCCAGGGAGTCTGTTGAGGAGCAGCAAGAGAAGGGACCAGAGACAAGACAGTAAACCATGCTACAGGATAGGTTCAAGAGTCATCTAGGAGGTAGGACTGAAGCTAGGTATGCTAAAAGCACAACTCAGGCAGGGAGTTAAAGTTCCAGCTCTGAATGTGTGTGGTGCTTATGGGCCATGAGATGTGGGCAAAGGATGGAGGTTAGAGCAAGTAAGATCTACTGGTTCACTGACAGATCTGACAATGTAGTCTTGGATGCACTTCTTAGTGCCAGTTTTTTCAGTTGTTTCATCTAATTCCTACCTCCTTTGAAATTAGAATAAAATGAGCTGGTTAAATATCTTTAGAAACTTGTTTGTGAGTGCAAATACTTCACCGTTAAACACCAAAGAAGCTTTCAAGTGCACCCTAAAGTCAGGAAGGCCACTTATTTGGTTGAAAAATATTTGTATTGCATTATAGCTTTAATCCCTCTGTCTTTTAGCTTTGTTGTCTTTAAAAATGGCATTCTCATGAGGATTAATTAGTTCACATCTTTGTATTTCACACAAAGAGAAAATTTTCTACAAACTGCTGTGATGCTAAGGGTTACTTTACAAACTAATCCTAACATTAGAGGAGATGTTCACACCATATATGCTGAATGATAAAAAATATCCAGTAGAACCTGTTCAGACTGCTCCACCTCGATCTGCTTGTGCTTTGATCAGTTTGTTCTGCTCTAACAAGCATTTGAAAAGTCAAAACCAGGGAGGTTCCCTCATAATGCTTCATTAGGTGAGACAGAGGAGCAATGTCAAGGAAGCATGAACCTTGGATGTGTGAAGCCTGACACATCTGTAGTTTTTTTGTAACAAATAGCCTCATAGTCCTCAACATCTAGGGAACAGAACTTATTGCACTATTGATTTTCCAAGTTCCAAATACCATCACCCTCTTTGCCTTGAGAATAGCAGCTGAGACATTTGACAGGGCATCAAGAGCACCTGTGGGACAAATGGAAGAGACTGTCATACTCTGAAAGAAAAAAAGGGTAGGGAATACAGATAAATCTCTAATGCATTCCTTGATGTCTATATCTAGTAAATATTATGCACCTATTTGTCATGTTCAAGGTCCATTTTGGATTTTTAACAGTTCAGCTATGTGGCAGCATAGCTGGGTTACTAATTTTGTAGTAGTGCTATATTTGGAAGGTGAGCCATTACTAGCTGATTGCTGTAGCAGTGTGTTGAGCCAAATTTACCCTGACATTGCTGATTTGCTCACGGCAGACACATAGGTCTGTTTATGGCATTTCCAGACAGTAATTCACATCCTCCCAATGCTGAAAACTTTCTATTTCAGGTCCATGTATCCAGGCTTGGCTCAACACTGCATTACTCCATGGCTGTGCTACTAGAACTCCTTTGGAGAAGCTGGATTAAAACTGGAAGAACCCAATGGTCAAATAGTCTTCCTGCTATTGTAAGAACCCTAAAACTACTTTGCTAAGATAATGATGAAAAGATGCATCCTGTTCCAAACTGCTGCATCAGCATGTATTTTTCATTTATTGCTTTGGATCATTGAAGCTTTTAAATATTAGCTGTATTCTTCTGAGCATCCCCCATTGGGCTACTCTGATTTTGTTTTTCCCTCAGAAAACTGGCATTAAGGCATTAACCGGTCCTTTTCCCAGCAATAATAATCTTATTTACTATAAATTATTATTTGTAGTACCTTGGAGACACTCTAATGCTTTTACATAATAAAAGAACCATTTGTTTTTGAATACTTTAAAGATTATTTTCAATGTTTTCTCTCATTTTTAAGGTGGAAATAATTGAATTTGATGGGAGAAGAATTGCAGTCATTTTAAAAATCATTTATACAAGTGTATGTATAAATTCATAGTCAGAGAAGGAAACTCCACCATAGCCACCATAGCACCTATGGCTTGGAGACAGCGGCTGGAGAGCTGCCCAACAGAGAGGGACCTGGGGGTGCTGATTGACAGCAGCTGAACATGAGCCAGAAGTGTGCACAGGTGGCCAAGAAGGCCAAGAGCATCCTGGCTTGTATCAGGAACAGTCTGACCAGCAAGGCCAAGGATGTGATGCCTCACCCTTGCACTCAGCCTTGGTGAGGCTGCACCTCGAGTACTGTTTGCAATTTTGGGCAACACAGTATAGGAAGGACATCGAGGTGCTGGAGAGGGTGCAGAGAAGAGCAGCTAGGGTGCCTAGGGGTCTCAAGAACAGGTCTTATGAGGACAGGCTGAAGGAGCTGGGGCTGTTCATCATGGAGGAGGGGGGAGACCTTATTGCTCTCTACAGCTACCTGAAATAAGACTGCAGGAGGCAGGTGTTGACCTTTTCTCCCCAGTAACTGCTGATAGAACAAGAGGTAATGGGTTCAAGTTGAGTCAGGTGAGATTCAGATTGAATATTAGGAAAAATTTCTTCACTGAAAGAATGGTGAAGCATTGGAACAGGAGGTTCCAGGATTACAGGTCCTGTTCAACAAATGCACTTTATTCCCATCTGGCAGGAGTGAAAATCTACCACTAACACAGATCAATGGATTTGATGCTCTGGGTCTACAGACCTTTTTGGGATTGTTCCTAATTCAAGGACTTTTTCCCACTGGTGGCATTCACATGCGAAGGGCTAGCAAACTTGAAGCCAGAGCTGCATATCTATGTTTATCCTGTGAACCATGGCACACAATCAGTCTTAATTCATGCTATCAGAAAATCTGCTTTTTCTGGACTGGTGGCAAGGCTTAAAGAATAATGCCCAAGAAGTCAAGATTTTTCAGGTAATGGTTTTGATTTGGTTGGGCTACCTTCCTTTTATGCTTGTTTCCTACCAACATTTGATCCCATTTTTTTTTATGGAAGTAGTTGTAGTAGTTACATATATTGCTGTTTTCACATATCTCTGTCATCATTCTTCCCTTCCACAGGCACCCCCTTTTTGTGGGAGAGGAGCTTGCATGTCCTTGTAAGGCTGTGAGCTCTGCTGGTGGTGGCATATGCCTGCAGTAGGGTCTCCCATGCCAGACAGGTCACAACTGAAGGGTCAGACAAAGTGAGTCCATGGGCAGGATGGGCTCAGTAGCCACCAGGCAACCATCCTAGGAAAAGGACAACTCTATCTCCAAACCTGGGTAGATGAAGCTTGTTTAGCCCTGTAAGGCCATCCATGTAAGAGAAGGATACTCTAATTAAACCTGCACCATGAGGACTTCACTGCCACTATCCAAGCTTGCTGGGCCCTGGCAAATGAACTTTAGGAGTAAAGGGTGGGGCCAGTTCTGCGCACACTGTGCTTCACATAAAAAAGTCATAGCTCAGGCCTGAAGGGTGTACCCACACCTGTACATCCCTGAAGGGTGTACCCACACCTGTACAGCCCCTGCAGCAACAGGCGGGGGTCAAAATGTCAGGGGAAAAGTGCACTGGAAGCCACAGACCCAACCCTGCATGCCAGTGGCTCAGGACATTGGTCGCTCAAGACTGTCCCAGGAGATGACAGTCTTGTTTGGCAGCATCCTGAATGACCAAGCAGCCTTTTTCAAGGAGAGCACAGCTTGCTCCACATGGAGAGGGGCCTAGAAAACGTGGCCTGAGCAAAGCTCATCTCCACCCCCAACCCGGTTTGCTACCCACAGTCAATGGGCATCTTCTGATGCAGTCGAACAAAGACAAAGAGACAGAGGCATACACCTGCCCCTAAAAGTATGTTCAGATTGACTCTCGCATGTTGGAACATCAGAACCATGTTTGATACAGTGGACAGTGGGTGTCCTGAGCGTCGTTCTGCTCTAATTCCTCATGACCTGTCATGACTTAACATCAACACTGCTGCTCTCAGTGAAGTTTGTCTTCATGAGGAAGGCGGTCCTAAAGAACATGGTTCCAGCTACGCACTCTATTGGTCAGGCAAACCCAAAACTGAAAGACACCTTTCAGGAGTTGGCTTCATGATTAAAAACTCCAGAGCCTCCAAACTTGAAAATTTGCCAGCGGGTCATTCCGATCGCATTACTTCCTTATGCCTCCCACTACACAACAAGCAACATGTTCTTCTCCTCAGAGAACTCTTATGCCCCAACTTTATGCCCTTAGAACTTTATGCCCCAAACCTCCAAGCTGACCATGCAGCAAATGTCAAATTCTACTCTGACCTGCGCCACCTCACCCAAAAGGTTCCTGCAGGTGATAGGATCATAATCCTTGGTGACTTCAACTCCAGAGCAGGAAAGAACTATGAAGCCTGGAAAGGAGTACTAGGCAAGCATGGTGTTGGAAACTATAATGACAATGGACTTCTCCTGCTAGAGTTTAGTGCTGAACAGCAGCTCACCATCACCAACACTACCTTCCAACAGAAAGACAGCCTGAAGACGACCTGGATGTATCCTCAATCCAAGCACTGGCACCCCATTGACTGTGTCTTAGTGTGCCTGAGAAATGTTGGCAATGTCCATTGTACCTGAGCGATGCCTGGTGCAGAATGTCACACAGACCACTACCTTGTGAGATGCAAACCTACCCTCTACTTTAAGCCTAAACTTAAGAGGGGTGGCATCCCAAGGAGGAGGCTCAGAGTTAACGATCTTCAAAAAGATACAGTGAGAAACAGCTTCCATGTAAAACTTCAAGCTAGACATTTAGATCATCCCATAGATCCCTCTCTTGAAGTGCTTTGGCAACATATTAAAAATAGCATCCTGCAGTCCTCTGAAGAATCCCTGGGTTCTCCTCAAAGGAAAACAAAGACTGGTTTGATGAAAACAACAAAGAGATCCAAGAATTGTTGAAAAAGAAGAGAACCACTTCCCAAGCACCTTGCTCAGCCATCTTGCCATGTAAGAAAAGCATTCTTTCATCTTGCATGCAGAAAGCTCCAACAGAAACTTTAAGACATCCAGAACAAGTGGTGGATCAATTTAGCAGAAAATACTGAACTATGCACAGTTAGGAGTGACCACAGAGGGCTCTATGAAGTGCTGAAAGCAGTGTATGGACCCACACTTTGGATCCAAAGCCACCTACTCAATGCAGATGGTCAAGAGCCTCTGACAGATAAAACCTCCATCCTGAACTGATGGTCTGAACATTTTCAGACTCTCTTCAGTGCCCAGCCATGTAGTCCAAGGCTCTGTGATTAAGAACGTTACACAACAATTGGTGAAAACCAAGTTGGACATAGCCCCTACTTTGGGAGAGACTCTTAAGGCCATACAGCAACTGAAAACTGGCAAGGCAGCTGGGGTTGATGGAATCCCATCTGAAGTATGGAAGCATGGAGGTCAAGCACTCCATGCTAAATTTCACGAGTTCCTTGTGAGTTGTTGGGAACAAGGCAAATTACCACCAGATATCTGTGATGCAGTCATCATCACCCTGTACAAGAAGAAAGGAGAAAAGTCAAACTGCTCCAACTGCCAAGTATAACTCTACTCTCCATTGCTGTAAAAATCCTTGCAAGAATACTTTTGAACAGATTAGCACCTGCCATAGCAGAGGGAGTTCTACCTGAAAGCCAACGTGGTTTCAGAGCCAATAGGAGTACCACAGACATGGTGTTTGTTCTCAGACAACTGCAAGAAAAGTGCAGGGAACAGAACAAAGGTCTTTATGTGACATTAATTGACCTCACTAAAGCTTTTGACACTGAGTAGAAAGGGCCTGTGGCAAATCTTGGAACAATTAGCATGTCCCCCCAGGTTCCTCAAAATGATCATCCTGCTAGATGAGAATCAGTGGGGCCAAGTCAGATATGGTGATGCACTCTCTGAGTCCTTCCCAATAATCAATGGTGTGAAACAAGGCTGTGTTCTCACACCCACTCTATTCACAATCTTCTTCTTCCAAAGGGCCATCGCAGACCTTGTTGAGGAAAATGGCATTTACACCCACTATGGTACTGATGGGAGCCTATTCAACCTAAGGCCACTGAGGGCCCACACCAAGACCCTAAATCACCAGATCCCAGAGTTGCTTTTTGCTGATGATGCCGCCCTTGTAGCTCACACAGAAGCAGCTCTGCAGTGCATAACATCCTGCTTTGCAGAGGCTGAAGATCTTTTGGGGCTTGAAGTCAGCTTGAAGAAGACAGGAGTTCTCTACCAGCCTGCACCACAGGAAGACTTCCATCATCCCCACATCACCATAGGCAAATCAGAGCTTAAGTCAGTCCAGAAGTTCAGCTCTCTGGGATGCATTATTTCCTCAGATGCCAAGATTGACAAAGAAATAGACAACAGATTAGCAAAGGCACACAGTGCATTTGGGAGACTTCATAAAAGGGTCTGGAGCAATAAACACCTGAAGAAAAGTACAAAGATTGGTGTCTACAGAGCCACTGTACTACCTACTCTTTTATATGGGTCTGAATCATGGGTCATCTACTGCCACCACCTGCAACTCCTTGAACACTTCCATCAGTGCTGCCTCTGTACAATCCTAAACATCCACTGGACTGACTGTGTCTCTGTCCTTGAACAGGCAGGGGTCACCAGTACTGAGGCCATGATACTGAGGACACAGCTGTGCTGGGCAGGGCACGTCTCCAGGATGGAGGATCAGCACCTCCCTAAGACTGTGCTCTATGGTGAACTTGCCACTGCCTGCTGCAACAGAGGAGCCCAAAGAGGAGATACAAGGACTCCCTGAAACAATTCCTCAGCTTTGGCCATATTGGCTGCCATCAGTGGTACCCTCTGGCCTCCAGTTGGGAGACATGGAGACACAGCATCCATAAAACTGCTGCCTCCTTTGAGAATACACGTAGAATCAGTCTGGAGGAGAAAAGACAGCACAGAAAGCACCGTGCTGTGCCTGTCCCCTCACAGGACACTTTCTGCTGTGCCTTTTGCAGCCACACTGCCTGTCCCCCATTGCTCTTATCAGCCATCAGCGTGCTTGCCGCAAGCATGGGGAGAGAGAGCCCTTCTGAAATCTTCCTTTGCGAAGCCAAGACAGGATGATCATCATCATTCTTTGATCTGACTATTTTTTTAAAAAATGATGCATGTATGTATTCATAGTGCTAAGTTACACGTGTAAAAATAGACATCCAAGATGAGTTGTAAATAATGTACTGATAAAGTTTGTCTTCCTACATACTTAGAAAATACATGCCTTTTTCAGGTTAGCCAACATGATCTTGTACAAAAGTAATCAGAAACAGTTTTAATGGTGTGACCAAAGGATTTTCATCTGTCACTGGATCAGCTTTGCAAATGCTTAGTGTGAATGATTAATGTTCAACAACTGGACAGACACACAAAATAGCAGGGGTATGCTCTTCTCTAGGACTGCACAGTGAACAAAAAACAGAATTTCTTCTACATACCCAGCTGCAGATACTGCAGATGCCTATAGTAGGCTTTTTACTTTATGGAGTGCTGTCACAATAGGGCACATATCTTTACATTCAATATATGTACTGCATGGAAGCTATAATTAAGAGGAAGGGGAACACTGATTTTTCCAGTAAGAATTCTATTTTTTCTTATCCTTCACTCTCTGAGAGCCAAGTTATTAGCTATCAGTAGAGGTTGCAAAATGCTTGAACTTTGCTTTTTAGTGGCAAGAAAGTGAGATTAATGGGAGTTCTACTGTCTCTGCTGACAAGAAGCCCATTTCCATTTTTGCTTTTATAGGAAAGAATCACATTTCTCGTAATTTGCAGGAAAACCGTCAGCTAGATATTAAGAGAAGAATATATATTCATCCTCCCTTCTGAAACATGACATCCTGGTTGTCACACTTACTAGCAAATCAGCATGTGAAAAAAACGTGTGCTGTGTTTGCTGAGCAGTTAAGTGCAGGCTTCCGTACACTGGGACTTCATAAGCCACCCACTTCACCCTCCCCACTCAGTTATTCCACAAGTAGACTTCGCATTTTCCTCCTGGGCTTCTCTCTTGCATGTTTGTCCTCTGTATGCTGCAGATAGTTTCACAGAAATCTGTGCTGAAGCAGTGTCAAACCCTGTGTCCTTTGTCAAGCAGTTCATCCCCACTGAAGCCTGCCTTTGGGAGCTGTGGGCTGTGGGGAGTGAAATGTTGCACAAACCCTTCTCTGTCTCCACTGCTTGGTGTGCACAGAGCTGTAACATAGACTCACGTTTGCCTAGAAGTTTGTCTCACACTTTTTGATTGATTGTGTAATCATTAATTTCCTCCATTTCTTTTCCCAATCTACATCTACCAGCACTGGTAAGGGGCTGCACAAAGCTAAAAGAGCCTTTGTGGTTTTGGTAAGTTAGTGTTTAAGTCCCAGGCTTCTATATTTCATAGAATCAGAGAAGATCTCAAGTTGCAAAGGACCTGTAAGGATCATCAAGCCCAACTCCTCACAAGACTACCTGAAACTAAATCACATGACTGAGAGCATTGTCACTTTCTTGTGAACTGTGGAAGAGTTCCAAAGAACGGGTACATTTGAAGCCATTCTCGGACTGACATACATGGATTGTACAAATATGGCTTGCAAAATATTACTTACTCTCTCCAGATGTAGTTTTTATGACAGTCCTGATCAGTAAGCATTAAATAAATTCCACTGTTTTCCACTTGTGGAGACATCTGCAGAAGCAGATGTCTGAGGAGGAAGTTGGTGAAACAAACATTGTAAGGATTTTCCTCCTTTTAACTAGATGTGGAGAGCATTTTGGAAACAGTATTTCCTCCCCTAACCCTCCAGCTTTTTGGTATAACCAGTTTGGAGGCTCAAATCTGACAAACATAAAAATAGAAAATGTTTGTTGAAAATAGACTTGTCAGATTTTGTTTTGGTTTGTTGTTGGTTTTGGGTTTTTTATCAGAAAATAATATTATTTTCTGTTTTACTGTAAGGCACGGTAGAGCACACTGTATATAATTTAGACAGTTCTATAGGAGAGCAAGATTCCTGACCTCTGAACAAATGTGCTGTGATTGCTGTCTCCTCACATGTGTTTCTCATCTGTTTCTAGCTTCAGAGGTGTCTTCAATGATGAATACTCTGTCATAGATTGCTGCTGTGTTTAAAGTCAGAGGCAGATGAAAGGAAGCAGGCCCACTATATTATCATCCACATGTATGCAGCAAAAAAGTAATCTGGAAGATCTAAGTTTCTCTTGTCTGTAGGTTTTATGAGGTCTGCTAAGAGAAAAAAAGAAGCAAGTGGTAGCGCTGCTGTTACTATGGGGTTAGGCAGCAAGCGTCTGCCAAGCAGTGCTGCTGAGGTCCACCAGAGAGTCTCCACTTTAGCCTAAGGATGGCCAGCCAACCTAAACTGCAAATGATGACTTTTCAAAGTTTGGCTGCTCTGGTTTTGGGAAGAAGGAACATTACATTTGAAAGTATTGGGATAGGTGGAAAAAGAAGGCATCTGATGAACAAAATATTTTTATAGGAACTGAAAAGGTGGGGTAGAAAGAAAGAACCTATTTGTTAGGAAGTGAATAAAGCCTTTATCAAGGTAATGAAGGCCCTTTGGTGCACTCATGGCCCTGACAGCCCACTAATAATATTACAGCAGCAGTGGTGAGTGCTGCTGAGGAGAAAAAAGCCCTGTGAGATTGTTGCAGCAGTGAAGCCCAAGTGTGCATTTGGAAGGAAGAAACTGATATTTTGGGGAAGTGCTGTGAAAGGCAGGCTGTAGGAGAACAAAGTGAGATCTGGAGGGAAAACATAATCTCATGCTGAGAGCTTGCAATCTTCAGTTGTTCAGCTTCTTGTTACAAAAAAGCTTCAGTGAAATATTAAATGAAACACCTCCATAAAGTGCATAGCTATTCCACACTGGACATCTTATTTGCCTAATTTCACCTGAAAATCTCATCATTCCTCTGCGACAGATTCTGCAGAAATACAGAGTATCTTGCAGAATGGTCAAGGTCTGGAAGTCAAGTTACTGGTTTCTGAATTTCTTTCATTGAAAGCACAGCACACCAGTTTAAAAAGCCATGTTCAGCCATGTTTCCTTATTTCTACACACACTTTCCACAGTCACTCTGCACTAATTTTAGCTTGTAAAACAATGGGAGGAAAAATGTACATGATGGAGTATTGTACATGAGGCAGTGAGGAGGCTTTTGCAGCCTCCCCAGATTCTGAGTCACAAATGGGATGTCCAAATTTGCTGATCCTTCCTTTGCCCTTTCCTTGCTCGAGGACAGCTTCCCTGACATTGCCAGAGCCTGAAATTTTACTCTCTACAGCAGCATTACTGCTACCACCTAATAAATCCCCACGGCTTAATATATGTACCTAATCTCCTTAACTGTTCTGATACAGGATCCTAAAGACTCTCTTACGGCACTTACTTTTACTCAGAGAGTGAATTGGTCTCCAACTACCCCAACTTTGGAACTATTTTAACTTTCTTGGTACAATTGAAGCAGTATAACCTAGGCTCTTCAGACCTTATTTATAGTAGTTATAATGGTGCATTTCCTCCCATGGGAAAAAGACACACTGGCAAAAGAGTTGTTTTGCTGTTACTGCCTTTACCAGTTCCTGGAATTCAACAACTTTACTGTCTGCTAGGCTGGTAGAGCTACAGCTTTAGACCTTGGGTCTAAACCTCAGTGAAAGGGAGCTGAGAAATTCAAACTACCTTGCTTCTCCTGTGGGCAGAGCATACACAGACAGCTCCAGTCATCCTGCAGAAACTTGTTTTGTCTATCTAGGGACACCAGTGGGTTGTCTGCCAGCACAGTTGTCAGGGAGGTGTGTGGTGCTTTTTCCCCACACTCTCAACGAGCATTTCTCTGCCAGTAAACATCTGAGTTTAGACTGGATATGGTGTGACTGTATTGTTAAGGCTTGACACTGTATTAAAAGAGGACAATGTTGTACTCTTGTAAGTAGCTTTATCATCACACTTATATTAGGGGCAATATCAGCATAAGCACTGTAGTACAAGTGAGAATTAGGCCACTTATCTATCACACACCCAGTTGTTGACGAAAGGGCCCAGTTACAGTCAGCTCTGAACCCCTGAGGAAAAACTGCATAAAAATATGATGATTGAGATGAGTTATGTATCACTGGAGACATTCACAGCTGCATGCAGTTACAGTGATGGGTTTGGAAAAAAGTGCTGAAAAAAATAATCTAACAGTTACTATACTAACCCAATGCACCACTACATGTTTCCTGGCTGGTGGCATTACCCTTGTTTGGTGGGTTTGTTGGGCTGACCAAGGTTTTTTAGTCTTGATACTTCCTGCAGTTCTTAATGAAATATGATTCTATGGCCTTTCCTTAGATGCTAGGCTACACCTAGATTTCATGCATTTTACTTTCAACAAGATTATTCAAGAAAACAAAAGATTCAGTTGACAAAACACTGGAGTATAAGAACAGCATGACAAGATGATGAGTCATGCACTGATCTTAAAATTTTAATAGCTTGCTTATTAAAATATGGCCCTGTCACATCCAGCTGCTTCTTTATACCTTTTTGTGCTATGTCTCTTACCACATGTTGAGGGTCATATCATATATGTGCTTTTTTATGCATACTACAAGGCATTACGAAGTATTTTAGTAGACATTCTGTGTATCCTGCTACTGAACTGGATTGTTGTCTGTTTTTTGGGGGAAATTCCAGAAGCACTGTTTCAGATTTTTTTCCATTCACAAAATAGACTTGCAAGACACCTGCAAATATATTCCAGACACCAGAATTTTCTGAAATTTGTCTTTTATCTCAGAACCTCAAAGACTGTGTATAGGAAGAAGGTATTTTGCAGCAGTAGTACCTGACTGCCCTCAGAGCAAGATTTCTAAGTCTCTCACAGTCTGTAAGGTGCAGACTCGAGACGTGATATTTCTGCTCTTACTTGAGACACCCTGTCACTCCCTGTCACACAAAACATTGCAGTAACTTTCTACCTTTTAATAGTATCATGAGGAATCACCCATTCCTTAGATGTAAATAGTTTGCATCTTGTCAGTGAAGGGTCCTGGGAAAATGTTAAAAAAAACATTGACTCTTGTCTCTCATGAGCAGTAGAAAACTATTTTGGATGGGCAATAGCAGTGTTTAAAGGCAAAGACTGCCATTTATCTGAACCTACAAAACTTCTGTCATAGTCCATGATGAAGCCAGAAATAATCCTAACCAGAAACAGGGGGAAAGTCAGCAAGCATTTTCTTGCCTTATCCGACTATGGGAGTGCACTCCAGTCTGCAAACTCATCATCCCACCCCAGGTATGGTCTTGCTTTTCCCACAGAACTAACATAAGGCAACTCTACAGGGAAAGTGAAAGCAAAGTGAGGTTAAATTGTTTCAGTTGGGCTGTTTGCAGGTTTTGATTATAAGAAAATCATGACTAGTCTAGTTCTTCTTAGATGGACCAAAGCCACATTATCAAGCCTCCATGATTTTTCCTCAGAACTGAAACTGTCCAGCATGTACAAGAGTCTAGGCAAGTTGTTTCTGACGGGTTTTTTTCTTGAATTCAAGAGCAAACTTTTGCCCTGTCCATCATAACCCTGCTTCATAGCAGAGGCAGCACCCCTCCAACTATCTCTATACTTCTGTAAATGCATGCAGGACACACTGTATTTATGGTACTGTTTGGCATTCAGGTGTGTCTCAGCTCAAGTACATGCTCATAGTCTACTAAGAAGAGGCAGTTAATAAAATACTAAGCTTCCATGCCTTGCTTTTCCTCCTCCAGGCCTTTGCACACGTGACTTTTCTGTAGGAGCAGAGTTTTAGAGGATATGTGGTTCCAGCCCTTTGAGCCTGTATTCTGTAAATCCTTTGAAACATTCTGGTTTTCATTACACACAGCTTCCAACCTGTTTCCATCAGCATGTTTGGTGCAGGAATCTGCTCTATGAGCCTCAGTAAATATACCCTATCTGAACTTCTAAGATGTTTAATCTCAAATTCTCCAGTCAGCTTTTCTTCTCTAGACCCATTTCTCAGGGGATAAAGTGCAAAAAGAAGAAGCTAGTTTCTGTAAATGTCTGGAATTGTTCCAAGGAGTTTGGTAAAATTTGGGGGATTTGAATATAAAGGGTACAGTATGTTTTCTGCTTTTGATTTCTCTGTCTCTGCATTCGTCTATAATTTGTGGAATCACAGTTAAGTCACACTATGCCACTGACATTTTTGTATGCTATAATCATTCCTGATTGCTGTCTCTGCCCTTTGCTAGCTGGTTTCTGTCTGCCAAACAGCTCTCTGAAGGGACCACAAATGAAAAAGAAAGAAAATAAAAATAAAAATAGAAAAGAAAGAAAAAAGACAAGTAGCAGCAAGGCATTTTGTTTTCATCTCTGAAGGTTTGAGTAAAACAGGTCTCCTATAAAAACATAGCCAAATTAAATGTTGAAATAAGTTAATATGCCACCTAGTCATCTTTCTTACTAATTTCCAAAGCAACAGAAACTTGCTCTGATCAGCATGTCTTAAGAAGCATTGGTTTCTGGAAGGGAAGCAGTTCACATTCTAGTAAGGCATATGCCTCACCATGGAGGGGAAAAAGAGATGTGATTTACATTAAATCTGTCCTCTTTCTGCACTGTACCACATGAACCTCTCTTGACCTCCTGTCAGGCCCTGGCTTGTGTCCCTTTCTGTTTCTGGTTGCTTTCTGTGTGCCTCCCCCACAACCTGTTCACCCATACAGACACTGCATTGTACCAATTCTGTCCTGTGCTGGACTCAGTGCAACAAGGAAACTCTTCTCTGAACAAACTATTGCTCATAATACGAATGAAAGTCAGTGTTGTGGCCTGGCACTGGAATGTCAATTGAGGGTGGGAAGCTTCCTCCATTCTGGCCATATGCCTCCAGTCTTCACTGTGCTGTGCTGCTCAGATACCTGCATCTTCAGGGTTAAGAAATCCATAGCCAGTATCATCCTGGAGCCAAAAGAGTCTCTCATTTTGAAGGCATTGCTTACAACATATGAGCAGTGTGACAGAAGATTTTTTACAAAGGCATCCAATTTTGCATCCTTGGCATATTGTCTCAGGTAGCACTTAACCCCAGATGGGTTTTAATCATTACCTCTTTCACATTCAAATTCTACAAAATGGCAAGCTGTGTATCAGGTCTTTTCAAGTATGCTTTCAAACAAACAATCTGTCCAGTGAACCTGGTGGTACTAACTTCAGTTGAAGAGCTTCTAGATTCTTCCTAAGGGTAACCTTCTCTTCAGTCTCAGCAAATTTAATCTGATAAACCATTAGCTAGTGCATTTGTGAGACAGGGCTATGAGCAATGATGAGAGAGGATTCACTGACAGCTTACAAGCACTTGTTATACTTACCATCTTATGTAAGCCATTAATATAGAAAGAGGTAGCAAAAGGTGATGGAGTTCACTGTCACCAAACCTTTCTCACTAGATTTCTGCACGGGATTTAGGTCATTTTAGTTCTTCCTGTACTCCTTCCAGTGCTATGATTGTGGTCTTTAAAACAAATCACAATAATGTATTTTAGATGCATTTGTTTCCAAGGAAACATATTGATACCCACAAGGAAAAAACGAAGCAAGATAGAAGAAGCTGAAGTAATAAATCAACATACAAAGTTTAGACTAGTTTTCATGTGTTTTAAAAGCAGGGATCATCACCATAGCTCTTCCTTTTATGTCTTTTGGATCACTAATTTAGTGAAAAAAGCTGTGATGAGCTTATTTAAACATATTTTTTATTTTAATATAAAATATTTTAATTTTAATCTTAATTATTTATTTTAATACATTTGTTAATTTTAACCTTTCTGACATTTTTTCTGACAAGTTCCTCTTATAATATCTTTCTCCACTCTATATATACACGATGGCAAAATGAATAACAAGCCCTTCAAAGAATTTGTTATCTAAATTAACACAATAAAATTTGAATATGCCGTCAATCTTTTGTGTATGCTAGTGCCTTTTACCACACACAAATTTTAGGGCTATGCAATAATTTTCCTGGCAATGTAGGCCCTTACATTTGCAAATGTGTTCTTTAATATCTCTGTGCATTAGTTCCCATTTATAGAAACTATGAGATCTAATTGGCCCCTGAAATTTTTTTGATTAATAGAATTCAAGTCTGGATGAGACCACAGTAATTCTTTCATCTGATCTTTTACAGAACACTGACTGGTATATGGAGATCTCCAAGACCAGACGGAATTTATTTTGATTCACACAGATAAAGAGGAGGAGTCTTCCTTGCAGTTGAAATATACCCTACTTTTCAGAAAACAATCACTGTAAAGACTTCAAGTGTGAAATTTGTCTTATATCATTTTGGCCTCAGCTTTGGTATTTGTCTAAGTTCCCTCTCCATTCAACACAGAAATAAGCATTGCAGGCTGACATGTCTAAGAGCAGTGGGCTCTGCCACCTCCAAGAGCCATCTGTCTCTTCCCACTGACCATAGAGGAAACTTAGACAATTGATTGAGGACAGATTTTCATAAGCAATTATGATAACATAAATCCCACCCCAAGTGCCAGTGTTGAGACATGCCATCAGCTGTCTAATAACTAATGCTCACATATCATAATTTATTTTTAACTTTTTTTAAAGTGTTGCTTCCTACCACAAACACTTGTCTGGACCATTCGTAGATTAAATTGCCAGTTACCTAAATGAGCACTCTCCTCCTTGTGGTATATACTAAAGGACAGTGACCCTGCGGAGTTGCTAATCTTTTCCACGAACTTAATATATCAATTTCTTTTCAATCTCCACTAATAAGCCAGATTTGCAAAACCATAAATAATCTCCGCTGCAATACAAACAAACAGAAAATAAAACTTGAAAAAAATCCTGAGGGATTGTTTCGTCTTCTACCTTTCCTCATGGTAAAATTATCTTCTTTCTCAGGATGGACCCTCTGTCATTCCTAACGGGTATTTGCATAGCCTGTTCTTGAAAGCCTCCAAAAGTAGAGATTCCACCTTTGGAGGCTCTAACCAAGCCATGTTAGAGTTTACTTTTCTTAGAAGAAAGTTTTCCATAAAATTTAAGCACCACCATTATGGCTGAAATTAAACTCCAGTATTGCTGCCTTTTTTATTCTTGCACTCTTTGCATATGGAACAGTAGGGTTTTCATAATGGTAGATACAATAAAAAACCTTCACTTTTCCCTCTACATTATTTTATGAAAATGCAAAGAAGTGGGATTATTTGATTTTTTTAATTAGTTGGGGTTTTTTGTTTGGTTGGTTGGTTTTAACCTCTAAATGGAGTATATGTGTTACTTGACAATGTCAGTCTCTATGCAACACTAACATAATTCCTAGTTAATTTATTCTGTTGAGACACTGAGGCATATATATCAGTGAAACTGTTGTCCTAACTTTGGGTGACTAAGTATAGACAATGTATGACTAGTGGTTTTTAGTAAGAAAGGGCATGATCATAATCTCCAGACTAAAAATGAAAGGCATGGCTGTGGGAAAAGCATTCTAGTGGGTCAAAGTATAATTTCTCCAGATATGAAAAAAGCATAAGGAAAAATATTGTAGCAGCTGACAGGCTATTGTTCTTTCCAGATATGGAATATGCTGAGACAGGAATGTGAGGAGATAGGTAGCTAAGTTTTAACTCACTTGCAAAGCACTGACCGGACAAACAAGCTTTCAGGATCACTTCCTGGTAAGGGATCAGGGATATCATTTTGCTTCAGGGATGTGATAACAATTGAAAGCTGGCAATGGACTTTTTTAGGTTGTCATGTAGTGATAGGACTAGGGGGAAATGGATTCAAACTAGAGGAGGGTAGATTTAGACTGGAAGTTAGGAAGAAGTTCTTCACCGTGAGGGTGGTGAGGCACTGGCACAGGTTGCCCAGAGAGGTGGTGGAAGCCCCATCCCTGAAGTTTTTAAGGCCAGGCTGGACAGGGCAGGGGAGTTGGCAGGGGGGTTGGAACTATATGGTCTTAAAAGTCCCTTCCAACACTGAAAATTCTGTGATACTATGAGTATTGGTAATAGTTCTGATTAATAGCTTTATCAATGATCTGGACAAGGGGATCAGCTGCACCCTGAGGAAGCTTGCAGATGACACCAAGTTAGGGGGAAGTGTTGATCTGATTGAGGGTAGGAAGGCTCTGCTGATGGATCTGCACAGGTTGGATCAATGGACCTAGGCCAGTCATATGAGGTTTAACAAAGTCAAGTGCTGGGTCCTGCACTTGGGACACAAAACCTTAGGCATGGCTTATAGGCTTAGGGAAGAGTGGCTGGAAATATGCCCACAGGAAAAGGACCTGGAGGTGCTGTCAACACCTGGCTGAAAATGAGCCAACAGTGTGCCCAGGTGGCCAAGACAGCCAACAGCATCCTGGCTTGTGCCAGAAACAGTGTGGCCAGCAAGCCAGTGCCATGGTCTAGCAACTGCACTGGTGGGTCAAGGGTTGGAGTTGATGATCTCTGAGGTCCCTTCCAACCCGGCTAATTCTATGATTCTATGATTCTAGGGCAGTGACTCCTCCCCTAAAACGTGGCACTGATGAAGCCACAACTTGAATCCTGTGTTCAGTTGCAGGCCCCCCACTCACTGCAAGAAGGACACTGGAGGCTCAAGTGATGCTTGAGAAGGGCAACCAAGCTGGTGAAGGGCCTGGAGAACAAATCCTATAAAGGACTTCTGGGGGAACTGGGGTTCTTTTGCCTGGAAAAAAGAAAGCTCCTTTACCATTCTCTACAACTACCTGAAAGGAGATTGTAGCCAGGTGAGTGTCAGACGCTTCTCCCTAGTAGTAAGTTATAGAACAACTGGAAATGGCCTCAAGTGGCACCAAGGGAGTTTTCGACTGTGTATTTGGAAAAATGTAGTCACTGAAAAGGTTGTCAGGTGTTGAGTCACCAGCCCTGGAGGTGCCTAAAAAATGCGCAGATTTAGTATTTAGAAACACAGTTTAGTGGTGGACTAGACAGTATAAAGCTAATGGTTGGACTTCATTATTGTAAAGGTCTTTTTCAAGCAAAATAATTCTATGATTCTGTGATTCAAGGGCTGAAGAGATTTCTTGAGTGATGCATGGCTGATTGACCATAAGCAGTAATAAATCAGATAAGCTCAATGCACTGTAAACAGATATGGTGTAAGAACAGTGTTACAAAGGCATGTAGAAAAAATATTTTCTTTTGTTACTGAACACAAATTATTTTCCACTAATGTCAATAACAGAGCAAGTGAAGGCTGAGAAGACAGAGAGAACAGCAGCTACAGTACAACATCAGTTAAGAAAAAACTAGTTCAGACCCTTACTGTATTAAAACTACATTATAGTTCCATTATATAAATACATTTATTACACAGATTTTAAATATTGTACATGTTACATACAAAATGCCGTAGTAGCACATAATGGATTTAGGAGGAACTGTCTCTTTGTAACTGCAGGCTCAGAAGGAAGAGGCTGAACTGCTCAGTCAACCTTCAAGGCTGTGGCTACTGAGACTGGATCTTGTCAGTCCCAAGTATATCCACAGGCCTTAATTTTCTTGACCCAGAACATCCACCCACACCCTGAACTTGGACCCAGGTGCCTCTTTTAGGCTCCTATCTGGGCTTCAGCACGTGCTGGAGGTGCATTTCAGGAATACTAATATCTAATTCAGCAACAGCCCAGCCTAGCAGTGGATCCCATTGATCTTCTCTGCCTGTACTCAGAGTATCTTGTCACTGTCGACCTGCTCCATGGTCACTGAGCTGTGTCTTACCTTGGGCTGCCCTCTTCGAACCTTATCCTGGTCCTGACATGTGGATTTACTTCCTGGTGTGAGCTCAGAATCACCATATCACCATGAACCCACCTGATAAACTGGACCCTTTGTTGAACTTGGCTGCCACCTCTGAGTTTGTCCTGCTCAGCTTGTTTGGGAAGAGCAGGGTCAGAGCTCCGGCTGATGAGCCTTCCCTGCCATCCCCTCATTGTCTTCAGCTCCTGGCTCCCTTCCTCTAGGAAGCAACCAGCCCCCATTGTACCCTGAAAAAATCTGTCCAAAGTACTGTTGCCACTGTTGCTTTTCCAAATTACTCTGTTGAGATTACAGGAAAGCTCAAAATATTTATGCTACACTTCAAAGACCCTCTAGAACTTTGTAATTTCAACCTTTTTTCTTCATAGAGTACTGTACAGACTTTATTGTGGAATATTTTAATACTTGATAACATATTAAAATACTTCAATACAGAATACTTCTGTATTACTCTGTATTATTCTGTATTACTACTTTGTATATGCTAAAATGAGTCCATCTGAACTCCTGAGCTGAGTACCCTGCTAGGAAATATGAAAGTGGTAAATCTGTTTCTCGAGATGACTCAATGTGTCACCTAACTGGAACTAGCTTAGGTGTCTAGCATTATGTGTCTAGCATTACGTTGTCTTGTGCAAGCTGGATTCCAGGTATTCTGTGTTAATAATGTATGCAGGTGTCAGATCAGTATTTTAGTGTGAAGATCTCTCTACACAGTTATATTAAAATATGTGTCTGCCAAAGGGAGAACTTGCTTGCTGACATGTATGTTCTCAGATAACAGATCTCATGTGGAGAGTTGTAAGAGCAACCTGCATAGACCCTCATGGAGTGTTTACCATGGGTGTATGATCCTCATTCACTCCTCATAATTGAATGAAATTTTCATTCATTTCACCCACAGAAAATAACTTCAGGGACAATTTTGCCTCTGTTCAGGTTAAAAGTAGGTTTATTAATGGTAAAAGACTTCCAAACCTCCTGCAGGAAAGGAAAACTAAATAGTTGAATGAGACATCTGAACAAAACAAAATCCAGGTTAGCATTATTTAAGGAAGAATGAAAGAATAAAGACCTTCTTAAGTTTTATTAGATCTCCAACAAACTCTAGGACTTCAGACACTATGTAGTGTTTTGTTTTTCAGAATCAAAATTGGTTCCATTATGGTCTATGCCATTCTTATACAGCCTAGTCTTCAAGTTTCATTGAACTACAATTAAACTAAGAAAAGGCCCAATGAAATATGTCCAGTTTTAATATATATACATCTTTTCCCCACATTTGGCATTATTATGGTAGTAAATACCTAAATCCCTAAATATATTGAGGAGTCAAGGGTTGGTTGTATATTTTACACCGATTACCTTATCACCTTATCACCGATTACCTTATCAGTTTTTCCCCAAATATATAACTTTATGTATGCCTGTATGTACAGTGATGCAGCCCCACTCACATAGTCAGGCTCCTACAGCTCTTGTCTTTTCTACATCTGTGATATCAAGAACTGGATTAGCAGGTTGGCACAAGTTGCTCAAATAGGAATAGATTAAACTGATAGCTGTCTACTGGTAAGTGGTTGAAAAACTACTGTCTATTCTTGGAAAATTAATTATGATACAGAAACATGAGAACATAACTAATGACTTTGAACAGCGAGAGCAAAAACTTGTCCCCAAATAGTGTCTTTCTGCACTGAGAATACTCAGGTTTGACTGTGAAAGCTGTGGCTTCAGGGAGCACAAAGGCAGCACAAAATAAGTAAATGAGAATACACACATTCTCACACACACAAGCAGAGCAAGGGAAGATAGAAAAGGAGTTCAGTTTCTTTACTTGGTTCTGAGTAAAAGTCAGTGTCACAGTGAAGGTCAATATGTGCCTTAGATTGCTTTTGAAATATGTAAGGTCATCTTTTGGTTAGAACTTGAGGAGAAGCTGTGGTTTGAGACACTGTGCCTCAAGCAACAAGCCAATGACTTAAGTCTGAGGTCCTTATTTTGAGGGTATTACTAGACACTTCTAAATTTAAATATTTGGTTCTAGTAATCATACAAAGTCATTTAGGCCTGTAGGAGTTTTGTGGAGTTAGCAAACTTGAAATCACGTCCTTAATGAGAAGATTTAATTGCTATGTACACAAGCACAGTAAATACAAAATATATACATGATGCATGTAATTCTACAGAATAAGGCTATTAATTACAAATAACTTTTTCATTGCCTACTAAAAATTAATAAAGAGGGTTAAATATGTTGCGTCTCTTTTTTTTTTTTTTTTTTTTCTTTCCCTTAAGGCAACCTGTTTCAGATATGAACAATCATGTTTTGGCAAGTTAATCATTAAACAGTGAGTTATTAACTTTAAACTTCCTTCATTCCTGAAAGCTCTGTTGTAGTAGCATTTTAGGTTGGGGCAACTCCTCTTACATAAGAGAGTCTCTGCCAAGTTATTACCTCAGTTGGTCTTTAAGTTGTAGGTGAATGTTTATACAGAGTTTTCTCCTACTCACACAACAGAGGGCTACAGGAGAGCACAAATGCCCAGGATATGGCAAAACTGGGAAGAAGGCAGTCTTGTGCTTGATAAAACCAAAGAAAAAGCTCTCCAAAAAGAATGGAGAAAATGAAAACAAATGTTTGAAATGTAATTCTGTTTTCCATGGAGTCCTCTTCACTTCTGCTGCTCTCAGCAAAAGCAGACATCTCTTGACACCTTGCAGAAGCTCAAGAATACCTGGCTGGCTCTCAAGGGTAAGTCTAAACTTGCCTGCAACTTCACCAGAAAAGCACTAGCATGTTTTTCTGTTTCCACCTGATTTTTCTTTCCATTT
Organism: Heliangelus exortis; assembly: GCF_036169615.1. NCBI lineage: Eukaryota > Metazoa > Chordata > Aves > Apodiformes > Trochilidae > Heliangelus > Heliangelus exortis. The sequence continues at coordinate 13,988,709 of NC_092454.1, read as the reverse complement.
TGCTTAGAAAAGCTCTGGTCAATGAAGTTTCTACTTCTCAGAAATTCCACCAAACAAATGCTGATATGCTTGGTTTGCAACTTAAAGTGCTAAGTTAAGCAGCTATCCTGAACATCTTGGGCTCCCCTGGGTACTTGAGGTTTCTAGGCCCTTATAAAAAGGATAGGGAACATGACATAAATGCACATTCTTTTATTTTTCTCTTTTTGTTGGTTTGCTGGTCTGGGGACAGCGTGTACTAGCAATCAAGTTCTGCCCTGAGCTATTTTTAGCCCAAATTGGTGCTCTTTGGTCAGACAATTAGATCAGGCAACTAGAGGGCTCTGTTGTAAGGATCCCTTTTAACATGTATTTAGATTATGGGTAGCCTAAAAAGATGGTTGTGGGTGTCTGGCTAGATCCATACAATAATGTTCAGAGATACTCAGTAAGGATCCCTTTTTTTTCCCACAGTCAGGAGAAATATCAGGGTGTCTATGAGAGAGGAAAGTGTGAGGCTTCTCACTAACCTGTATTTGGACTATTAAGGGGTGGTGTCTATGAAGGAACTTAAGGAGGCTGAGAATATTTGTAGAAGAAAACTGCTTTGGCCCTTAAAAAGAGGTGTGAGCAAAAAGCCTTTCAGACATAGGCTTGCTGCCCACTCCCCCTGGAGTAAGAGAGAATGCCTGTAATTGATTTCAAAGGGGGAAAACCATGCCAGCATTTGTACAGAAATGCTATTTTTCTTATTTTGTGTAAAGTTCTGGCCCTTCTGCAGCTTGTGTAATGGAGTAATCTCCATGAAAAGGAAAAATTGGCTGGTATATAGATGTGGAAATATTCATTAATCACTGGATCAGCACTCTAAACATTTCCTGTTTATATACACAGTGACAGTTCTTTAAATGATATTGCCTGCTCCAATTTGGCATCAATGTCTTACTTTGTAAAAACAAGCTGTTATCAAATTTAACAGAAATAGAACAGTTTACATGAAGAAAAGTATTATGAATGGCCTTTGTTTCAGATCTTCTTTCAGAAAGCAAAGTTTCTTCAAAAGTTGTGATCCAGTCACCTCAGACTGAAAACACGAAGGAAATCTGGTTGAAAAAAAAAAATTCGTATTGCCCACTTCATGAGAAAAACAAAAATGAATTATTATAAATGCTTTCCAATTGACTGGCTCAAATCATGGTAAATGAGCCTCTGATGGATGTGTTTCTAAAGAGAAACTGCAGTTGTTCTGCTCCCACCCAGAAACATGCTTTATTATTTTTATTTGTTGCTCATGCTCTTTCCTAGCTGCCACAGTTCCTTCTCTCTTTTTTTTTTTTTTTTTTTTTTCCCATCCTCAGTCCTAGATCTACCTCCTTTTTCTCATCAGGACCCAAATAACACATAGATTTTAGCATATTTGGGACAACTGGACAAGCATATAGAAAGGTTTTGCAGGAAGAGAGAGGGACAGAAAGGACTGGGAGAAAGAGAAAAGCAGCTGAAAGCCAAAAGTTCTTACATGGCCTTCCTAACAGTTTTCTTCAGCATGGCAAGGCCAGGCTTCTCAGGCCAAATGTATACTATGGAATTCCTATACTAGGAAACAAAAAGCATTCTTTGGCACTGCATTTGAGTAGTGCAGAATAATTGTGTCCATAGTGCTAAGCTTATCTGCCCTCCAAAATGAGTAGGCTCTATCCAGACTACCAGTTGGGACTGATACCTGGAAACATGCATGGGAATTGTTTGGGAGATCCCTACCTGGTCTTGGCTAAAGCCATAACCTACCACTCAGCTGCCTTTACAGTGGAACAGTGAAGTCATTTGAGTGTCACTGTGCACACAACTCTACTGGGACTATTTAGTTTAACAGGAATAAACATAACCTAATTATCCCATGGACTGTAACTACTATGGACACTACACCAAAAGAAAAAGTGCAATAGAATTTTAACTTTTATAGTTCATATATTCCTTGGTACTCTGATGTGTTGTTGCCTTTTCCCCCTGTATATACCTAACTAGGGAAAGAACTGTACAGTAGGATGGTGTTACAGTAGCAGCTGTATATTCCCCAAAACACAAAGGAAGAGGAAAAGGCATTTTCAAGAGAAAATAGGCAAGAAATGCATCCAGATTCTAAATTTTTCCCTTGCCTGCTTGTGTGAGCCATCACATCAGTGCTATCTCCAAATGTCAAGCTCCCATATCTCTCTCCCCTGGGAAAACAGGTAGGTGAGTAATTCACATAAGACATGGTTGGTTAAAATATAGTAAATACCAGAACACCCTGTCTGTTCCTTTTTCTTATCTGTTCTGCTGCTTCAACACATGAAAGGAACAGACTTTAATGGCATATAAACTGCTGATGGCAGTATGAACCTGTTGTCATTTTGTGTGAAGCAATTTTGAGTTTGGTTTGCAAGGTAAAATCTCTACAGCAGCATCAGCACAAAATAATTCTTGATGCATCAGTACCTTTGCATTTTTAAATCAGGTCAGAAACACTTCAAAAAGGCAGGCTGCAGTTTAATCCAAGCACATTCACTGCAGTGTAAGAAAAACTGTTTAAAATTCAGTGGGTTGTACAAAAGAGACTACAGAATAACTTAGTCTAGTAGTCATCCATTATGTGTTTCTAAGTTCAGGTCCCATGATATGGCCAGCAGAATAACTAAAATTTTGGCTTTCTCTTCAAGCTGTCCTGACAAACATTACCCACAACAAAGCATTTGGCCTTTGTCTCCACAGCACTGCCTTGTTCCCTGGCAGGGCCAGGAATGTAGGAAAGTGGCTCCCAGCCAAGCTGGTGGGGAGAGAATTCCCTCAACCTGGAGGACTCCGGCCCTGCATCTTTTGTAGGGTGCTCTAAGCCATTTGTAGTGTCTGCTTCTCCATGCTGCCCACAGCTGCATCTGCCTTTCTCACACCCCCAGCCTGTGTGGCCATGCTGGGTCTGTGCGTTGCAGGCTAGCCCAGGATGTGGCTACAGAAAGGGCAAGCATGGGGAAGGCCAGAGCTTGGCTAAATGTGCATAATATCAAGTCAGTCGATGTTCACAAGCTGAGAATGCCACAGTGTTTGAACTAAGGGAAGCTCTTTGTTTGCTTTTCCTTGCACTAGTGACTGGGTTACTTCAGTCTAGTAGAAGGCTCTTTATTTTATGCCTTGTGAATGGACCCATCACAAATCAATTACAGAAAGCCTATAGATTCTTCCCTCCTACTCCTCCCAGGAAGGGCAGCTGAGAGAAATTCCTGAAAAATAAACTTGGGAGTTCCCAGAGGATGGAAATAAGTGGGCTTGGAGTTCTTCTGCTTCAACCTCTCACTAAGAGAGATGAGCTTCAGGTGAGATAATGGTAGCAGGACAACAGGTGTCCTACACTTCATCTTCACCAGCAAGCAATTCCTGGTATGCTGTGTAGCTCTGGGAAGCATTATCACCCAGGGTCTGCTCAGGAAGAGAGCCTTCAGCTGAGCTTCATATGACTGCAATGCTCTTGCTTTACACTGACATGGTGTTTTGCTTCACAGTTCTTCAGGGAGTCTGAATGTACCAATTTCTAGGAAGCTTAGGGTTAAATAAATTAATAGTTTATTATGTCGTTGACAGGAACTATTGTGAATTTATCCTGTGGCTCTGCATCTAGATGTAAAGTTTAATGAGACCCACTTCTCATTCTAAACTCAGTGGTCTACAGAGGAATGAAATTAATCAGCAAGGATTCAAACTACACCTTTTATCAAAGCCTGTTTGTACTCTTTGCTTTCATTATACTTTCACTGGGCCAGCATAACATATAATAATAACAACATTGTAATAACAGTGTGCCAGGTAAGCCACTTCAAAAACAGGAAGAAGTAGAAATTAGAAACACTGAACTGGCAGAGAAGATGACCACTAGAGATTGCCCAGATGGTGCCATAGTGTCTGCAGACATTGTAGGGAGACAATGAGAGGCAGTCTAAGAAGATAGAAACTGGTTCTGGAGGCAGTGTGTTTGTTCAGGAGATGGAGGATCACACCCTCTGAGACTTATATTTGGTATGCCTTATTTAAGGCCATGTTTTAAACAGTATTTAAGTATCTAAAGAATCAGTTTGCTATCTGTGTGATGTCAGATGGGAGCTGGGGATGCAGGTGCTTTTGAGACTGTATTAGTCACCATTCGGTTGCTCTAAATACTGTAAGAGTCTGGCTTTTTGAGACTAGTTTTTCAAAAGCACTTCGCTTCACTGAGGGATGAAACAATCAAATTTGAGGGATGCCCAAGACTGTGTAAGCAGTGAGTAACCTCCATTCCCATTCACCCTGCTGGGGGTATGGAAATTCTGTCCTCTGCCTCTGTTCCCACGGCCCCTTAAAATCTCTATGCTCAAAAGTAAGCTTTGACCTATGTGAAGTTGCTCCAACAAGGGATAGTTTGCTGCCAGATTTTTAATTTACTTTCCACCTTGCAAGAGTGTGTGATGCATAATTTGAGTTTGCAAATTGCTCTGTCAGGAAAGCACTCTGACAAGCAATATGTTGTGTGCTGTGGAGTTTGGGTTTAGTCCAAATAAACAGAAACGCAGCAGAAAGGAGGCTGGAATTTTATTTAATTCCCTGTATTTCTGAATCTGTCTTGACTGTAGCTAGATGGCCTCAGAAATCTCCATATTGGACAGCCTGTGAACATGCCTATTCATTGTATTTGAAATACTGAAATTTTTCTCATGCCACTGACTCTTGTAGGTCCAACATATTTAATTTCTGCAAGCTGAGGGGGGAGCGACAGTGAATAAAGCAGACTGAAGAGATCCCTCAGGGTATCAAGGCTGGCTAAATCCTAGCACCTTTGCCTCTTTAGATATATGTGGATTAATTCACAAGGCACAGGAAAGGATACTAATTTCACTGTAGTGGGTGCAGCAGAGGTGATAGAAATGTTTGTGAAAGAATACACAGCAAACAGTGTCCACAGCAAACAACCTCTGACTCACTATATAGTTATTAGCTAACTTCTTTAACTTAAAATTCCTTCTTAGTTAAAGAGAGAACACTGGAAGACTGGAATTTGTACGTTCTTACATCTTTTAATGAGGCTTACAAGAGATGTGCTTAAACTAACCATGGAGCATGCCCAGCCAAGGATAGGCTTGTTTTAATGCTGTTTCAAACACATGGTGTTGCTTTGATTTTGTGCTTAGCTAGTCGCAGCTATTAAGTACAAAGAGAAAGCTGATGTTAGCAGTTGAATCTTCTGCTGTTTGCTAGCCAGCAGGATGATGGATAGCTTGGGCAAGAGAAGGAGGCCTGTTTTGTCACCTCTCTTCTCAGCTTTGAAGAGCCCACATGATTTGTAGCACATACCATGATCACTTGATGAAGAGAAATCTTCTTTGGCAGGAATATTAGAAGGGAATGGGCTTATACATATGGAATGATACACACAGACATGTTTGTTATGTTGGAATTAAATTGTGTGTGTATTTATACTATTCATACACATGTGCATATGTCTGCATATACACATGGATAAAAGCAATAGTGCAACACTGTCTCTGCAAGGAAAAGCAGGGAGAAATGCATAACTACCTACAATAGAGATGTCCACAGCTGAGCTAGTCACTCTTTGCTTCCCTATAGTCAGTGGTGAGAAAGAGGCACTTAGCAGAGCATAATTCAAATCATCTTCTGAAATTAACCACATTTTTAAAAGGCTGCTTCTCTCCGTTATCTGTAAAGGAGCACAGGGCAACATCTTCAGCTGCAGAGATCCATACTGCAGAGGTGCAACATGAAGTGAGACAAATTCCACCTTTCATGTGTCTGAGTTCTTCAGGGTATTCCACATACAGTTTATTGTATTATATGTTACTTACAATGCATTTTGTGTGGCCTGAGTGCTCACTTGTCAATAAGTAACCTTACCTGAATTCAACTGAGAATTATAGCAGATTTCTCCACATATTTTCTCCATGCCAGTACTTATTAAAAGTAGGTAGTGCTTTCTAAAATGCAGTCTTCGGTCCAAGAGGTCTCCAGCTTTTGTTGGCTTCTTTTTTGGATTGAGTTTGCCTATTGGTCTAGATTGTAACGTGATTGCACAGACCATTGTGTTGGCACAATAAAGAAGAGCTCTGTTCCGTGCTGTGGGGCAAGGGACAGGAGCTTCCTGAGACATTATTTCAGCTAAAATACATGTAAGGAGAAAAAGTGTGAAGGATTGGTTTGGCACACAAGCTGCATGTGTTAACTTAATCAGTATTATAATCAGAGTAGATGCCTGTCTCCTGAATACACGCTTGGCTAGAATGTTAGAGGGCATTCCCCTGGAGGAGTTACATAAACTGTGTAGTTTACATGTTCACATTTCAGTAATATCTACATTGATCTCAGTTTTGAATGACATAAGATGCATCTCTGAGATTCTTAGGACAGACAGTTCATGCTAAACTTAGGCAGAGAAAACATCAGATGGCACAAGGTTAGTTAAACATTGTTTGCTTGCTCATATGGGAAGATAACAACATAGGTGAAACACAGGAATACCCATAGGTATTCCCAGAGGTGTACCCAGAATCATCCTGCTTAGCTTCAGATGCTGAGATGCCCAGCTCAGAAGACAGGCTGTCAGCTGCTTAGCATTCACTGTATGGCATTCATAGGGTCCACAGCAAGTCCAGATTCAGATCTGCATCTGACATGTCAAGGGAAGAGCATATTTTTCCCTAGGCACTCAAGCACTGGTTTATCAGTCAGCAGTATATTTCTGTGTTTGCTGGTAATATCAAGATCTCTTTCCTGAGACTTCTGACAGCAGGGTACGTGGTGTAGCTCTTCAGCCTGTACTAGCTAGAGAGAACAGTTCTTACAAACATTTCATTAACTGCACTTGCATTAGGTACTTACAGAGCGGATGTTTACTGTCTGCCTTGGCTGGAGCTGTAATGGCAAGTGGTTGCTAGGAGGCAGAAATGGATTAATCCTTAACTGAAAGGAGGGAGAGAGAATCAGCTTTTGGAAAAGAAAGGGTTCTGTCTCTTTAAAAAGATACATGTGACATGCAAGTAGTCAGCCCTGTGGAAAGAAGTCCATGACATACAGAAAAAACCAGGCCAAACCTGGTGAAGGTGCTAGGGAAAATTTGAAGGCATAGCTTTGGTATTGCATAGACCAAGCCTGTGGGCTCCTGCTGCCATGCCTTTGGTTTTGTGGGTGCAGAGCAAAAAATAAAGATATTGCTGCTCTGGTTGATATTGCAAAGAACAAACAGATTTTTCACATATACTAGACAGGCTTGTGAAAGATGTTACGTTGGCAAGACTTTATTCATTGGACCTAGGAACGTCTTTTTTTCTTTTGATATATCCTATAACCAATTTCAATAAAAAGGGTAAGCTATCCTACTTGGAAACACACACTGTGTTTTCCTCACTTTTCTTGCGATTTGTAAGGAACATTTAGAATGAAGAAGTAGCTGCACTTTCTGCAAAACAGTTTTTCAAAGCAAAAATTTTCTCAGAAGTAATTTTTGAGGGGGTTTTTTGGTGAGGTTATTTGGTGGGGTATGTGAAGATGTTGTTGGTTGTTTTTTTTAAGTTCTGCAGTGCTGAAGAGCAGAGCATTCCCATTAGGGACTGGAAGGCACTTTAACCCTCCCTTCCACTGCTGAGAGGAATTGAAAGGAAAACCTAAGAGCCCTGCCTTTTTCAGAATGTTTGTGATAGAAAATAGGATTTCTGTGACCCCACAGGGTAGTCTTCACTATTGCTAAAAACAAAAAGCCTTGTGTAACCTACTTTGAGCTACTGGACAGAGTCAGAAAAGTATCACTAAGGTGATTAAAAGATTAGAGCATCTATCCTGAGGAAAGGCTGAGACCTGGGGCTGCCCAGCCAGAACAGAAGTCTCCAGGGTGATCTCATCAATATGTATAAATATCTGAAGGGAGGTTGTAAAGAAGATGGAGCCAGGTTATTTCCGGAGTTGCCCAGTGAGAGGACCAGATGCTATGAAGACAAACTGCACAGAAGGTTCCAAGTGAATGTCAGGAAACTCTTCCCTATTTTACTGTGAAGGTGGCTGAGCACAGAAACAGGTCACCCAGAGCACTGCAGCACCTGTGTGAGCAGGAGGGTTGGACCAGATCACCCCCAGAGACACCTTCCTTCAGCCATTCTGAGGTTCTGTGTACAGCCTGGAGAGCATCTATGGATTTTTGATTGTCAGAGCTCCAAAGAAGCTGCCCTAGCACATGTAAGAGGACATTAGTAGGGAAGGTATCAGTTCCAGCTAACTTCTGGATGTCGCCGGCATTGCAAACTCCTGAGAAATCACACACAGGGTAGACCAAACATTCGCAGGATGTGGGGTCTGTGGAGCAAGCTGAGACACATGCCTCCCAGGCAAAAGGAATAGCTGAGAAAAAGTGTTTCATTGTTACTGACACTACTTTGCGCACCCCGGAGCCAGCTTGCTTTGGCTTTCTTCCAGCTCAGGGATACAGCAGTCAGCAACCTGTTTTGGGTTCATCTGATCATCTGTTTACTTATGCCATACACCCAGAAGGTTAAAAAAGCAAAGGAGAATACAGATATAATAACAAGGATGAATAAGAGTTAAGTAGATTTCCTTTCCTATGTGGGATATTCATAACCAAGTGCGTTTGGAAAACACCTTCCCCATATCCTCCTTCAACACCACACTTGTAAGAAATCCTGTAGGTTGCTCTTTTTTTCTCAAAATAGGCTGACCCAGGACATATAGCACTAAGGAGTCCATCTGGCTTTTGTGAGTGGCCTTAGGGCCTTTCCAAAGCCTTTGCTTTGCAAATTCATCTGATAAATAATAAGCCATAATTCTGCCTATTTGAGAGCAACAAATAGTTTTCATCAAGCTTTCAAAGAAATTGACATAGTGCCCTTAGACTCAGAAGGACAAAAGAGCTCATGTGAAAATCATCAAGGGCTAAGTCATTTTTGGGACCTTGGTATGATGGTGTAACAGTCTTCTTACTGAGGAAACACAGAATAAATGGGGTGAAAGATCTAAGGTGTATACGAGTGAAGTAACTCTTCAAGTGTTGGATGCAAAAAGCCAGGGCACAACACAGCTCTTCTTTCACAGTCAGCTGCTCTCAGAAGATGCAGTCTCATGCTCTTCCATCATATGCATGTCCTTCACTACACCAGGATTTTTTCAGCATGATACATAGGCCACATCCCAAGGTCACAGAACCACCAGAATGTCAGGGGTTGGAAAAGACCTCTGAAGATCATCAAGTGCAAACCCTCTGCCAAAGCACTACCAAAATTAGAGCAGGTCACTCAGACCTTCCCCAGCAGTCATGGTACAGTTCCCTAGCATGGAAAGTGTGTTTGAAGAGTGGAGAGAAAATGAAAATTAAATGTCTTCTAATCCAGAGTTCTCTGTGTTCAAACCTAAACTTGTTTATACATATCCAGCATGCCAAATCTGTTCTCTCCATATGAACTGAGGCCTGTAAACTTACTACGATTCGTGGAAGGTAAAGTCTTCCTGTAAGCATTTCAAAGAATACAGAGGCAGGCTTAAAATAATGTACCAACCCAAGTTGTTCTTTAAATAGCACAGGAAATATGATGAACTCTGAGTCCACCGCTGACAACACAGGAAAAGGAAACCCAGAGATCAGATAAGACTTTGGTAGCAAGAATAACAGTGGGATAATTTATTTCTCCAGAGATTATCGCATGCTTGACTCTGGTATCATTAGGCTCTCACTAATAAAGAGGAGATTCTACTATAATGGATTATAGTCTTCTAATTACGGACCTGTTTCTGTGGTAACAGATAGAAATTACAATTACCTTGTTTTGGTGGCTTATTGAGCGTTCTATCTTTCTATCTGCTTCCAAAGAAATAAGCAGAAAGTAAACAGCAATTTGTAGAAAAGGGACAACACAAGGAATGTTGGTTTTCCTGTTATCTTGATGGAACACACTAAAAAATAAAAGCTGATAAAAAAAATTATGGCTACTTTCAAAAGACATTTCCCTTATAAAAGACAATATATTTTTTGCTAGTTGGCCACTAAGGTGGTTAATAAGGTAGAATCACTTAATCCAGGATATTTCTAAAGCATAATTAATCAGTAATCTATTTTTGGTGACTAGCAGCTCTTAATGAGGTTGCTAAAAGCATGTAAAGGTTACTGAACTGAATACAAACATTGGCACCATGCACCCTGTAGCACTTGTAAAGCAAGGTGGGAACTATGACTACATTTACTTTTCTACTTTGTTAAGCACAAATTGTATTCAACAACAGCCAATGCCTGACTTGATGAGGATTTGCACAGGTATGCTTCATATTTTTTGTTGTGTTTATTTAGTTCTTGTGAAAAATTGCCAAGGAAAATGAAGATATAAAGATATTTATATTAAATAGGCAGTGAATAAACCTATTTCCTGAGTTTGTTTTAATCAGATAATCCCATTATTTTCAAAAGTATTTCAGTACGGCCTATTTAACACATGGGGTTTTGGAGGGAAAACAATTTCACAAATTTCATAACAATTCCTTTTATACAGTTCCAAAAGCTATAATATAGTTAGTTACACAGTAATATTTCATCATTAATAGTCATAGAAGTTCTATACTAATTGGGCCAAGAATTGTAAGGCAAAGTTAAGTCTCATTTTGATTCAGCCTGGAAAAAACAGATAAGCTTTTAGGCCATGTACCAAGAACAGTTCCATGCAAAAACCTTACTTTCAAACTTTCAGATCAAGAAGTATGTAATAAGATTATACAATGCCTTAACACTCTACATGTACCTGAGAAAACAATTTTAGCATAGCTACACGACCTGCAGTTCCATTACCTTCCAGTATCCAGTTATCTCAAAACTGCAGGCCCAGAGCTGACACATAAGGCAGCAGGCATTGCTCATTCCTATGATTATTTTGCATTTAGCAGCATTCTGAAGCTTTGATCAGTAACTGCTAAACAGACAATCCCAGTAAATAGACACCAAGAAAATTTTTGGTCTAAATAGGAAAAGCTGTCCAGTGGTGACAGTGCAGTCTCACTGGGGAAGAAGTAAAGAGGTCTCAGCACATCCTCTGAAGTCACAGCCACTACATTTATGAGGACAATTAAATGCCTATATACTAGGACCCATATTTCAGTACCATGTTAACAATAAGAACCTTTACAGCCAAATCAGTTGCCATGGAGTTGTCTACCTGCTTAAAATCTCAGTGTTTGACTTCCTGCCATTAACATTTCTGAAGTTTCTACCATTAGGCCTCTGCATATAGGGCTCTACTCACAAGTCAGACAGTAAGGGGAGGTCCCTGCAAATGGAAGAATGGATTTTAAACCCTTACTTCTAATTACTAAGTGAAAGATTTTATATCTGGTCCCGCCATTCCCAGGTGAGCACTCTAGTCACTGCCATCTGTGGTAGATACTTTACACTGGTAGGTATTTTGGACTGTTCCAGTGTTTCTGCTTTTCATAAAATGTAGAAATACCTGATTGGAGCAGGGACAGGAATTCCAGAGCTCAAAAATTCTGTCCTAGGCACCAAGACACAGAAACAGCTTATTCACTTGCCCAGAGACTATTTCAATTATTTCCATGGAGAGGGATAACTTCTACAGGAGAAATGGAAGACAATTACTTCATTTAACTTAGGAAAGATGTGCTCTCAAATTTGAACCAGAGGAGATCACAGATCACAGTCTGGGTGCTTTGATTAACAGACTATTAAATTATTAATGGAGAACATTTTTTCATGAGAACAGTGGATTTAGACACAAAGAGATTCAGCTGAGATGCTGGTGAGCAGAAATAGGAGGTACAGGAACACAGATTCTCCCCCCAAGTGACAGCAAACTGGTCCCACTAAATGCGGGAGAGGTGAATACTGCAACACTCATTATGTTCTCAGTGATGATTGTTGTAGTATTCACCACCAGTGATGTTCTTAAAAATTTACAGCTATGGAAATATGTAAAACAAAGCCCATACTTAATTTCCATGCTAGGGTCTTGTTTTTTACAAGGTCTCTTTTTCTGTACCTATCTGTTGCTTTATGGTAATGATTCTTAAGCTAGAGGGACCAGATTTGCAATCAGGTCTCTCCTGTGGCTGTATTACTGTATCATAATTTACAATAAGAATCCATTAGAAATGCACCTACTAAAATGGCATAGGAAGTGCCCCAAGTTTCCCATTTAAGAATTTTCCTCAGTTTCATTGGTTTTTCTCCTCCAAAATCTTACAGCTTTTTTAGTGCAGAGTGCTAGCAGAACATATTTCCTGAGTGGGACACTGATATGTGAGGTAAAGACTTTTTTACGTAAAGGCTGATGCCCATCTTGCTAAATCCCAGTGTGTTTACCTCATCAAAGTTTACTTTTATCCGTGAGAATCTTAGAAAACTCTGCAGAGTTGGGCAGATCATGGAAACATCCTCTCCAATTCATGTGTGGGAGATGAACACATAGAGATGTGCTCCATGTGCAGCTTGGTTCAGGCTACCGAGTGCTCAGGAGAACTTTGCAAAATCGACTATATGACACAGAACCATTATTAATTTTGAGATAATGACTCAAAAGAGCATTTCAGAATACAGTTATGTTTTATTCCATTCTTAAAGCCATCCGTGTTCCACAAAGAAATTCAGTATCCACTGGAATTAAAACTTTCTCATATAATTTGCTGAATGAATACTTTACAGGCAGCCTGCTTTTTCTCTGCATTGCTTCACTTCATACTGCCTTGTAGGTGTGATCCTGGCATCTCAACAGCAGGGAAAAATGGATGTGCCCTGGTATTAAAAGTGATGGAATCTGAGATAAAAACATCCTAAGGAGAAATTCTAAGTCACAGTTTTCTTTTAATAATTAAATTAGACTTGCAGTGGCAAGAGCACCCTGCAGATAAGAATAGTCAGACATAGATATGTAGACAAAGATGCAGAGAAAGAGTATTCATGCTTTTTTTTTTATTTATTTAAAAGAACAAATAGGGGTTTTTTCTTTACAGGAATTCCTGCAGACTTCTAGGCGCTACGTTGAAGAGATCATGCTGTCTCTTGCCTAAACCGTTTCAGTTGGTTTTATTAAGAAAAAGGAATCTTGGAATAACATCTGCTTTAAAAGGCAATATCTGGTTTTCTTATTGTGATATAATAAGTGCTGACAGAAAAGAGCATAGAGGTATATCTTCTTTGAGATATTTCAATGTCTCCAACAGATGCATTCAGTACTGTGTTTGGATTGGAATTTTCAAAGGAGTGCAAGGACACAGGTACTCAGATTCTGTGTGAGATGGAGCCATTGTTCTTTAGGGGCCTTTGAAGCTTAGATTTACTGTTTGGTGCAAGAAATACTCTGCTGCTTGGTAATCCTTACCACATGTACAAGGAATATTTTTAAGCAAGCCAAAAGTACTCCAGACCATAGTGCAACAAATATAGAATGCATGAGATAGCCTTGTTGATAAAGTCTATGAAATCCATGCTGATATACTCAGACAAAACTTTCAACTACTTATTGGAAATAAACTTTAAGGTTAGTGGTGCCACACCCATGGAAAGAGAGTTTCATTCCCAAGTGCTGTTTAAGAGCTATACCACATGGAGGGGGAAATGTCTGAGGCTACTTCTGCTTCTTAGAAAGGACAAGCACTGGTAACTCTAGCAGCAAGGGTGCTGGAAGAAGGTCAAGGAGGGCATTCTGTCTCTCTTTATATCCACTGATACATTAGTAACCCACTGAAATTATATTCTCAATTTTTGTGATTTTAAAAGAGAAAACCAAGCAAAGTGCTGTATCTCAAGCTAGTGGGACATCCAGTGCATTAGGAGTGCATTGATTTAGGAGTGCAACTCATTAGGAATTGCATTCCCAGCAAAGAAATACCTAACAACATGAAAGACTAATATTGTGCTGAAAGTAATATTCTTCAAGAATCTAGCCAAAGGTGTCACCAAAATAGTGGTGTATGGCTGCAATGCCAAAATAGGAAAGTGAGAGGTAGAAGACAATGAAATGGATCAAATATTTTTCATGTAACAATTAACAATGGCATGAGATTAATTGGTTTTGTCACAGTTAAGATTATGGATGAGTAGCAAAGTTTCTTAACACAAAAGTTTTCAAGCATATCCATTTATCTACAGAGGTGGTTCTTAGTAATCAGTTTGCATGTTTTGTATCAAGATGCAAGCCAAAGATAGAAAGTGTAAGAGCTGATCATAGAGTGACAGCACAAAAGTGACAAGAAAATTCGGTAGGCAAATTACAGATATAACACAAAATCCTGGAGGTATCTGAAAGACAGGCTGGAATAAGTAGACTCCAGAAGATTTTATGGCCAGAGAAGACAATTCAGGAGAATTCAAAGTGTAAGGAACAAGGGCTCATTGAACAGTTCATGGTAACACAGATGGAGACAGAGATGGAACAGTGAGAATTAAACTTCCAAGCTCGTGTCATGCTAAGTCAGACAAGGCAAAAAAAGGCCTAAAGAACTATAGAATCATGCAGGGCTTGTAGGATTTGGTGGACTAAATGGGCAAGAGGAAAATATACATGTGCGGGAGTATGTTACGGTGTTATGGGATCAACCACATACGCAGGCAAAAAGATGAACTGTGAGTGTGATAAAGGACAGAATGCAAGAATGGGGAGGGAGGGAGGGAAGGAGGGAGGGAGGCAGCTCTTTAATATTCTAACATTACAGATAGCTGAGCTTTTTGTAGCAGATAAATTTATAAGGGTCTTGAGAAGCATTTTGAACTCTCAGCCACAGCAAAAAACAAAATATTGGGAATTTTAGAACCGAATTACTGAAACTAGAGAGAAGATGGAGAGGACTTTGTGCGATGGTGGGATAAGGTAGCTTAAAGACTATGCAAACTGTCTTTGTTGAACTGAAAATAGTGTCTCTGCAACATTTTTTAAGTGTTGAAATAGGCAGTAGTAAGTATCACATTTCCTTCTCATTACAGTTTGTAAATTTCCATTTGTGACATTTTGTATACCCATTCCTTACCCAGTAGAGGTAACAGCTGAGTAGCAAGGTGATTGATGGAAAGTAAGAGTGGGAGTAGAGAGAAAGATTGACTCCATGTGTTCTTAAGGTGAGAAAGAGAGAAAATACCATACATAGCATAATTTGAGACTTCAAGGAAGTAGAAAGAAAAATGGGACTTGAGATTACTAAAGATAAAACAAACTATTGACTTTAATCTGACAAGAAGATTTTAGGTAAACTTCTCTAGCAGCTGAAAACCGTAGAAAACAAAACTTTGGTAACTAGAACGGGAGCACAGATAACCAGAATCCCAATATGAACATTGATTGTAATGTCCATATGAGGAGATAAAGGGAGTAGGAATGTGTGTTCCTTTATTTCAAAATCAGAAGAACATATTTTAGGATATACCAGACAATTGTCATTTATTTTGTTTTACACAGAAGTGACAGTCATGTACTAGAAAGACAAAAGAGGAATGAAATAATTTTAGAAATAAAAGATTGCTCAAGGATATATGGGTAAAATTTAATTAGGACTCATGGGGAGGGTGTCAATAAAGAACACAAATAGTGTTTTAATCCCTTTTAGCTTCAGTGAGTGAAGTGTGTGGTTAGAATGATGCAAGACAAACCAAGAAACATCTGGGGAAAGCCCTTCCATTGCTGCTTGAGCCTGGTCAACCAAAATTAAGTGAAGTAGAAACAGTAGGTTGAAAATATGTTCTTAATATGCTTGATAAGCTAAAAAAAAAAAAAAAATAAAAAAAAAAAAATGTCGCCTCACATGTCTGGAAGGAGCTTGGGGCAAATTGAGGAGCCATGAGTCGTTACTGTCATTAAAACCATGAAGGGCAGAAGAAAGCAAGTAGGTGGCAATGAAACAGACCACCAGCAGACCCTTCTGCTTTGCTGGCATAGCCACCTGCAATGAGAGACTGATGTACATGTAGCAGACAAACGTGGTGAGCAAACCAAATTGCAAGCAGTATCACCATTTACATCATTACCAGCTTTACTCATCTAGGTCTCAAAATAAACAAATGATGAAGCTGGAATTTTAGGAGGTTCTACTTCAGTTGGAATAGAAATTTGAACGTATACCCAGTGTGGGGAATGTTACCTGCTACTGTTGCCAGTGCTTCTGTGGTGAAAGTGAGTGGGGCTGTATGTGCTTACAATGCACAGTTTCCTTCTGGGCTGGCACCAAATAATATTGCAAGTGAAAACAATTGAGGTGTGGCTTACTGCACATTTTTAATATGCTGCAGAAGATGCTCAAGGAGCTAATCTGCCCAGAATTATCAAGCAAGCAGTGGATTTCCAGACGTATTTAACTGCCATTATGAAAGAACAATGTTTCCCACTTATTTTCTGGAAACTCTATCTTTTTGCCTAAGTATTTGAAAATGCACCTACTACTGCCATGAAATATAATGTAGTGAATAATGCTGTTCCTGGCTCTTGCATTTCACACACCATCCCTGGACTCAAACTATACCTTTGTAGCAATATAAACTATTATAGAAGCAACTAGTTTGCTGCTTTCCTAATAAAACAAGGCTACATTCCTGAAACAAGGACACATAGGTTTGGAGGTTTTGCCCTTGAATAGCATGTCTAAATTTTGGATGCTCATGCTTGGGGATTTTTCCCAGTGTATCTAAAAACAGGTGTGTGTCAGCTGTCATTGCCCAATCCAATGCAGCTAGCTACTGGCAATTCCCAAACTCTACTCTGTGCAATTTCAGGGGCTCATGAAGGAAGCATCACCTCTGGACTTGGAAACCAAGAGATGTTCCCTCTTGCAAGTGATATTATAACAGAATTATTTTTAATTAGCAGTTTTCTTCTAAGTTCTGCCTACAACTGAAAACAGAAATGCCTTCTGGGAAGAGCCAGTGGTATGGAGAGAATATACTTCACAATTCCAAGATACAAAGACAGTGTACAGCAAATGTGACTGTGCAAGCTGAGCTGAATTTGAAGCTAAATCTGTATTTTAAGGATACAAAAACAACTTGGGGTGAGTCACTGGAGAGGCAAAAGTAACCACAAAGTTTGTGCACAGTCTATATAGTGAGTTTGACATGGTTTCCAAACCTTTAGTTTCTGTTGGCTTAGGGGAATTAAACACATCCTTTAAACAAAATGCTGTGCTTTTGCAAAGTTTATGCTTTACAAAACAAAAAAGTCACTGAAGACATTAACTCTTCAGTGGTGTAATCATTCAAACTTGGGGAGGATATGTACTACTAAAAATCTTGCACACAGGTGATGCTGGGAATGGGTGTCTGAGCTATGGACCTGGCCTGCAAAGTACTCATTAAAGAGAAGGAATCTTCTTTAGTAGGGTTGCTCTTACAGTTCAGAGTTTCCCTTCTGGATTTCAAAATACAGTATAGTAGAGGATATATTATTTTATTAATTTCATAAAAATTAGGTGTCTAGTTTTTGCCAGGCAACACTGAGCTCCAGTATAGGCACATACTTGTTAAATAGACTGTTACTGTCAGTCAGTCTCTGAAATTTCTCTTTGTACAACTTTTCTTACCCAATGAGAACACATCATGCCTACTTTGCTGGTACTTACCAAATGAATGAATCCATGTTAGTGAAGAACAATTTCTGGCCTAAGAGTCCAGGCAACTTATACAAAGCTAACTGAAAGCTAATCCTTCTGTGACATAAAATCCTGCAGAGAACTGTTGCTATTCTGACAGGAATACTCTTTCAGTCTCAACTTGATGTGAACACAAAGATTTTTTTATTGCATTCTGTGGAATCAGACTGGAAATAAAGCCATCTTAAACAGATAGTATTTTCTAAGTTACTCTGCCTGACATAAAAAAAAAAAACCCTACCAGAATAGTCTCCTAAAAAAATGTATGACATTTAAGCAGGCTTTTCTGGACATGTGATATGAGCAAAAATTTGTGCATAACAGTAACGAAAATGTATAAAATTGTGCCAAAAAAAAAAAAAAAAAAAAAAAAAAAAAATGTGCCCCTAAAACAACACTGGAACTTCTCATCACAGTCTCACCATTTGCCTGAGCTGTGAATGCACTACCCTTTCTCCTCCCAAGGAGAATTAAAATCTTTCACAGATATTACTCCATAAATGGAAACTGTAAACAATTTTCACATCTCATCAAGACAGTATAAACAGGAATTTATGTTTCAATATTTTTTACTGGTATTATTCAGATTATATGGTATATTTTCAGTGTCATACGTACTTAAATGTATAAGTGCATCTCTCTCTTATGTAGACTAGAAAAGAGAACGTTACCTAAAGTGTCCTACACTTGGCTGAAGTAACCTGCATACAAATTCTTCAAGCAGATAATTCTTATTGCCCCTTCTGACAGGGGCAATAGATGGCTTTTTCACTGCTTCTGCAAAAGCCAAGTCACTCTGAAGAAAGACATCAAGTCTCATCAAGCAAGAAAAATACATCAGGCGCCTGGATCCTTAATGCAGTAATTGAGGCACTTTTGGACTAATGGAAACCTGGATTCTGGTGCTGCTGAAAGGATTATTTATGTAAATCAGTAACTGGATTCAGTGCATACACAGTCCTTGGAGCAGAGGGTAGAATTCAGGTCTCCCTTTCTCTTGATAAGCAAACTTAACACATTTAAAATGTCATTCTCATAATCTTGTCCCTTTTCACTAGGAATGTAGAAAAATCTGTGTCATCAATGTTTTGTATTGGCTATCTTTTGACACCTTTTGCAATAAAAACACCGACTTAAGGCAGTTCCTTGCACTTGGAGCTCGGAAAATCAGTTAGGAGAGCCAAATGCTCAAGGGCAAGGCTATGTGTGACTTTGAAGTGCCTCAGAAGTAGATCTTGGAATCCAGGCTCTCCAAAAACACAGTCAAAGCCTCATTTAGCCTCAGGTTTGTTTATCTCAGTAGACATGGGAAAATAGCTCACAGTATCTGCAAGGAAGTAATTTCCTGCAAACCAATATTCAAAATAGTAAATGTACACTCATGTAATGTTACTACATGTATGACTCTCTTGCTTATAAAGTTAAGGATAAGACTGAAAGAAAATTATACAGATGCTGTTTAGAGTGCAGGAGGAAATATGCCGAAATAGGTCATTACTTGGCTCTTATCTCTATAATACAGGGGCCAAAAATGTTGAAAACAGATTATTTCTCTCTGTGTATATTGAGGAAGAAAAGGTTACCCAAGGTTTTCTATGCATTTGGCTCAAGGATGCTGCAATATGAGAACATGTGATTTGTTAGGGAAATCCTATGTGACTCTTCTACACCAGCTAACCGAGTAAACAAGAAGTGAGCTGGAACTTTCTGTACAAGGACTTTTACTGGAATCGTTCGGAAGCTTTTGAATATACACAGGCTTCCTCAGGAGGTTCCCTCTCTGTTAGAGTTGCTGCTGAAGGCATCATCTCTCAAACAAATGAACTTGGAACAACACTAAGACTTTGGACTTTGGGAAAGGTTTTTCACCCCTTTAGAAGTTCAGGGTCATGCCATCACAGTGATTTCTATGTGAGCTGATATCCTCTTACTAAATACGCTTTATGCTTCTGTTTATTTATAAGGGAAAGAAATACCATAGTTTAATAAACCTTAATAAAACAATTAAATTAAAAATAATTTAATAAACATTTGACCATAAAAATCTTACTGATAATCTTCATTTATAATGTGAGTATCTTTATAAGACCACAGTTCATCCTTTTCTGTATCTCCACATGTGGCTTTTCAGACATGCAAGCTGGGATCTGCCTGGGTCATTAAATCTAAAATCACTCAAAACTTCCTGTCTTATTCTAAGCCTTCATCTATGAAAACCACACATGTAATTCTTTTCTTGACTCCAATGAAAAGCATATGGACATCATTGAATGCTGAAAGCTCATGCCTATCATGATCAAATTATGTCTCTCAGGAGAGACATAATATTTTTTACCATTTCTAAATGACACAGTGTTTTTAAAAATTCACAAACAGAAGACATAAAGTGTATGGTTATTTATGAAGAAGTTTTAATTGGCTATTTAATTTAATCTCAGCTAATGAATGATTTTTCTGCCCTCATTCTGCACTGGCATTTTCAGAGGAACATCAAGATCTGCATAGTTTCTGTAACAAAATATGGACATTATTTCTATCTATTCAAAAATAAATTTCTCTCATTCTAATATGACAGTGTTCATGTTTGGAAGTTGGGGACAGGAACATTTTAGTATGCTTTTTCCTCTTTTGTTCCCTGTTTCTATTCACTTGGTTTTCTTGTGCAATGATTTCTCCAATATTTGAGAGAGAGAATCTCAACTCAGAACTGCATGTTTGTGCTTGCAGAATCACAGGTGAATGTTGGGTGTCCATCTCCTTTAAAATTCATCTCCCTTGTCTTTACAGTGCCTATGTCTGTTGGGCTATGCTCAGCAACAGAAACTCAGCAATATTTCATGCTTAAACTTGGGAACGACCAGGTTAGGAAAGCCCCATCCATTGTCCTCAAAGTCATCCTCCACTCTTCCCCCTCCTCCACTAAAGCTTTGTGCTTTACATAGGATATTTCTAAAATGCATGTTTTCTGCCATTTTGTATGATCCATCTAAGCAATAATCCCTCTCCTGCTCCCCATTTCATTTGGGCAACTAGAACAATGCAGGTTGTTGCAGATGATTCCCATTCAGGGAAGGCAGCAGTGAGAGATTCAGCCCTTCTGTGATACACTCTTGCAAAGAACAT
This sequence comes from Heliangelus exortis, assembly GCF_036169615.1. Taxonomy (NCBI): domain Eukaryota; kingdom Metazoa; phylum Chordata; class Aves; order Apodiformes; family Trochilidae; genus Heliangelus; species Heliangelus exortis. The sequence goes on along the minus strand of NC_092454.1, from coordinate 13,967,964 downwards.
AATACCAGACTTCAAAGAACTGAAATCTCTTCTGCTGCTTATAATCCCCTTTTTTCTTTCAGCCAGGACTCACAGTAGTTCTTGTCTAATTTTCTCAGGTGTTTGTGGCAAGTGCTTCTGCAGTGACCTCTGTTATTTCCATTCTAGTTTCTCTTCCTGATTATTTATTTGAAGAAAGATCTTCACAAATACATACCAGAAGACTAACAGACCTTTGTGGTAGAGAAAAAAAAAAAGATCTAGTTGAAATTAATTTCTGCTGTTTTTTAACATAATAAGAGTAGGCTCACACTTTTCCTGGTTAATTTTTGGTTTCAGTTCTGCTATTCTAAAATGCAGGAAAACCAGGCAAATGTCTTAAGGATGCTAGAACACCTCAAGACAGTCCTATGAGTTCACCTGGAAATGAAGAACAGTCTTTTACATGTCTTTTGCAAACCTGTGAGATCAGCGCTGAAAGATGTGCTTTGTAGAGATGCCAAGCTCTTGTCAGCATAATCATGTCAATAGGAGCACACTCCAAAGAGCACAGGGAGGCAGAAATTGCTGATGCCCAAGACAGCTCTACATGATTTCATTTCTCCAAGTACGGATCTGCACACCTCTTACTTTTTGCAAGCCATCAGCTCCTCAGGTTGTCCTGGACAAATGAGTCATACAAAAATAGTGAAATGGAGGCTCAAGGAACATCACAGATTCTTTGTTATCTAATTAATTTTGGATTATTTTATATTATTTTATATTTATATTATTTTATTCATTCTTCTGAACTGATTAGGCTCAAATAAGAGATTTTGAAAAAAATTTTGGAGACGTGTTTTTTTTTTGGAACATACTCCCATGGCAAAGCTAATTTTTGCCTCTCAGGAATCTGATTTTTGTAAATCTAAATACTCCGATACCTCTAAAATAAGAAAGCAAAAGCATACAGGAAATTTACCAGCCTGGCACTAAAGGAAAGCTAACTTGTAATTAAAGCAACATGCGCAGTTCAGATACTGATGGTAACAGATGGGTCATGAGCTGCCCAATGTTGTTTATCTTTTGACTAAAAAGAGAGGATTTCATCCATAAAATCATTCCTCAAGAAAAAGTAAAATGTGTTAATCTTGAAACTTGTAAAGATTATTCCGTGTTTCACTAATTTCAAAAATAAAATTGCAAAATCACAAATTACATGTTAATTACATTTGTTTGCAAGAGCAAGCATTAATACACATCTTATAAACATCATTAATTGGCTTTTAAAAATAAAATTATGAGAGAAGAATGAGTCACAGCAGTAAAGTACCGATCTTTCTAATGCTTATATCACTAAAGTCTTCCTCTCTGCTCCATTCAGCTTTTTCAGGAAAAATCTTAGTGAAGGCATTAGACCTATGGTAGAGAGTTAAATTCTTTTCTCAATAAAACTGACAGCAAAGTTTTGCATTTACTCAATCTACTCCTGTATAGATCAAAGACAAGAGATTCATACTCACTTTGCCTAGCCTGGTTTGATATTAAACATTCATGCTAATGAATATGGAGCTGGTTTATGTCCCTTAATAAAATTTAACAGTTATGTAGTTTTATCTTTCCAAATTGCTGGAAGCAGCAAATGACTAGCTAAACACAAAGATAACCTTTCCTTTCTAATCTTTAGAGTCCCATGCTTCCCATTTGTTCCTAGTACAGAGATTTCCTGTGAAAGTTACTTCTCTGTACAGTGCTGCAATTAGAGAAGAAAATTTAAGGCATCTCTAGGAGGATATTTAGTGGGCTGGTTCTACAGCTTGTGGTTTATCTCAAAAGTGAGGAGTAGCATCACATTTGGTCAGTGACTGCTGCTCTATGTAATGAGCATTAGCTCTCTGGAAATTTCTGTCACTTGGGGCACATAAGGCAGTCTTCTGTAAGAAATTGCAGAGGTAGCCTTTTAACCACCTTCAGAATAATAAAAGGAAAGATCAATAAGAAGGGGGAGAAGAAAAAGGGAAAAAAATTAACTAAACCAGAAGAGAGAAAAACAAGAGCATTTGCAGAGCTGTAGCAGGACTTCTTTTGTGTGTGCTTGAGGTGACACTGTCCCCCAGACTTTATCTTTCTAATTGAATTGCTTTATTTCTGGCTTGGTCTGAGACTATGCTGAGTAGTTACCACTGGAAGCAGACCTTATTCTTGTTCTTCCTCTTACCAGCAATAGGAATACATCCCACAGGTAAACTGGTACAAATTCTCCCTGAGGCCTTTAGTACACTCCCTTTTTTTCTGGAGCCAGAGCCAGCTGGACTAGCAGAACTGACTTCACATTGATGTGCAGTAATAACAGCCAGCCTGCAGTCTCTCTGGCAACCATGTCTTGCAAAAAACCCCACAAAAAACAGCACAAAAACCCCTCAGTGATTTGTGAAAACATTGTCATCCGTGGAGCATATCAGATTGTCTACTCATTCCAGAGGGTCATTCTGGAGTTATGGATGTGGAAGCAGTGAGGTACCTGGGCTGGTGTCACTGCAGAACAGGGCTGTTCTGTAGTTCCAGGTCCAAACAGTATAATCAGCCCTTAATTACTGAAAGTCACCTTTGACCTTTGGTCAGCACATCCGAATGCCTGCTGTTGCTCCTGCCTTCTTCAGAAGTGGAAGATTTGGGGGAAGTTATTACTACTTTGACCCCAATGAAAAAACCTGTTAGTGGCACAGCTTATGTAAAACTGCAGAAGGAGTGGATACTTCAGCAAGTCTTTCTGTTGGGGCTCCCCTGTGGGGGTTTCTCTGTGGGAGGCATCAGGCCATTCTGGGATAGTTTAACACAGAGTCGTGTTCCTCTGCAGTCCAGGAAAGTGGCAGGATTGCACAAGATGGGTCAAGGTTGCTGACTGTAATAAGGGACAGGGCGAATCATAGTGTGACTGTCATGGGTAAGTACAAGTTTCTTCCCAACTTCCTTAGCAAGTCCAACTGTTCTGTGTGGAAAACACATCTTCTGCACCTGAATACATAAAAAAATGCTTGCCCTGGAGCAGGGTTCAGAAGCTTGCACTTCCTACTCCCTACCCAGGCACTACAATTTGCACAATCATCTTCATTTGTTCCCCAGCCTTTTCTGCTTTACTTACCTTTTTTTTTTTTTTTTTTGAGGGATGTTCAAGATACAAAAGCAGAGTGGACAGTGCCCTCTAGCCTAATGAGGTGGTCAGAGCACCCTATGGACACGGGAAACATCCTCTGGAGCACTCTGGCCCATTTTGCCCAAGCTCTTCCACTTCCCAAATAAACCTTTAACCACCTCTGTCGCTGAAGGTGGTGTTTTCAGCAGCATCTGATGACATCTATTGTTTCTCTGGTGTTTAAATCCAAGAGAAAGTTTCAGGCCACAAATGCTAGTTGTGGAGGCCTGAGTATTGTAAGTAGCACAAGATAAAGCAAGATATTGATGTTAGTGGCATCACCTTCAAAGATCCATCTAAATGTGACTTTACAGTGTGTATGTTCTACATCTGAAAGATAAGGACTTTCAGCCAGTCTTCATTGGGTTCAGCCTTGCTTATTACAGGCAGGAGAAGAAAAACTTTAAAGCCAGGGGTCTGAAACAAGGCATGGTGGGATTTCTGCCTCGTACAACATATGTAGAAGGTGAATCTTCAGCTCATAGGGCTATGTAGGAAAGCAAAACTGAGAAAAAAAAAAGAGACAACAGAAATTTCCTCTTGGCTAGAACAATTGCCCTGTGCTCAGCAGGTTGCTTCCCGTGAGTCTTTTCACCTGCTAGATGCCTGTAGGGATTTGTAATTATATATTTTAGGTTCAGCAAAAAGTATGTGTGGGCTTAGATTTTTTGAGTTCTCTTTACCTTTAAGTGACAGAAAACTAGCAGCTTAACCAAAACATGATGAACATTAAAATGCTCAGTGCTGCTGTGACCATAAGGTAGGAGTGTTCATTTCCAGTCTGCACTGCACAGCAGCACCAAGAAAAAAACAGAGAAGAGGTGCTGGCTGAAGGGGCATTCAGCACTCCGAGCTCACAACAGCCAGCATGCCAAAAATCAAACATCTTTACTGGGGCTTCACTGAAGTACCTCCAAGCTTGCAACTAGGAGCCTAATAAAGGCTTCCTGGATGCATGTTCAGCAGAAAACCAGGTAGTCCTTCTACCAGGCAAGGCACTTTCCACGACTCAGTGGGTATCCAAACAACTTGGTTAGAGTGGTTTGTGGAGGATGAGCATGGGCTGAGACACAGACTCCAGGTAATCTCTGCAATTAGTGACACAGTTCTGCTCCCTCAGCTGTCAGTGTTTCTTCAGACAATGGAAAAAATGCAGGTTCCCTGCTTTCCCCAAATTCCTACTGTCAGTCCATCCTGGCTTCTGCAAGCATGCTTGGGTCCCTGGCTATTCCTGAAATACTCCAATCTAGTGGCCAAGGCACATAGCTGAGGGCTGAACTCACCACCCCTCCCTGACTAAGGACAGCCTAGAACCTAGGACTGTGGTTTGACAGAAAGAGCACTCCATCAACTTTTGCCCTTTGCTGTTTATTCCTATTTATTCCTACCTCCTACCAGCCTTCCAGTGGCTTGATGTTTGTGTTCAATGTAATTCACAGCAAGGGAATTATTCAGCAAAAAAAAAAAAATAATAATTTGAGGGAAGGTTACTTTAAAAAATGAAAAAATAATTGTTTGCTTGTTCTGTGTTACTGTGTGGCTGTGTGCAAAGATTTATACTAACATAATGCTGTAGAGGATCACAGAAGTAGTGACACAGTGGAAGCTCAAGTTTATTCTGCTGGCAGAAAAAGTACCTGACAAACCCTAAGCTAGACCAGTTCATTAATTATCTGAGTCTGTGCCTCAGGCACTCATGGAATCTGTGTCAAGAACACCCTGAGCAGCCTCCTCAGTGAGCCCAGAGGGGTGAGCAAAGCCACATCTGAATGTAAATCACTTTTATCTCAGTGCTGAGAAATGGGGATCTGTGATACAGGGAGGGTTGTTCTCTGCATCTCAGGTGACCCAAGTGGGGAAGGAAGTTGCCTAGACATCCAGCTTGGCAAAGTTAGGTAACAAGGCAGAGCATGCTCAATCATGAAATTTTCAGGGTGTATGTACATTTCTGGTTTCTCCAGTGCTGTCCTTACACATTCTAAGAAGTATTTTACACAAAACAGTTTTCTGCCTGAAGCTTCCTCTTACAGCCCTGATGCTGTAACAAACATTCTCTGGATGGGCAGCTCCTTTGGCTTTACTTTGGATGTGCAGAGGCAGACTGAGATTGCTGTCAATCTGCAAACTAGTGAAAGTCAAAGTGCTTGTTACACCAGCAGTGAGGATGTGAGGATGTATGCAGATAGGTAATTAAGTCTGTACCAGGTTAGGAGGATTATACATCATCGGTAGACATATAAAAATCAAAACACAACAGAGGGCAAAAACAGGGCCACCTTGATGGAAATTCCTGGAATGGATACAGACCACAGTATTTATTGAATGTAGACAACTGCCTGCTTTTATGACAGCATCTTTCAACTTGACTTTTAGATATTCTGGTATTGTCTTCTTTACTTGAATTAGAAAATCTGTTTAAACCTTTAATTAGCCAATAAGACAGCTGTGGTTAGCCAGGCTGGCTGAGACACACCAAACAATAATATTTCTAAAGTCAGGCCAGGAAGAATAAAGTTGCATCTAATAAGTAGATTTTTGCCATTGTTTGCTCCAAGGCCACACCTTAAGGTATCTTATTTGCACATTATTTAATAGTATAATAAGCTAAGCTCTGATGCACTGTGTTAAGCAGAATTGAAACCCACACATCAAAACCAACATGAAAAGGCTAACAGAAAGAATGCCATGAACCTTGTAAATATTGAACTTCATATGCCCCTGAAAAGCAGTTGTTAACATATCACCACCTCCTCTCTGGATGAGCTCTTTTTGTTTTACTATATTTATGCTGATGCATTTTGGTTAAAAGCAGTTGAGTGGGCTTAAGGCTCAGTCCAAGGATGATATGGGAGAAAGCATATTTCTTTGCCTGGATATGGTTCAGCAGGGGGAGAGATTGTTGTTGTCTGGAAGCTTTGTGCATGAAGAGTTTTTTAAATTCTAGCCATTTTTTCAGGATTCACCAAAGCTGGCACGTCAGATGAGTTACATGGTCAAATGTCTCCTGTTGATGTAGAGATCAGCTCTTAAGTGCATGTAAAGTTCACAATAGCTTAAGGTGCTTCAAATTCATCTAACATTCATCAGACATGTTCAGGCCATGGACTGAAGCATGGATAATCTGAAGAATAAACTTACTAAACTTCATAGTACAGGGGACATTTCTTTGTGGGATCTCACTGAAATAAGAGAAAACATGACAATATCCAGCTGACAAGCTTGTGAGCAGGAAGGTGTGATTGATGGGAATGGCATTACATTGGAAACAGACCCAACATCACAGTGACAAGAATTGCTAAATAAGGAGTTGAACTTAAAGTTGCACAGAGCAGGGGTGTATGTTTGGTGTTATACACTGATGCTGGGGAGGCAACTGAGGGCTTTGCAATATTAAGAGTATATGAATGTCTGAAATATTTTCAGTATCTTTTATTTGCAGATTTCCATGCTTCTCTGGCTATTACAAATCTAAATTAACTTTTGACTCTCATAAATCTTAGTATGAAGTTAGGCCTTTACACTACCATGCAAAGCAAGCCTCTTCAATTTCTTATCCATAAATCAGACTTAAGTCTAGGACTGCTTCCACCAACCCTTCCACAGTCAGTAAGATTGTTACCATTTGCTGGTGTTTCTTCAGGAATTTATATTTAGCTTAATTTCTTTCCAAGAACTATCTTATTTCACTGACCTGAAGACTGACCTCTTATGCTACTGTATGGGACTCAGCAATGGGTTACATCCAACACAATGATTAAGCATGGGCTGAACTTCACACTGCCAGTATAATCAACTGCAGGATGGAATAAATGCTTAGATTAGGAAGCAGGCCTGAAACTGTTAATGAGTTTACAGCATGTATGTTGTTTTAGCAGACGAGAATCCCATCTCAGGTCCCATCTCAGCCACTAGGTCACAATAGTGACTGTAGGCATTTGTAAGTGAAGTATTGAGATTCATCTGGCTGAAGTACAAGTGGAAATGCATGGATGTGGAAGCATCAGAAGATGCACTAATGAAAGGGTGGAAAGATCTAGAACTAATGTGCATGATGGGCATGAACAATAACAGTCAAATCAAGGAGCTGTGAGGAGTGTGTGGTTTACACTGAGACCACATGGTTAAGACTAGAAGTACACTCTGCTCGGTCTGCTAAATACATAGTATTGGCAACTCACCACCCCCAAAACTAACCTTTGATAACAGTGGTTCAGATAACATCTTCTTGAAAGGAAGAGTAACCACGCAGATGGCAAAATGAGGAAATAAAGCAATGGGCAGAAATTATTCCAAAGGTTCCTTGAGGACAAGGCAAGCAAGGGTCTGAGGCAAAATCATTGCATAAAAAAAACTTGACTCAGGAAGATATAAAAGATCCATTAAAAGAAAAATTGTTGTTGCCAGTCAAAACAGACTCAACATACCTAGTAAGGACCCAAAATCTGGTGCCCCTTGTCCTCTGTCCTAGGCACTAATGACTTTGGTCAGAACACTTGCACATAAAGATCGCTTTACCTTCACTACATACCAGAAGAGTCCTATTACTGGTCATAAATCCAGTATTTCCACTGTATTTTTCAGGCACCCGAGGCAAAAGTTTTTCTAGTGAAAGGAACAGAAGTGTGCCTTCAATTTAATTGGTTTTGGCAAGTGGTAGTTTTTTTCCCATTCCTTTTTAAATTCATGGCACTATCTCAGTTAGTGCAGGTCAGTAGATCAAAGTCCTTCACTGCAAACACAAAAACCACAATAGACCATATGGTTTTCCTGTAGACAGGGGACACCAGGGAATTTTTTGAAGCTCTTTAGCAATATATTGCCAACATGTCACTGGGTTTACAGGCATAGGCCCCTAATGATAAGAAAAATTCTCTGTACTTGAAAAATATTAATTACAAAGAGTTTATTTCTCTAGGGTCAGTGTATACTCATTTCCAAGAATAGTTCTGTGCCAGACTGACAACACAGGGATGCTTCCACTGAGACCTCATAGGAAAGAGCTGTTTCTTTGTCAGTGCACCAAAACACATGCACCATGCACAGTACTTGAGGTTATTCTTGGCATGAACAGGGACTACTCTTGCTCTTATCACAGACAGCGTGAGTTTTGTTATTGGCTTTCCTGAATACATTGTGAGATCCCAATTTGCTTTGTTGGTTGTATTTCTCTGGTGGTTGTAAAGGCTAGTAGGAGTACTACCTCTCACACTTCTGCCTAAACTGTACAGCTTGTAAAATGTGTGTACAACTTTTCAGCAAAGAAGTTTTTTAATATCCTGTATTGGCTGGAGGAAAGTGGGTGCCAAATACAACTGTGAAATGGGAAACAATGCACAAAGGAAAAGTTCCAGAAGATCAACACATCCGTTCCTTTTCTCTGCCATAAATAACCAACACACCCTTAAATACAAGACTAAATGGCTCCAGGAAACTCTCATTAATGACAAGGTCTTAGCTGGGCTTCTCACTTTCATTTGAAATTTACATGCCCTGAGAAGTTTTGTCTAACCTACACACAGATATGTTTTTCTCTGAGTAATAACAATTATGGAGATAAACTAGGATAAAATAAACTAGCCTAATATGCAGAGAGACCTAAACTTTCCTCTCTCACTCTCCAAAATATTAATGTTGGAAGGCACAGCCCTGCTGCTATTAAAATCAATGGCAAAATCCTACACAGATTATATAAAGATACAGTGTGCATTCCAATATTTGTCCTTCAGTTTTCTGGAAACCAGAGATAATACAGGAAACAAAATAAATGGCCTGCATTTACATACTACATGCAGATAAGTGTCATTATAAAATGCAGCAGCTATGATATTTTACAGGAAGGTCTCATAATGAGACAGAATGCATAGACAGCATATTTTCAGAAGTAGTAGGGTAACTGGACCATTCATTTTTCGAGGGGAAATTAACATATTTCACTATACAAAAAAGATATGACTGATACCAACCATCTGTAGTGTTATTACCTTCGAATTTGAAGTATATAGGCTTGTCTTAAATAGGATCAGATCTAGAAAGGTTCTTAACTTCCAAGTGGGTCATTAAAAATTAAGTCATTAATAGAGTATCAAAACCTTAAAACCATTCCAGGAGCTACCCCTGCCTCTGATTTCTCCTGGAAGCTTCCTCACATTTCAGAAGCACATTTTTCTGCTTAAAAAAAAAAAATTCCACACCTCTTAGCCCAGTTTCTCTATGGAAGAGAAGCTGCCTTGATGATTAATAAGAGAAAATAGTAGAAATTACTATTCCTTGATTTTATCATACAGAAAATGAGCCAGACCTGTCACAATTACTCATGGTACACAGCGTACAACCTGTATGGTACAGAGCTTCCTGACAAGTGACATGCTTGGTGAGCTTTTACTAAAGGTGAAATAACATGAGCTGCAGAAAAGAAAGGTGATAAAGTTTCATTTAACATTTTCAATGCTTTTGAAAAAGAGTTCTTGTGCTGCTTTCATGATTAGAAACCTCTAATCTGTCACTCTGTCATTCATGGCACAGGTACCAGATGCAACCTTCTAAGCCTGGGATGCAGACTCTAGCATAGGCACCATGGTACAGTCAATGAAGCTTGGAATGAGAGAGGAAGCAGTTGTCTTGGACAGGTCACATAGAAGGAAATGGAAGGCTTTCTCCCCAAGCCTTCTGGTACTATTGGTACTCCCAGTTACACTGTGGTGTGGCTGATGTTGGAAAACGGGCAGGAGGGCTTCTGGGCTAGAACAGGGCTTGTTCTAAGCCATTTGGCCTAGAAAATGCCAAAATGGTCTTAGGCCATTGACATACCAAACCTCAACACCTAGAGTGAAGTCTAGAAGACAGTATTGGCCACTCAGCAGACCTTCGCAGTGGGTAGTGATTTGGAACTGTTAAGATCTTAATGATATGCTGGAAGGGTAACTGCTTAAACCTACTACATGTAAGAATCCCAAGAGAACTTTCTTAAAGTCTGTACAACCTCGGACACTGAATACTTCAATGTGCATAAGAAGGCATCATCTTCTGATTGGGATTCACAGACCAGGGTTTCTCTCTAAATCCTGTTTTAAAAAAACAAGACACAACTCCCTTTCTATGAATGGTATATGTATAAGGAGTCTCAATCCTTTCTCTTGAGAGTGTGATATAGGTCAGTAAAGAGACAACTGCCTCAGGATACAAGGCCTGAAGACAAGTGTGCTCTTGAGCCAGAAGATCTGAATACATGTTTAGAAGCATGACCTAACCACAAGGTTTGAGACTCTTGCTGGCCTACTGAAGCTTCAACTTTCTCTGCACAAGCAAACACACTGGAAATGAAACAGTGAAAGATTTCTTCTCTACAAAACAGCCTGTTGCACAGTACGTGCAGGGTGGCCAAAGACTGTTGGGACCTGAAATCATCTGCTTAGCCAAGATGCAACACCGGTCTGGCCCAGGACCTTCATACAAGTATTTGCAGTTCTTTATCAAGCAGATAATCAGAAAAACAATGTACAGCAACTTGGAAACCCTCTGTTGGAAAACTGAAGCAGAAAAATGCAAGGAAAACTGATGAGTTACTTTTTCTCCCCATTCTGCTGTGGTTTACTGGGGAACACGAGAGGAGCCACAGGCTTGCCAATTTTTCTGATTTTATGGGCCCCATGGTATATATTTTTTTAATTGCCTCACTCTTGAGACTGTGGGATTGTGGGGATTTCAAGTTCAACTTAAAAGAGAGGCTGGCATGTAGCTGCTGTGGCCTCAAAGAAATGTTGGAGGTCAAGTCCCAGACCTCAAAAACTAGAGGCAAACACAAATGGCAAAATGCACCAACAAAAGCCAGGGTTAGGAAGGCAAGGCCGACCACTTCAAACCCTGGAGGGGCTGCAGCATTGGAGATACTCAAGATATTTTCCTAAGAATATTTGACCGTATCAGGGGAAGAACTTCAAGTTATGATGAGGTCAGCCCCATGCCTAAAACCACCGATTATTATTAATAATATCTGCAACAGTCTCTCAGCGCTCCACCGGGGACCTCACCGGCCGCGGCAGCACCTCTAACAACTCGGTCCTCACTAGACGCCGGCTTCACCGCTAATGGCGATGCCACCGTCAAATTCGGTTCGGACCGATAAAATCAGTCCCACCAGCGGTACACCTCGGACGAGCAGCGGGCCCGGGCAGAGCCGCCCGGCGGGAGGTGTCGGTGCCCCTGGGGCAGTGCCGGGGGCGGTGGAGGCGCCGGGCGGTGCGCGGCTCAGGCTCCTCCCGCAGGCATCCCGCCAGCCCTTCTCCTCCATCCCTCCCTCCCTCCTTCCTTCCCTCCCTCCCTCCTTCTCTCCCGCCCCGGCTCCATCCCTCCTTCCTGTCGGCGCTGCGCACTGCTGCCCGCCGGAGCTGGGCCGCCCGGGACAGCGCCGCGGGCTGCCCCGCACACCCCCCTCGGCATGAGGCTGCCGCAGGGCACGGCCAGGCGGCGGCGGGTGAGTGCCAGGCCCCAGGGCCAAGGCCGACGGCGGCCCCGCCGTAGGGCTCCGCTCGCACCTGGGAGGGGGCGGCCCGGGGGAGGACGCGAGAGATGCCCTCTCTATCCCTCCCTCTGCCCGCCCCGGGGAGGTGCCCGCGAGGAGGGGCGAAGGGGGATTGGCAGCCGAGCCAGGACCAGTCGGGGCAGCGGGGGGTTTCCGAGCCCCCCTCCTGCTTCCCTGCTTCCCTGGTGGCGCGGGCGCTGCGGCTCGGGGCTCGGCTGGGGTTGGGGGACAGGTGGTGGCGGCGGCGAAGGCAGCGGCGCCGGGGGTCCCAGACGTGGCGGGCACAGACCGTGGCAGCGGCCCCCGGGGACACGGCGAGGAGACCGGCGGCTCCCCTCGGCCGCTGCCCGGAGCCTGCGGCTTAAATAGAGGCTGTGTTTTGTCAACAGCTCATTCTGCTGGCAGGCAGGTTGGTTGGTTCAAGGACTGAATAGCGGGTAAATAGTATTTATGCGTCTTTATATGCTTTTTTATTATTATTATTATTTTATTTTATTTTTTAATAAGTTAGCACCCTTCCAAAAAGAGGGGAGCTTGGGAGGCGAATCCGAAGTCCCTAGTGCGGTGGAGGAGCATCCGGACACGCTGCGCACCTCGCCGCACGCTGGCTGCGCAGGGACAGCGGCGCAGTGGCGGCTCGCTGGCTCTATCTTGAGTGACTGAATTTCTAATGTGTTTAGAGACAGTGTTTAAAAAAGATCTCTCTGAGCCTTTAAGGTAGTTCTGGAAAGAGCGTCAGTCCCTCGTGAAAATTAAGCGTGTGTAAGTAAATTCGGACGGGGCATATTGTGGTGCCATTCTGTTTGTTGGCTTTGGTAGGAACTGGTGATTTGTTATTTGTTTGGTTGTTTTTTTTAATTGTAATTGGTAATGGATGCCTGGGAAGTTTGCTATAAATGGGAGTAAAGCTCTACATAGATACTATAATCATCTAGTGCTGGCTACAGTTAGGCTGGGAACTATTGTGTAGGAATTGTTGCTTTGATTCTTTTCGTCAGACTGTCACACTTAGAAATCTCCATTGCAAAGATAGTCAAATATGCATGTTCCATAACCAAGCTGGTGGTGTCCTGTCAAATTTCCTTCAAGGGAGCATGGCATTGGGTAGCTTTCTGCTGTATTTGAAACACAGTTTGTTACACTTACCTAAGTAAGGCAGTATGTCTTGCCTTTTGACATCTCACCACCTGGAAGTCTCTTCTGCCTTATTCTCTTCACTGTAAAAGAATTCTTTAAATTCTTCTTAAAACCTTAGTTCAGCTCCACAGAATGAATCCAAACTGTTAATCAGACTTTGCAGGTTTACTAGCTATGAGGAAGATTAAGGTCTCTGTTCCCTCTGAAATCAGCATGTGGCAATGCCAACTGAGCCAGTGTGTTGTTTAATGTAGATCCATCAGTGCACGTGTGCTTTACATATAAAGCTTTGCACATCCTATGGGGAAGAATGTGTGAATGCTGTGTTCTGCAAACAGTCTGTGCTTTACTTACCTTCTCAACTATTGTATGGTGTATGATTTCAATGATAAAGATAAGGTTTTATTTCTGTACATTTTTGGTGATAAAGATAAGCATGCACATAGAAGAATCTTGGACTGGGCCCCAATGTGAAACAAGATTAAAACAAAAATTGTGTTTGATGAGGGGAAGGGTTAGGATATGGAAGAGGCAGAAGAAACGCAGGAAGTGGATCCATGAAACAAGTAGTGCATATCTGCAGTTGGTTAATATTGCTTAGCATGGGTTGCCAGTCATTAGCTGGGTGTGGGTCTGCAGGTTGCTTCTGGGAGGTGCACTGAGGATACAGAGAAGAGACAGTGTAGTGTCAGTAGGCTGTAGGGCTATGATATCTAAACTGCAAAAATGTTGCAGAACTCCACAGCTGGAAAGCTTAAAAAACACTGACTTGGAGCTGGTTTCAGCAGAGCTTCTGGACAGTGTATATGACCTGATTCTTTTTGATTTTGATTTCTGTTAACTTAGTCTTTACATCGTTTCATCTTATCACTGTTCCACCTTATTCAAACTTTCTATCAGTGTTACTAAGTGATAAGAATTTCCATTGTGCGCTCTCCAAACATATTGCTTCAGTCACTTAGAGCAGCCAGTGGCAAGCACTATCTGAGTCAGACTGTGCAAAATCCCTTTACAGGTGTGCTGAGGTAAAGGGAGAGACTTAACCTTTAGGTGAGGGCATTTTTGCAGACTTGACAAAGGGAAGTCAGGAATATGTGAGAACAGAAGTATGGGTAGATAGGCTCTCCAAGAAATCGAGGGAAACTTAGTTTCACAGGTATGAAAGCTGCTACTGTTACTTGAGCAGGGAATTCCTGGGGTTTTAGTTTTCCATTGCTGCATGAGTTACAATCTATGGCTCAGATCTGTTTCAACATCATCAGGTCAGGGCTTTAGTAAATGTAAAAAAAAAAAATCTGAATTTATTAATATCCACAGGTAATACTAGAATTCAGTCTGTAAATCTATTAGAAGCATCTATCTTAGACCATGAGCATTATATTGTTTAATCCAGTGGATGTCTCTGACAACAGGTTTTGTGCTTTATGTGAAGATGTATTTAAAACTGTTATGTAAGAATTCCACCTGAACAATTAAAAGGTACCTCAAGAAGAAACTGTCTGGCAGTCTTAAACAATTTGGATGTTTATAAACAGTGACTGCATCTTGCTGACTGCAGTGCATCACAAGGCTGATGCAGATGGATTATGTTTTTCTGCAAATGACTGAGTAGATGATGTGACCAGGTAAATGATGTTATTTTCCAATTGTGCTGTGTGATACTGCTCAGTGGAATGCAGAGGATGCTGAATTCAGTGGTTCCTGTTCTGTTGATATATTGGTTGGATGAAAGCAAAAATTAACTGATACAATTCTAAGAGATCGTTTGTAATGGTCTTACTTAAGTTGCTAAAAGGCAGCTTTTGGATAATGGAAGGAAAAGCAGAAATTAGAAATCAGGAAACTTCTTCGAGGTAGTTTTGTTCCATTTTCAGTAATACATATTGATCTAGGACAGTTACAATAGGAACACTGGGATCTTAGATTCAGGCTGATACTAAAATGCAGTTGATTCAAGTGAGGGGATGTAAATTAGCAGAAGAAGGAAAGGACTGATGAAAGAGGATGTAAGATACTCGCACAGGTGGAAGCATTGAGACCTCAAAGGAGATGGTGGTGTTTTTTTGAGAGAGGACACTGTTGCTTGTGAGTTACACATAAATTTGTATACCAGGGGACATGGAGAACAAGTGTGAAAGTAACACTTATTCCTGTTTCTATCATTAGCTACAATTAATTGAACTGATCTCATCTTTTGGTGCATCTTTTTCCCTGCGATTTAGTTATGAATCATTTTTACTGTTTGGCATCAAATTTCTGTCTAAGAAAAATAACTTACTTCTAGATAAGTCTTGACAGGTGATTGTATGCCCCAAGTCTCATTGGTGTGTCGATTTAATATGTAAAAGATAAATAGTCCTTGGGAGCAGGTCCTGGAGCCTGAATGTGTGCCATCTCACAAGGACATGGTGCCCTTCTCTGAGTCAGTGGTTACTTCAGCCCGTGAACAAAAAGTCACCTCCAGAAGTCATCTGCATTATTTTTCTGACTGTATCTTTAAACAAAAGCAATGGCTACTGCCTTTTCAGGGAAACCTGATTCTGTGGTTCTGCACACATTTCAGATAGAGGCAGGGAAATAATTGCTTTGGGAATCTTGAGTGTCTATGCATCAGGCAGGTGTTGGTGCCCCTGTCAAAAATGAGACTCTACATCTCTGCATGCTGTTAAGTACAAAATTTATCATCACTGCTCTCTCTTACAAATACTTAGCTGCACCTAAATGGGATTTTGGAACATGTTTGGTTTAGGTTTAAGCATCAAAGTTTCCACTTTCATAGGTTCTAGGATGTCCCCAGGGATCTCTCCCAGAACCTTATGGATCTCTTGCAGAGTCATTAACACTGCAGTGGCAGGGATATATGAATTCCTAGATGGCCAGAGCTGTTTTTCTTACCTGCCTTTGTGAGGATGGGGGGGCAGCTAGGATACTGATCACTGGCAAATGCAGAGGTTCCCATGATCTTCACCTTCCTTTCTTAACTTACAAACTAGTGGATATTAATTGCAATGACTGATAACTGGAGGTTTTGATCTGACACTGAGTAGAGTTTCCAGGGACTGTTTTTCGTACCCACCATCAGTTTTTTGCTGATCGCAGCTGTCCTCCCTCTCTGGAAAATTTGCAGTCTGTAAAATTATAGGGTGTGGGAGCCCTCCTGCTGAGCATCTACAGGGTCCTTGCACTCCCTGCAAGAACCAGAAACTCTCAGCAGGGGCTTCTGCCACTTAGCTGCTGTCTGCCTTTCCCTGCTGCTGTCTCTTGGAATCACTCCTAGTAGTGAGTGGATTTCACTGCAAGGAGAAAGTGATTAAACTAAAAATAGCTTATAACCCATTGGTATGAATGTTGGTCAGGGTGTAAAGTTTTGAAGGGCATATGTCTCCCCTCCTTTCCAGGCACGATCTGGAGCTGGCATTGGAGCGAGGTCAAAGACTGTTGCTACAACAGAAGCAGCTTTCCATTATCCCACAGGCCAAGAACTGCTGAGTTGTCAGCTGCTGAGTCCAAATTGTGCCTTTTACCTCAGGGAGCCCAAGTTATAAAAGCACGTGTCATGGAAACAAGGACAGCACTGTGGCAATTCCCTGCTCCTTCTGCCTGCCTCCCCACCATGCCAAAACCCAAACCCACAGCACAGCCCACAGCAGAGGGTGGGCAGGTTGTGCTGCCAGCTTGGTGTTGGGAGAGCCCTTGGGAGCAGGACAGCTCCCTCCTCCCATGGGCCATGTGTTGTCAGGGAGTGGAGCTTCTCTTCTGACCTCTAAACCCAGCAATTTCGGGGCAGCTTCCAGCACAACTGAAGAGCACAGCCTTTCAGCTGACCTTGGCCTCCTGAAATTTCCTGTAGTCTTCAGTAGTTAAAATAGTGCTTTTTTGTGTTGCTTTTATGCTGCAGCATTTTCCTCACCAGACAAATAGTTTCACTGGTACAGTGACATTGATTAGGTAATTATTGTAGGGTTTTGATAGTTCTGGTGTTTTGTTTTGGGTTTGTTTTTTTTATGCTTCTAGATTGATGAGCAGCATTATACCAATGTTCTCTGTCAGTGTAGCTTATTGCATTGTGATCAGGAGTCAGAACCATTTTCTTTTGGAATACACTTTTATTCCTAAAATAGAGGTGCATATTTATGCTAGCTGTGTACCTATATTTTCCCTGGTTATATCTGTGTAATCTCAACTGAACTTTAATAGGTTTGTGTGATAGTTGCCTGGTAGTTTGTGGTGCATAATCATGAAATTTAATTAAAGAAATATATTTGTACAATGTCTTAGGGTGACAAATAATGTCAGAAAAGTATGCTGGAACACTGCTTCTGCTTGCATAGTGTTGTTGTTATTGGATAAGTTACTTAAAGTTGTAATAAAAGTGCAAGTAACAAGGATGGTTGAAGACTGTTGATACTGTCAGGCTGTTTCAGAAATGGTCCGTGTTTTGCTTCTGGACCTCAGCCATCCATCTGAACAATTTTTGCTCACTGAATAAGTCAATTATCTCCCTCCAAGAGGAAATGCAGGCTCAGTTGACTAGGTAGCATGGTTAAACATTTATTCTGGGTGGTGTGGATATGGCCTATGGCAAGCTGAGCTATCTTGGGGATAGCCTGGGTAGGCAGTTGCCTTTTGGGGTTGGTGGGTGGTATCTGCCTTAGCCTGGCAGCCCTTCTTTCTTACAAACAATACCTATGTGGTCACCGAGAAGCTCTTATGCCAAGACATCACTGCTGTTCAGCATGTGATGTAAGCCTGTATATATGGCTGACCACAGATTTTTCCCTCTGAACTGGGTGATCTAATGGCCTCTCTTAACTATAAAATCAGTGAGGACAGAACTTCAAAATATCTTTTTCAAATAATTGGTCTTAATATTACTGCAGGGCAAAAATGCTGCTTAAATCAAATGAACTTCAGAAGAAAATTATAGTGGTCAGTATTATAGGTGGGGCTTCTGCAGACTCTGAAGCCCGAAGGTGAATATAAGTTACAATTATTCCAGCTACAACTGATTTTCACAATATTTCATGTTTTGGATCAAGTTCAGCACTTGCGGCAAAAGAGGTGTTTGACCTCTGAGGTTTTACAGCCACTCTGGAGCTAAACCTAAGGAGATAAGCTTTTAGTGTTTAATCCTAGGCAAAAAGAGAGAGGGGGAGAGAGAGAAGCAACAAAACAAAAATGTGATTTTTTTTTTATATTGTAGACTTCGGTATTGTCTTAAGTTATGTGCAGCAAGCACTGAAGTACGGTGTGTGTGTGAGGTTGGCATAAAAGTCAAACTCTTTTGCTTCTGCTGGGGTTTCTGCAGGTTCTGAGTATAATAATATCTGTTCCCTAGAGTCTACCTGTTCCTCTTCCTTTTCCCCTCCGTCCCCCTGCTCCATACTCTTCCAAAGGTCATGGCTATGAGAAGTTTAGTGTACAGGTCTCCAGGCACGTAACTCATAATTCATCTGCTAGAACAGCATTGTCACAGTTCCCAATATAGAACAGCCTTCTCCAAATTAAATGCTATTGGCCAGTTTTTTTAAAAAAATGCTGAGAAATTTTTGAAATATATTTTTGACCAACTGTTGCCCTATGCTTCAAATGCAGTATCACTCTGGATGTAAATCCAGCAAGCTGTCATGTGACTCTTATTTTAAATCTGATCTCAAAATCTGGAGTTTGTCCCCTGTCTGTTGTCTTCCTTCACTATTAAAATGAAGCAATGTGCAAGATTTATGCTGATGTAGTCTGGTGTTGGTGTAATGTGAACCTGAGACTTGAATTTTGGAACACTTGTATTGAGCCCATATTTAGATTTATTTAGGAGAGCATCCAATCTTTTTTTTTATTTTTTTCAGTTCAGCCTATCCTTGAAGAGCTTTGCCAGTACTTAGTTAATTAGCTTCAGTTTTGAGTGGAGTTCTGTTGCATGGCACGGACTCATATCTGATGTATTGCGGGTTATGTTTAAATCCTTTTGCTGTGTAGGTAGTTGAAAACTGTGATGAACAAGTAACTTATTTGAACCAAATAGTTGCACTGTCTTAGGCTTTGCAACAACAGACAATCTCTCAGACTCAGACTGCTGTAAGTAATAATTTGTTTTTGTGTATAAATTGACTTTGTACTGGATAAAACCATGTCCACTGCTAATGAGCAGCTAGTTTTTCTCATGTGCTGTTGGATCGGGTGCTTTTGTAAGGCAGCCTCACCCGTACAGAGTTGATTGTGAGGACTTCTATTTTTAGTGACTCTTCAAGTATATATTTGCTTGATCTGTGATAACTAGTACTTTGAAAATGGATTAGTTTTCTGGTTGTTTCCCCTTATTTCAACTAATGAGTAGTGCAGCTGGTGTTAATATGCAAACAATGTGTCCTTGAAAGTGTTAGATTCTTGTCTGTTATCCTTTTGCTCTACTGTATGCATGCTTGCTAATCAGTAGGTAACTGGGCTGGATGGAGTTGGACAGTGATTACTGCAGGGAAATGGGAGCAAGCACTGAGTGTTACAATAGCCGACTGTAGAATTAGGTCACTAACACGCTTTCAGCAAAATATTGTTAATTCTCCTCTCAATACACTTAAATGTAGAAGCTGTGTTTATAATTCCACATCTTTTCTGAGTGATCCTCTAGTGTAGCGTTCTTCCTGATGGACTATACATGAATCTTTTCATTTCAGGTACCTAATGTGACTGCTCTGTTCAGCACTTGGCTCTCCCATACTGAAGACTAAGGACAAAGCCTGTCACAGGCTCCTGTAGCTGGGCTTCTGCCAAAATGTAAGTGTATGCATACCTTTATTCATAAGGCAGAATTAGTCATATGCTTATGTGTTTGCAAATTCAGGAGTATTATGTGTATATATGTGGTTACTGAGGCTTATTATCTTGCATAAATCAGCTGTTGGTTAGTCGTGAGCAGGACTCTGTGGCTTTCAAATACCTTTTTGTCAGAGGGCACAGGTGATCTCTGATAACATTTTGCTTGTTTCATGAGACTTGGGAAATAGAATTAATAAGATACTGCTAAACCCAGACACTCAATATACTGATTAATAAAAATTTAAAAGGTATTGGTAATAATTGCTTCCAGATGATCTTTTGAAGTTATGTCCATTATTTTTTACCATGTTTAATGATAGTCAATTATGGCTGTGTTTTTGGAAGTCTTATTTGGCAAAAAAAGATACTTTTAACTAGGATTTCTAATATGTATTCATACCTCTGATCTCCTCTGCTGCAGCTGGCAAAAACTTTCTGTATACATTATTCTATAGTCAAATATTTAGGGCTTCTAAATATGTTTTACAAAAACAATCCTTGAACAGATCCAATGTATGGCTCTTTAATATGGAAAATTGCAGAAATGGGAAAAAATAGAGTACTCTCCAAAGATGTTTGAGGCAGTGTTATTATTAAATGCTATTTGGGTTCTAATGACTTAATTCACAGTGAGACTGTGAAGAGGATATCACAAACGCAAGAAAAACAGAGAGGTCAGTGTTTCATACCGTGAAATCGACATTAGTGGTTTCATAGGTCTCTGGAATTAGATGGGTAAGCTAAGTACATGCTTGGCCTTGTGAGTCATGCACTGTGTATCTGGAAGGACCTGATTAGCTGCATAAAAAGCAGAAATTTCCTAAATAATACAATAATGGAAAAGAAAATAATTTGAAGCAGAACATGTTGTTCATGTAACTTAACTGAAAGGTAAGTCATCCAGTTAACTCCCTGTTCTCTGCAGTTAGGTTTTCCCTTGTTCATGCCTTCTCCCCCTGTGCACCTCAGTCTTTAGTCACCAGAGGGATCATTTAGAATTGTCGCACGTCTCTTGTTCCCACAGTTGGACTTGCTCAGCACTTTGGAAACAATAGCTGCTTCATTGCTGAGTCGTGAAACAAAAAAGTTAAACATATCAGCAACAATGCATGAAAAATGAGATGAGCCTTCCATGGGAAGAGATTTTTCCATTCCAATGTGTAGGTATATAGGATTTATTGGTGACAGAAGCTAGTAAGTAAGAAATCCTTCTTTTGTACATCATCTGACCAGCTCAGTGCAGAGAGAAGTAAACCATGAGATTTCCTAATAATAGCAGGAAGGAAGAACCCTGTTAAACAGAGATAGCAAAGCTGGAATGACTTGTGTGTATAAAATCCAAGGTCATTTTTCCCTTTCCACAGCCCTTTTTTATAGTCACCCTTGAGATGAGAAAGAAAAGAGATCTTCAGGAGAATAATTTTTTTTTTAAGGGAGCATTGAGGGATGAAGCAGATGTATCAATGGTCATGTGAAAATGATGTGAAGATGTCAGGTAAAGTGCAGTTGTGGCTTTGAAGGTTTCTGGTTTGCATTCTTACTGTAAGTGTGAGACAGGTCAGGAGAGGCTTATGGAACAGACTCACTGTATGCCCTATCAGTAGTAGTCTCAATTTTCTGCAAGCTGCTTTCAGTTTTAAATGAGGTGTGGCATCATTAGCCCTAGAGACACTGCTGCCTCAGCACTTGCTGATGGATTATTTACAGGGAATCAATTCACTGCTCTTGCTAAGTCCTATAAGGAATGACAGAAAAGCATTGATTTATTTTATAGAAGTAAAAATTATACATATGGTTACCTACCCATCTTGTATATTATTTTAAGATGTTCATCTCTGCTTTCTTTTTCTCCTTTTGCTGAGAGTTATTTTCATGATAGTTTACTCAGGTGTTTTATCCCCCTTCAGAGTAATTGATAGCAGTGTTTTCCATTCTGAGACCCTCCAGAAACAGCTTGAGAGCTACTACTTTGTTGACACTGTGCAAAATGAAAAAACTTTCTAAGAAAAATAAATCCTACCAACAGAGAAGTAGTGAACTTCTCATTTAGAGTATTCAGAATACATCTAGGATTTTTTTAGCATCTTTTTCGCTCTTTTTTTGTTTGAATCAGAGTCATTTAGGAGAAACTGAAAACAAAATTTAAACTTTTTAATAATTTTCTTAAAAACAATGTCCTGCCTAAACTGAATATTTGTCCTAAATTACTTGAGATTGAAAACCAGGTGTTATTTTAATTGTGATACAACTGCATCTTGTGCCTTTGGCATTGTGGTCAGTGATTGCAGTTAGAGCAGTACAGTTGAGGAAGTGTTTGCAGACCTGTGCATAACATGGGATAACACTAAAACTAGGTTGGTGAAGCTGTCTCTAATTCACCAGTGTCAAAGTCTATTAGAGGGGTAGAAAGGGTAACACAAATGAATCGGTTCATGTTGAGGCACTGGACTTCCAGCTGTGCTCCTGTGAGACCTAATTGGCAAATGGACTGTTAAGCCCCTTGCAAGGGACCTGAAGACCTTTACAGGAGGAGCAGAGTGGACAAGGGGCAGTAGTGTTAGCATCAGGCAGCTGGGTTAGGTGTGCCAGCATGGCCTTTGGGTCCATGGCTCTGATGGAGGCTGTGATCAGCAAGAGAAGGAGAGGGTACTGTTACCACTAGCAGGCGTGTGGGTAGGAGGGTGAGTGGGTCTTGACTTCCAGTATCTGTGCCTGTATACATGCATTCACAAGTGAAGGAGTTAATATTTATTATTTATAGCCTGGCAATGGTCTCTCTTGGGTCTGTGAAAGTTAATTAGGGAAGACACCCGATCTGATGTGTAGCGATTGTAGAAGTCGATATTTGTATTTCTGTGTACTTAAGATTAATTCATTAATTCCCACACTTTTCTGCCTTAAAAGGAGGCTGTGCATTTGTTTGCATAAATGAAAATCTGGAGGGGAATAACGTATAACTAGAACAGTCTGGGGAAGAAATAAATGCCAACTGTTATATAAATAAGCATGGACAGGCTTGTTCTGATAATTTCATACTATATTTTAGATATTCTTTCTGAGGGTAGTTTGGAAGGTGAATGGCAGCACCTGAGTGCTCGGGAGTGCAGCAGAGAGGAAAGCATTTGTTTATCTTAGTGTAAGGATAGCATACACATAATAACATGCTGCAGTACGTTTTCTTGTGACATGTCTGGTACTTAGTAAGAGTGGAAAAACTTGAGAGCTTTTAAAGTCTCAAGAAAGATGAATACTATGGGAATTTATCAGAAAATATAGATCTATAGTGTCAGGAATTGCCCATTCCCTCGATTACTAAAAAATCAATTTATTTCTCGTAAGTGACTCTCATTCCTTACATTCACTCTAAGAGGATATTGCATAACTGTTGCTTGCTATTCTCAATATATTATTTAATGTGAAAGCCACATTTCAGCATTTGATCTATTTATGTGCTGTTTGTACACATGAAGATGGACTTTCTTTGGACTTGGTTCATTGTGCCTTAAAATAATTCAAATACCACAGCTTTCATTGTAAACAATGAAGAATTCCAACCCTCAGGTCATTGCCAGTTGTTTAAAAAAAACACACTTGGAGTTGCTTCAGTAATTATCAGTGTTCTCTTATAAAACTAAATAGGCTTTTCCTGTGATGGAAAGAAGATTAAAGGTCATATAGTTCAAAATAATGTTTTGCATGTTGCCAGATTAAGGAAAATAACCTCTTCCATTTATAAGGTCAACATCTCTGTTTATTAGTTCATAAGGACATACTAGCTCAAGGGGACAGGAATTTGTAGATATCGTGACTCTTCCGAGCAACAGCAATTTTGTTTTTCAGACTTCTTTGTACAGTCTGAGTGATATGGTCTTGCTCTTGAAACTTACATCGAGTAAAGCACAACTGACTGTGGGCTGGGACTAGGTGATCTTTGAGGTCCTTTTCAGCCTGAACCATTCTGTGATTCTGTGATACTATGATGATGTGGGCAAATGACATTTTCATCTGAGTTGTGCTCTCTTGAGCACTACACAGAGACTGACTATACTCCCCAGAAATGAAATGTGCTTTGGAATTCTTAGTTAGTGGTTCATTTCAGTTATGTAAAGTGCAACAAGCACTGGAGAAGTGGGAAACCTCCTTTGTATAATTTAGTTTGATCTTAGTTTTATGCAATGTGGATGTTTTTGTTTCTCTGCTTTTTACATTCATTAAGTATTGAAAAGGCTCGCTGGGTAGTCATAGTGTCTATGGTAAGAGGTGGTTTTTATATATGCAAAGTAATTGGACTTGTGTGCCTTTGCTCAGTCTGCTTGTTCCATGCTGCATTGCAAAGCACAAGAATTCAAGGAAGTGTGTTGACCATGAGGTCACCAAATTCAATCATATCAGGAAATGTGCGTAACAGTATCAGATTTAGGCAAAAACATAAGTTGAATCCTTATAGCAGTATTAATTTGCTGTTGATAGGAAGTATTGAGAAAATTTTTGAATGGGTTAAAATACTACTGTGTAAATGAGCCCACGCTGCTTCCTTCTCCTGTGCAGCACAATAGCCTGGAAGATCAAAATTTCTCTTTCAGCTAGTAGTATCCCTTAACCTTCACCCCACTGCTTTGTTCTTTGTTCAGATGATTAGGTGTTTTCCATCTGCACCTCTAGGGGAGAAGAATCTGTGCTTGTTAATTTGTGCTGACTTCCTAAGGAAGTCAAGCTTATCTGATAACGCTTTGTCTGTCCTCTTAGCCCTGCAACAACCTTTGAACATGATGCTCAGGTTCAGTTCACTCAGAATGAGGAGGTGAGGTCTCAGCATGCTATGCCCTTAAAAGCTTGAGGAGACTCTGTGGCTGGATACAAAGAACCCACTGAGGAAATAGTTGCAAAGTGAAATCAACCTTTACTCGACAGCAGTCCAGGACTCTCTAGCGTGCCTTCTCTGATGTCTAATAAGGCATAGGGGGCAATCTGTAATAACATTTGCCTAATATGTAACAACAGTAAATTGTGAACAGGCTTGCAGCTATCCAAAAACATATTTAGACTATTTTTGGTAGTATTAGGATTCACTTGTACTTCTCAGAAGAGATTGGTTTCTATTGTTAACATCTGGAGAGCAGTGCTGTGCTCCTTGTAGTGATGGGTGTGCTTGGTGGCTAATTAATACAGGCAGGGACTTCCAAATTCAGTGGTTAGACGTCCAGTTTTCTTTTGAAAGTCTCTGTGTTCTTCTGAAAATGTCACTCTAGGATCATCAAATGGGGCATCTGGCTTGGGGACCTCTCTTGCATGATGTACACTGGGCAATACATTGACAAATTACTACAATCGGACAAGCAGTGTCCAAATTAGCCTACAGATAGTTGAAAACAGGAACAATTCAGTGAGAACAAAAGACAGAGTATGCAAAAAGTATGTATGTAGCTTGAAAAACCAAAATATGTAATCTGATAAGTTTTGGTTTAGTTGTGGTAAATTAAACCATTGATTTCTATAGAGTCTTATTGCTTTGTTCTGTGCTTTCAGTCCACTGTTCTGCCTGACTGCTCTGTCACTTTAGCATCATGGTAATGCTTTTTTCTCCCCAGCGCAGCTGCTGTTCTTCACAATTCTTTCTATAAGCTACCTGTTTTATTTCTTGTTTGGTGTGGGATTTTTTGGTTGACATGACTAACCTGAAGGAGTCTTCCATAGTACTTCTGAAGTCCTTCTTAAGGTTGCATCCATAGCTGTGATTGAACTATATGAAGTCTGCTTCTATTTCACTTTCTTCCTAAAGGTAAGCCCTAAGAGTGTCAGTTTCTTTGTGTTTATTTCTGTGTGCTGTGCTGGCCAGTAGTTTCTAGATGCTTTTGTAAAATCATCCTTGCATTGTTGTGCTTTTTCATGGATTTCTTAAGCAAATGACTTCATACCTTCCTGACCTCTGTCCTATATGTAGACACAGAATCACATAATCATTCTGGCTGGAAAAGATCTTTAAGACTATCAAGTCCAACCATAACCTAACTTTAATAACAATTAACCTAACTCTAGCAAATGCAATTCTAAGCACCACAACTGTTCCTAAGCACCACATCTATGTATCTTTTAAAACACCTGCAGGAATAGTGGTTCAGCCATCTCTCTGGACCGCTTGTTGTACTGCTTAATTGCCTCCCCTGATGCAACTTGTGGCCATTTCCTCTTGTCCTGTCACTGGTTACCTGGGAGAAGAGACAAACCTCCACCTTGCTTCAACCTCCTTTTTAGGTAGCTGTAGAGAGTGATAAGGTCTCTCCTCGGCCTCCTTTTCTCCTAACTGGGCAACCCCAGTTCCCTCAGACACTCTTCACAAAACTTGTTCTCCAGACCTGTTCCTACCTTTAGGCTTCGAGGCTCCTAGTGTTATGGAAATCCCTTGCAAAGAGTTTTCTCTTGTCTTCTTGCCAGAGGTGATGCTGCTGTTAAGCAGCTAGAGGCAAAAATGAAGAGGAAATTTTTCTCCTTATGCTTGACAGAAAACAAAAAAAAGCCAACCCAACAAAACAAAGTTTGTCTCAAAGGACTGAAAATCTGGCCTTGTGCACTCCTGCACCTTTACTGTATAACGTCTTAACACCCTGTCTTTGTTTCCTTTTCCTTATTTTTTTTTTTCTGCAGATGAGAATGTATTTGGTGTAGATAGGCAACTTGTATTATTTAATCAGCTTTCAGAGAGAGAAATAACATATTCTTGTATTAATTCCTCAGAACTGGGGGAAGCCAGATTCTCAAATGGGATTCATCCTTCAATTATAAACGAGTTTTAGTGATTCACGTCCTGCGAATCTTTTATAACATGGAATGCTGCCACATTATAAAATAGAGGGGAAGCCTGCATTTAGATTACTAGAGAGATTTTTGTCACAACTTTGGGAATTTTTTTAAGGAGATGGAGGAATGTACTCAATTGAAAAACAGCCAAACCTTCTTGAATAAATCTTATTAATTCTCCTTCCATTTTTTTTATTACTCAGCTAGCTTTTAAGTCAGACTGAAGGCTGTGGCATCAGCAAAGCTGTGCTAAAGAAAGCCAGTTCATCTTGTGTTTCTGTGTTCATTGTCTTTGCTGTCAGCTGTATTGGCAATTTTCTTCATTTCCCAGAAATGCGTATTTCTGGCGCAGTCTTTCAGATAGGGGATTTTTTTTTTCAAATCTTTGTGTTGGCAACAGTAGGATGTGTAATTTGATATATGCATTTTTATCTGGATATAGGAATGCTTTCTTTCAATTTGAAGGTTAAATTAGTATCTTTGGTCGGAGACAAGTAAATTGAGAGTTCTTCACCTGCTAAACAGAATAATTTTTTTCTTCCAGAAATACAGTTTTCATCTAGGCACATACTTAACACCTGCATTTCTGCCTGGCTGTATTTGGCATGATGGCTGTTCATTATCGCAA
Organism: Heliangelus exortis; assembly: GCF_036169615.1. Classification (NCBI taxonomy): domain Eukaryota; kingdom Metazoa; phylum Chordata; class Aves; order Apodiformes; family Trochilidae; genus Heliangelus; species Heliangelus exortis. Next base: position 13,940,922 of record NC_092454.1, on the reverse strand, counting down.
AAATACAGACTGGCATCAGTCTCTACATTTTTTTGGTTATGTGCTAAGTAAATATTTTTCCTTGAGAGCTTCTCGTGTTCAGTTTGAGGGTACAATATTATAATCATACCTTTAACAGTGGAGATTTTAAAAAAAAGTAACTAGAGACAATTTTTTGGCATATTTCTTCTTTTATGTTTAATACATGAGTTTTTACTAGCTTTGTGGTTTCGTCTAGTATTTGCCACTCAGAATTTCCCTAAACCTTTTGTATAAGCTGACTTTAACTGTTTTTCTTTTAGGTATCTGCTTGTGGAGCACAAAAATAGCCATTAAAAAATGTGTCCAATTACCCTCAGTTCATAGATTGTTATTTCTTTTAAAACCAAATCTGGACGGTTGTGACTGGCAGATCAGAATGTAGGCAAAAAGCAAGCCAGAAAGATTTTCTTTTTAATCTGTTATTTGTTTGTTTTCAAAGTGGTTTCCAAGCACTTGACAATGAAATACATTTGGAGACCAAAAAAGTGAAAAGGATAACAGAGCTTTGGAGAATTTATGTGCTTAGAGAACCAATTTGTTACAACTGACTGAGAAAACACTTTTGTCCTTTAAAGTGAGTTGAACATTTGGTCAGCTAACTAGAAAAAAAAAACCAAAACGCAGAACCAATTAAGCAAAACACACTCAGTAGGAGAGATACCAGTTATCTTCCTTTTTTCGTTTTCAGAGGTTAAGTCTGAAGAGGCTGGTAATGTCACTGTCAAAGAGCTGGTGCTGCTCTCATTGTCTCAGCTTGTTACAGAATCTTAAACTGTCTTTACAACTGACAAGGTTTTGAAGGAAAGCTGTCCACAAGTCCTTTCCCAGGTGTACATTATTGACTTGGAGTACATTCCCTGTCTTATCTATCTGATCACCAATGGATGCACTGAATGCATCAAAACGTTTCAAGAAATAATTTAAAAGACCACAGTTGGTATTGAGCTACCATTGGTCACCATCCACTGGCTTCAGTGATTAAGAATCTGAATTGTTTCTTTGTTAGGTTATCTTCATAAAAAGCAACTTAAAATTGCTTCTTTCTGATGGCAGTCACAAAGGCATTTCCTCTACGCTCCGAGCAAAAGTCAGATGCTGTGGCTTCTAACAATTACTGTGGAATCCTGCTTTTAGTACTCTTAAATACTGGGAGTGATATACTGAAGTTTGTCAAACCTTTTCTGCTGGTATGGCATGGATTTGTATGTGAATATTTTTTGGGTACACACACAATGTTCCTTAGAATAGGTTTATGGAAGGCTTTTTCCTTCTTTTAAAATTTGAGAAATAAGAGATCTTTTCAGGCGAGGCCTTTAAGATGAATTTGCTGTGCAAATATATACAGGCTAAGTCAGGAGGTTTGCAGTCCATTTGAGGATGAGATTGGAGTTTGAAGTATTAGATAAACAGCTACGTGGCAGTGTTATACAGTAGTATCAGGCTGGATCACACGCTGAGATTGAATCAACAAGGTCTGAATGTTGAGAGAAAAGCAAATAATGGCATGGGCTGTGTAAACATGTGCTATGCAGAGGCTTTCCTTAGAAAACCTATCATCTTGCTTGTTAGTGCTCAAGCCTCAAGGGGCAGAAATATTTCAAAGCTGAGGATGCAGCAGATTTGTTCCACAGAGAAATATTTGTTCCAGGAATGATCAGAAATCTAGAAACTGAGACTGGGAAATACTGAAAAAAAAAAAAAGTTTTTAAAGGAGGAGCTAGTAGTGACCGAGTATCACTCATCTTCTATGTAAGAGGTTGCTGTGATGCAGAGGATAGGCTGTTCTTTGTCTGCTAGAGACAGGACAGAGCAATTTGCTTAAAATGGAGTAAAAGGTAGTTGCGTAGTACATTGGGAGCACTACTGGTAGTGCCAGTGAAGTGACATGAACACTTGGCCCAAGGATATAAGATTGTTATTGGTCATGGACATTTGTGAAAAACTGCTTAGTTGCAGTTGCTCTTTATGATAGAGAGAATGGGGTAATCCCCCGTCATACAACTTTTTGAACATAAAGACATACAATGTAAAGACATTTACACTTGGAGCAACTGCTTCTGTTGTATTGCAGCCAGCGCTGGTCAAAGTTGTGCCTTCCTTTGACAATGTTGAGCTCTCTTGCCCTAAATAAATATCTCTGGCTCTTGTATTGTCCTATCCATCTTAAGAGTAAGTCTGCCTAAAGGATCACATGCTTTTCTTATCTCTAAAGGGAAAGAAAAAAATCTCCATGCCTTGTTTGAATTAGTCTTGAACCGATGGAAGGCAGTTTTGATCCAAAGAAAGTGAACTTCCTATTTTTAAATTACTTCAATTATATTTTTAAATTACTTCAATTATTTTGTGACTTTATAATTGAAACAAGCCTGTAAGTGGGTATCTTTTCTCCTGACCAGTGTCATTTGATTATGTGACATGAGGCTTCAAATTTCAGCAAGCCATAAAATGTGTATGAGAAGACAAGAGGCAGAGTCTATGCTTCTTACGAAAGATTGTGGTTTTACAAGACACTCGTCATGCTCTGCATGAAAGTGCATAGGTTCTCTTCAGTGCCAGACTGAAACAGAAATTAAAACTCTGCTTGAGTTAGGAGAAATTGGTATGACTCAAATTTCTTGTAATCCAATGCTGTGATGTTACTCATAAAACTTCAGCAGGGGGACTACTCAGTAAGCTATGTATTGAAAGAGCATGCAGAAAATCAAAAGCTTTTATTGATCCATACACACATGTACTGCTGATTCGCCTCATAAACCTGTCATGACCAAACAGGTCATGCACAATCCTGTAGAAAGTGAGAGATTAATTAATTTTGAAAACCGTTTTTCTCCCCTTCAAGTGGTACCAATGCTCTCACTTTTTGTTTATTCTTTCCCTGGCTTTTACTTAGCTGATAAAGGAATGCCAATTGATTTGATGTAAAATTTGAAATTTTATTATTTTTTACTTTTCTGCAAAACAGAAATAGCTTTTGAAGAAATACCTGAAATGGTCACAAACAGGTATAATGTACAAATACTCAGCAAATAAAAATCAGTTATTTCATTAATGTAACTCCCAGGTCTGTCTGAGTCTTCTTCATGTTTTTGATAAAGGGGGAGGTTTGTGAGCAAAGTTTAAAACTAGAGCTAACATTCCAGGCTTTTATTAGAAACATGGGCCAACATGATACAAGGATGCTGAGAGACACCAAAATGCAGTAGGAGACTTCTAGCACAGAGATTATTTTATGTCCTGGTGGAGTCTCTATTCGTCTTTATCTGAACCTGGATTTGACAAACTGCACTGTTGATTTGGCCTTTAACAAAGTTTGTCCTCTTGTGAACAGCTCTGGGTTATTTGACATAGTGCTGATATTCTTCTTGCACAGTGCAGATTGGTGAGGGTCATAAGAGCATTGCAGGCATTCCCAGCTGTCTCCTAAGGGAGAACAGCTTTTTTTTTAAAAAAAAAAAACAAAAAAAATAGTAGTATTGCAGGGATGAAGGAACATATTCCTGGTAGTGCAGAAGACATCTGTGAAAGGGGTTTAAAAGGACTTTGGTTTGTTTTTTTTTTTAATTACAGAGGCTTTTAGACAAAGTCTTTTACTCTGACAGTGATGTACAGCAAACTTTGGTGGAGACTTCTAAGACAAGGTCTGAGACTAAAAGAAGTAACCTGTACAAAATGTGAGTTTTAGAAAACTGGTCTTTAGGAGAGGCTTACTCTGCTGTGAAAATGTTCCAGCTTGGTTACTGCCAGAAGGTTCCTTGCTACCTGGGAGTTTCAGTCTCAAGAGGTGCTCAAGTCACAGGCTTTCGTGTGACAAGGAACCAGTGCACTGGGGATTGGCTTGGCTTCAGGATAAGCTTCCCTGCAGTTTTCTGTTTAAGAATAAAAACTGATGGTGGCCGATGTGCGGGTGGCATTGAATGTATTCCCCAGATCCCTCTGAACAGTTGAACTTATCTTTGGAAAACACACAAGCTATTGCTTTTCAAAGAACACATTAAATGCAGTATTCTGTATAAGGTTTACATTAAAATAAAAATTTATAGCTGTAAGTATCTTCCAGTAGATAAGTAACTCTTTATTTTTTTCCCCTTTTTTTTATTCAGATACTTAAAACTAAACTGGTTTGAGCCAGTGATCCTAAGTTTGATTCTGCCATGTCTCAGGCATCCCAAAGCTTTTAATAGCAGCAATATGAAAAGTGAGAAGAGGGGAGAGGAAAAGAGATGGACTTTCCTGACCCTTAAACCCATACCCAAAAGTAAGGGACATTTCCATTCATGATGCAGGAGACCCTTTGCATTTTTGATACGTTAGCTAAGTTGAAGAGACCTGTTCTAGGGCAATACCATGTCTATCTTGTTCTGGCCTCACATAGTCCCAAAGGAGGCCTGTGGGTGCACACTTGAGTTTTGCATATCTGTGTTTCTTGAGATTACCTTTGAAATCATGTGTACCAAAGGGTGGCTGGGGCAGTGAAAAGATTTGCTTGCTGGACAAAGAACAGCAAGGAGTTGCTGCCGCTGGGAGCAGCAATGAAGAAAAAAAGTAAATGGAACAAAAACTGGCATTTGTGGAGTACCGGCTCTGGAATTTCAAACTTGTTTTTGTTTTTAATTTTAGAACGGACCAGCTTGTTGGAAGATGACTTTTATTCCTGGTTGAAGCTGCTGTTCATAAAACAAGAAGAAAAAGAATGTGGAAGAATTCAGGCATCTGCTACCTTTTAGCACTAGCTGTTTTATGTTTAAGAAGCTTAACACATAGCCAAGAGATAGGTGAGTTTATTGCACTGTAATACTTTTTCTTTGTATCCTCTGTACTGCCACCATTTAATTTTTGCACATGTAGGAAAAGTCACTTCTGGGGTCCCACACCATCTTGAGGATGGAGGTGCTACCAGGCCTTGTCTCTGCTTTCCAGCAGCCAGTGGCATCTTGTAATCCAGTGCAAAATTGGGTGTTAAATTGTCCATAATGCAACTGTGATAGTCGTGGTGCAGAGGTCCACATAGGGCTACCTTCTTGCTGTTTATGTCATCTGTCTGCAGCAGTTTCACACGATATCATTAATTGCCCTTCTGTCATTAATTGCCCTCCATATGCATCGACAGAGGAGAGCAAAAAACTCATTATCATCAAAGCTTGTGGTTTTTCCATTGGCCCAAAGCCTGCTTATTAGGCTAGGCTAGGAATGGAAAGAAACGGCTGCCTATGTCATTACACAATTGTGTAAACTCAGATTTTTGGTACTTCTAGAAATCTGGCATTCTGTGGCTGTCCATAACCAGGCACACAAATCATTCAGCAGTTTTAAAATAGTGGCCAGACATGCACACAATAAAAATGTAAAAAGAATGGCTGTAGATGTGAACAATAGCAGTCATATAATAGTTGGTAATTTTTGACCTGCAGCTTGTGAATGTGTTTCTTATATGATTTCAGGTTCCCTAGGGCACCCCAAGAATTTGCGATGTGTAACACACAATTTACAGAAAATGATCTGTGCTTGGGATGTTTCTTTTAAAGGACGACATGGACAAACTGACTTTTGCTACACTACAGAGTAAGTCCCCTTGCATACCTGGTTGGAAATTGCCAAACTGTGATGAAAGTACAGTTGTTGCTCAGTTGATACTTATGGAATTTGTGATGCTATTGTTTGCCAGCATCTTCCCATCAGTTTTCTTTGGGTGGTGCTCCCTCCAAGCACTGTTAGCTCAGGCAATGGCAGGGTTTCTGGCAAAAGTCTTCTTTCATTCTAACAATTCTTCTGCCAAAATCTCCTGCTTGCTGTTCTTCAAAGGACTGGAAGATGCTCTCGTTTACTCAGACTTCCCCGTGTGTTGCCTAGCCCTAGCTCAGAGTTTTCATGAGGGACCTCTTCATACCAGGTTCAGTCCAAAAGGAAATGATAGTTGGAAGATGTGAATCCTGATGCTATGGGCCAAAGTGGTAGAATATGTGACATAAGTGCTGAGATCGACATGTGGAAAAACATGAAAAAAAATCTTGGTCACTGTATTATAACCTTTATAAACTTTAAGTTGTCTGTAGAGCATTGTATTAAAGGAAATGTTAAAATTATTCCACAATTAAAATAGCTTTCAAAGGTGATTGCAACTTCAAGTTTTGAGAAACATTAAAAAAACTTAAATCTTCAGTGTGTTTTTCACTAATGAGAACTACATGTGCAATTCCCCATGCTATGGGTTTGCCAAATATTTATCATGTGCTAAGGATGAGTTCAAATCCTTTTTGCATCCTGATCTGGCCCCCAGTCCAGATATTTGTACTGTCTTCTTTCCTGTAAATTCTGCAGGCAGCCCAGACTTGTCCTTGGGGTCCCAGGGCTTGGCTGCACTATTTCCACCTACATGTTTGATTTTCTGTGTCTAGTTGTTCCTCCTGCACTGCCAGCTATCATTTCTGTACAAAACAATACATATATGTGACATTGTGGCCAGAGTTCAGGAGTGCAGAGGTCATGAGGTACTGCTCTCTAAACAAGAACAGCCGTGTAGCTGCTGCTGTTTCTCCATAGCCAAGCAGAACAGATTTGGGTCCCTGAAGCAGAGGCTGAGCTTAGTGCAGACCTCTCTAAGGAAAAGAGGTTATGTTTTTCTGTTGCCCAAACATCCTCTAATAATATCTCAGCACAGAAGAGAAGAGCCTTTCTGAGCACTGAAGTCTCAGCTGACCTTCGCTAGCCCAGAGTCTTGCATGAATCTTAAAAGTTCAAACCAAGCTCTTGACTCCAGCTGATCAGAGTTCCAGAGTCCTGTTCCAGCTCATAAGTAACAGTCCCTCAGCAGGAAGTCTGGCATTGTTCTCTTTGCTTTCCTTTCCTTCCTCCCATCATTGCCCCAAGAGGAAGGTCTGGATTTTTCCAAACTTTTTGTCTTTCTTGTTGCTTATCAGTGATAATGAGCAAAGGGATTTGAACCATCCATTATTGTTTCCTGTATCTATCTGCAGCCTCCAGACAGAGGCCAGGTCACGTTGTGCTGAGCACTGCACAAATATTATGCACGGGCTATATTTCCATCTGGGATCCTAGTATTCCCCCCTGCCCTCTGCTCCTTCCCTATGAACTGCACAGCTGAGCAATATTAGCAGGAGCTAAGGGATTTGTTCTAACATTGGGACACACATGGTGGTGAACCTGCTCTCTGCACGCACCTGCCATCACTTTGAGAAGAAATGGAGGGTGAGGGAGTTAGGTAACACAAAGGGAGGTAGAAGGTATTGTTGGTTCTTGAGAGTTTGGGGTTTTTTTGTTTTGTTTTTGTTTTTGTTTTCTTATTTTTTAATATTGGTTTATGGTGACTGTAGATTTGGAAATGTGTCTTTAAAAAGTAACTTTTAATTTTTGCACTTTCAGATGTTCCTTTAGCAATGAGGTAGCTGCCTTACACACATAGTGCACAGGGAGATCCTGTTAATCTGATTCTACTACCAAGTCCATGCAAGGCTTACTCTTTCACAGACTGGATATGGAGCTCTCTTTTATAGTGCAGAGATTTTGTGTATTACTGGTGTCCTAGGAATGGGACTTAACTTGCCTTAGTTTCCTCTGATCTGAAATACCTGTTTAATCCTCTGTCTTTTCAGTGACTTTCCCCTTCCAGTATGTTTTAAAACTAAGGAGAAAAGGATTGAGATTGCAGTTCCAGAGAGCTCCACCACAGTGACAATAACCACAAACAGCATTTCTGGAACTACTCTTGCTACCAAAGGGTTTGAAATTCACAAGAAAGACATCTGTAAGTATCAGGGTTTATATGAGTACATAAGGGCTTTGTTCTATGATTAACAGTGCTTCAGAAGTGTATATACTTGCAGTTTTCTTTGACAGTGTTCTTGAATATAAAATGCTGATATGCTGAGTCCATATGAATCTACTATACATAATAGGTTGTTTTATTTTCTGGTTCAGGGGAAAGAAAACCCATCTTATCCCTAAATCATAGCAGAGAAATCAAGGGCAGAATGTGAGGAGAAAAATTAAGTACCACACTGTTACATCCTCCTAATCACTCTTTGCCTTTTTTTTTCCCTAAGTGCAAATTAGGAAGGATTTGTAAACAAGTTCTTGATCTACATACCAAAATGCCAGCGTAGGGCATAAAATGCATCTGCTCACACTTGACTTAGGAAAGGGAGAATACATTACTGGTACCTTTTCTTCCTTTTTAAATGCTGAGCCACTACAGAATTAAGTAGTTCATTACTGTGATTCCACAACATTTTAAGGGCAGTTATATTGTATATCACTCCTGAAAGAATCATGTTTTCCTAATATATTTCCAGATTACACATTCTGCTCAAAGGTATATGAAACTGAGCAAATGCATTTACGCTTGGGAGGTAGGCTGCATCATATCGGAGTATTTATAGACAAATTAGACTTTTTCCAACTTTCTTTCTCCCAAAGGAGGAAGTTGTAAGCTGAAGAAGTGTGAAGTGTGGCATTGTCACCATCTGCCACACTTGTTTGTCATTTAGTCTTTGGTTTCAGTTTGTGTGGTTATTCCATTAGTGCAGTCAAAATCTAAAGTCAGTAGCACTTGTTACCCATGGTGCAGTTTTCTCTTCAGTTGAAAGCAGCTTGAGAACTTTAAAAAAAAACCCCTGTTGACTGTGCCTAACACTTCGCAGGCTCTCAGAGCTTTGGCCAGGACCAAAGCTGGATTAATCACACATTTTAAAAACAGGATTAACCCTGCACCAGGCCCAATAAACTGCCCAAAATCTTGAGGTGCCATAAACCTTGCCTGTTTCTTGCCTCATCATCATCCATTCATTGAACAGATACTTCTGCTTAATCTCTCTGTCCTGTCCCCATCATCATGTCATGGCTTTAACATTTCTTGTATCTTAAACTCCCATTCTCCATGATCCTCTTCAGAGCCCCCTTTGAACTTTTTCTACCTGGACTTCTGGTCTCCTTCTTCCTACTCTAGTTTTGTTTGCAAGTCCCATCTTCCCTGCTGGTCTCCAAAAGCCATTTCTGCCTTTGGGAGAGTTTCCATTATCCTCCCTGGGTGTCTACTCATGTACATTGCAAAGACTGTCACCCTGTTTTCTTTATCTCTGCAGCACTGAAAAAAGGCTGTGAAAGATGTGATGTCTTTCTTGGTATGAGTAAAGACTCATATTATCATAAAATGGTTTAGGTTGGAAGGGACCTTAAAGATCATCTAGTTTCTCCCTCCTTGCCCTGGGCAGGGCCATCTTTCACTAGATGAGGTTGCTTAAAGCCCCATCCTGGCCTTGAACACTTCCAGGGAAGGGGCATCCACAACTTTCCTGGTCAACGTGTTCCACTCATCACACTCACACTAAAGGATTTCTTCTGTATATATAGTCTAAATCTTCCCTCTCTTAATTTTAAGCCATTACCCCTTGGACCATCACTACATAACCTTATGGAAGGTCCCTCTCCAGCTTTGCTGTAGCTCCTTCAAGTACAGGAAGGTTGTTATAAGGTCTTCTTGGAGCCTCCTCTTCTCCAGGCTGAACACCCCAACTCTCTCAGCCTGTCTTCATAGGAGAGGTGTTCTATATCTCTCATCATCTTCATGGACTCACTCCAACAGCTCTGTGTCCTTATTATGCTGGGGGCTCCAGAACTGGACACAGTGCTCTAGGTGGGGTGTCACAAGAGCAAAGTAGAGGGGGAAGATCTCCCTTGACCTTCTGGCCATGCTGCTTTTGATGCAGCCCAGGATACAGTCAGCTTTCTGGGCTACAAGCACACATTGCCAGCTCATGTTGAGATTCTCATCAATTAACACCCTCCAGTCCTTCTCCTCAGGGCTGTTCTCAATCTATTATCTGCCCAACCTGTATGTGTGCTTGGGATTGCCCTGACCCCTGACCTTGCACTTGGCCTTGTTGAACTTTATGAGGTTTGCAAGGGCCCATGTCTCAAGCTGTCAAAGTCCCCCTAGATAGCATCTCTTCCCTCTGTCATGTTGACCACACCACACAGCTTGGTGTCATCAGAAAAACTTCTGGGGGTGCACTCAGTTCCACTGTCCATGTCACTAACAAAGATGTTAAGCAGCACCAGTCCCAGAACTGACCTCTGGGAAACACCACTCATCAGCAGTCTCCATTTGGACACTGAGCCATTGATCACATCTCTTTGAGTGTGACCATCCAGCAAATTCCTTATCTACTGAGCAGTCCATCTAACAATTCCATGTCTCTATGATTTAGAGACAAGGATGTCCTACAGGGCAGTGTAAAATCTTTTGTGCAAGTCCAGGTAGATGGCATCAGCTGTATTACCATATCCACCAAAGCTGTAACCCCATCATAGAAGAAGGCAGGATTTGTCCTGCTGAAGCCATGTTGGCTGCTACCAGCCACCTCTTTATTTTCCATGTGCCTTAGCATAGTTTCCAGGAGGATCTGCTCTAATAATCTTGCCAGGCACATCAGTAATACTGACTGTCCTGTAGTTCCCTGTGTCTTCTTTTTTTCCCTTTATAAAAATGGGAGTTAAGTTTTCCCTTTTCCAGTCAGTGGGTATTTCACCAGACTACCATGATTTCTCACACATGGTGAGTAGTGACTTAGCAACTTCATCTACCAGTTCTCTCAGGGATGCATCTGCTGATGGATCTCACCAGGTCCCCAGTGCACATTCGGGTGCCTTAGATGGTCTTGAACCTGATCTGCTCCTACCATGGATGGTTCTCCCAGTCCGTGCCTTTGCCTTCCGTGACATGAGTGATGTGGCTTGAGCCTCTGCTGGTGAAGACTGAGGCAAAAAAGTCATAGAGTACCTCAGCTTTCTCCATATCCTGGATAACCAGATTTCCCATTTCCTTCCAGAAGGCTTGCATTTCCCTATTCCTGTTTTTATCAGTTATACCTATGAACGTTTTTATTGTGAAATCTGACCAGGAATGTCAAAGGCAATTCTATAAGGGCTTTAGCTTTCCTGACCTCATCCTTGTCTGCTTGGACAATTTCTCTGTATTCCTCCCAGGATGTCTGTCTTTACTGCCACACTCTCTGTAGGCTTCTTTTTTGTGTATGTGTTTGTCCAGGAGCTCCTTGTTCATCATGCAGGCCTCCTGACATTTTTGCCTGATTTTGTCTTTGTTGGGATGAATTGCTTCTAGGCTTGGAGGAGGTGATCTTTGAATACTGATGAGCTTTCTTAGGCTCTTCTTCCCTCCAGGACTTTATCCCATGGTACTCTATAAAGCAGGTCCCTGAAGATGCCAAGTTTGCTCTACTAAATCCAGGGTAGCGAGCTGGCTGTGTGCTCTCCTCACTGCCCTGAGGGGCATGAGCTCTACCAAGGCCACTTCATGTTCATGATCAATTACTCACACGTCTGCATGTTGAGATAGTAGAAGAAAATGCTACCTGGTGACTCATCAGCACCTGTGTTTTCCTGGGAACTTTCATGCTCAAGTAATGACAGAGCCCATCTTGTTCTAATTACAGAGGTTGAATTACATGTTTGTATGGCTATTAGCCAGTTGAGAGCAGAGAGATGTGTCTGTTAAACACCTGTAGGGCTAGCGTTGCTGACTAATCACTTGAATATGTTTTTTTTCCCTCCTCTCTTTTTTTCAAGCATTTGTTCCTCTCACTCCACGCATTCTTAGTTTAACACCTGACTTTTCAACTTCCACATTAAATCTGAAGTGGAGTGATAATGGATCAGTCTTCCCGTCTGGACTGGATGCCTTTTGGCAGATTCAGATACTTCGTAAAGAAGCAATGGAAAAAGTCACACAAGTAAGCCCTTTACTTCCTTTATAAAAAAACACTTACAATTTTTGCCCTCTGTAATATTCTGGGAGGTCATTTGAAGCAAGTAGAGAATAATGAAGATGGTAGAGCTTTGCAGAACCTCAGTGTAGTCATGCTTCTGGTAGGTAACTTCTTGTTAAGTTTCATGGTTATGAGGACACTGACTACTATACTGTCAGTATTTACTCAGTCACTGCTTTTTTTTTTCCTTTTGTTTTTTTCTTCATTAATCTAGTACAGGTTAGTTTTTTTTTTTTTAGCTTGAATTTGCTTTTGAATTTGGCAGATATTTTACATCATTATCACTGCTTTAATTCTCTGACACCTGTCTCCAGTCCTGGTGGTCTTGCAAGGTTCAGTTTGCTTTTTCTGCTTGTTTGGGGTTTTTTTTCAGACACAGTTATTCCAGGGCAATTTATAGCTGTAATTTTTAGGAATGGAGAAAAGACAGAATGTGCAGCTTGGGACTAATGCTATAGAAGAGTTTTCTTATACGCAACATTTCCCTCCTAGAAGAGTCCCAGGATACTGGGATACAATATATACCTTTTGAAATTCTTGGCAAGCTTCCTGTTTTCTCTCAAATGTCTGCCCTCTGGTATTTCTGACTGGCAGTCTACCTGGCTGGTGGGCTGTCTAGTATCTTGGGCTTTTGTCCCAGTAAATTCACAACACAGCTCAAAGTTAGGTGGGACACTCCCAGCAGTCGGTCAGGATTTTGTCTTTTGCTTCATTTAATGGGCAGTTCTGTTGACACCTGGGAGATAACATTTCATTGCTAACAGGTCTTCATAAAGTCTCTCTTGGTTGCTTTTTTACTCGGGGGAAAACCTTGTAGGTAACTTACTATTCAAAACTGACTCATGAAGACACCATCCTTTCTTGGAACTGGACATCAGATATGCCTTTGGAGTGCACATCACACTATGTGAAGATTCGATGTTACATTAATGTCACACAGTTTGCTGGCCCCAAGGATTGGAGTGACTGGAGCCCAGTAGAAGAGGTCCCTGGTATGTTTGCTCCCTTGCCATCACTTGGACTTTGATTGCCTTATGAAATGTAAGCTAGTAGCAGAAGAAAAGCGTTAAGCAGCAGTGGTGGGGTGTTGGTTTACAGGGGTGTTTTGATGAGAGAAATAATGCAATAATTAGTTATGCATCGGAGTGCTCCTAAGTCAGATTTTAGGTGATTAGCACCATGTTTGTAGAAAACTGTTCATGTGAGATTTTTTCTTTTTCTCTCCTGTTCTTCCTTCTCTGCTAGGAAAAGATACTGAGCCAGATGGGAGTGGAGTGTTTCCTCAGGACACTGTGGTGGCAGTAGGTTCAGATGTGACCATTTGTTGTGTCCATGAAGAAGGACAGCAGATACAACGGATGACTTATGGACCAGAAATTTACCCATTGATACATCTAAGCAGTCGGAGCAGTGCAATCAGAGTGCTAAATGCCAGTGCTTCAGATGCCAGTGGGACAAATGTAGTGTGCATGCTGTCTGAAACTGAAATGGATGGAACTGTCTTGTTTGTAGGATGTATGTAGTATCATGTTTACTAACTTTAGGAAAATGAAAAGAATGTTGACACTTTTAGTGTTCTGCTAGGACATAGATAGCAATGTGTCTTTTTGTGGGTTTGTAGTGTGGATGGTTGGACTCAATGATTTTAGAGGTGTTTTCCAACCTTGATGATTCTGTGATTCTTTCTTTCCCCTAGCCTTTGGTTTCTTAGGATAAATTGGGCTTGGACTTGTTTGATTTAACTGTGGAAGAGGATGAGGAGGTACCCATGTAAGCCCACTTTTAGAACCTGGCCTGGTGCTTCTCTCCTTGATCTCTTTTTTCTAAGACACTTCTTCATGATCTGGAATACTTAGTAGTTTGCTGCCACATGAAAATTCATCTTCAGTCTCTTATTACTTTAGTTGTATATCTGTTATAGCAAAAGCAAGAAGAGCATTGTAAGTGAAAACATTCATTCACCAACCAGAAAAATAAAAGACAATAAAACAGTTAGACTTGCAACAACAACAGATGATCATGCAGGGCAGTAGCTCTCTGGGAGCTAGTTGCAGCAATGGAACACAGATGACAGTTGCTCTTTCCTGGAAAATCTTCTAAACATTCTTTTAGTATTTTCTTTAGAGTTATTGAATCACTGTGTATCTTCTCTGTGTAACCATGCCAGCCTCAGAAATCTCTTCCAGATACAGATACTTTTAAAAACAAACTCCTGAAAGTACCTGTTTTTTCCTTCCCAAAATTGGTCATTTTAGAGATTTTTAGTTTTCCCCACAGGGGGTCTGAGAGTTACCATCTTCCAAAAGCTGCCCATTAGAATCCTATTCCCTAATACAAATATCTGGCTTAAAACATGGTGTCCTTCCAGTTGAGTGAAAGAAAAGAGACTGGACTATTTTAAGTGTGTTCACAACTCCAGCCAGTGCCTCCTGTTATTAGTGTTAGGTATTATGTGATAGCAAAACAGAACACAACCTTTTATAACTTCTCAGCAAGGTGGCATTTTCACATTATTTGTGCAGTACTTGCTTTTGTGGAATATTTACTTCCAGGTAAATAGGTCAGTGGTTTAGGAAAAAAGGCTATGATAAGCCCATAGGTTGTTCCCATACAGTGGTTTCTGAAAAGCTGGGATGTGAAGTCTGTTTCCTGCCAGTGTTTCTTCTTGTGGTACCTCCTTAGCAGAAAGGATTTGTCAGGATGCTCTTGATGGTAAGACACATTTAGGAAAGGTAGAAGAACTAAATGTGTATGCATGCCACCTTGGTGAAGTGTAGGCCTGGCAAAATAATTGGGTTTTTTGGCCTGCTTCTTTTAATCTGTACTAAGCCAGCCACTCTAGCCTCTTGTGTTAGTTCTCCTTCTCTAGGGCAGCTATGTGGATATTATTGTGCTACCTTTTGGAGGAATGTGTGTGAGGCTTGAAATAAGTCCTCTGCTTACTGTCACATCAGTATGGCAACCCTCTCTGTTGAGAGCACTTCCCATCTTCTCCAGGAAGGCACTTGTCACTGCTTTAGTATGAGAGCAAAGAAGCAGCTTTAAAAGAACTTCCAAAGCAACAGTGAAGAGAGCAAACCATTTGGGGTTTGCTTTAACTTTCAAATTCAGTATGGAATTCATGTTAAAGGGAACATCTTGACATGACTTTCTTGGAGAATTCAAAGCAGCAGTGGAGCTGGAATATAAGAAAATATGACACAGCCAACACCATTCCTGTGTTGCTCAGAATTTTGGAAGAGTCTTAGCAGAGTTTCAGTGAAACACTTCCAGGTCAGAGCCTGGAGCTTGTGAACATATTTGCATGTGATTTACCAGATTACCCACCCCTTTAGAAGCCTAGAGTCAAATGTTAGTCAGATGCGGCTGATAGTAATTATCCATTTGTTCTACTGAGATTTTTTTAAAGAATATTATTTATGTGGTTGGGACATAACTATTACCATGTATTTTTGAGGTATGCAATCGAGACCCAGCAAAAACAAATGCTAATGCTTTCAGGGAGCTACTGTCTCAGTTGTCCCACTAGGATGGCAAAACATCAGTTAACTGTTTTGCTTTCCTTCCATGCTACAGATGCCCCTGATATTCCCCAAAATCTCAGCTGTGAAACATCCAACTTCCTGATAATAAAATGTACCTGGAAACCAGGCAGACCCAGTGGATTGTATGGAAAACGAAGAACAAAGTATAGTTTATTTGAAAGGTAAAACAATTAAGTACTGAAAGGAATAAAAGCATAGAACTGGAATATATCTGTTGGTGCCTGTGACTTTCAGCAACCTGCCTGTTTAGATGAGATAGTCTCCATTGTTAGATGCTTAAATACTTTTCAAGAGTTTGTTGAAGTTGAAACTAAACTAAATGTGGAAAACCCTTGTCTAGCTCTGCAAAATTGCAGTGTGATTAAGGATGTTTTTTCCTGAAGACTAACGGCATTATGAACTTATGAGAAAGTGGTTAGTGTGTCAGGCTGGTCTTACCATGTACATAATGAAAATACATTGAAATAGTAGGAGTTACTAGTGAAGTTTTTATGATTTTTTTTATTCAGAATTTGTGTTTGATCATCAGTTGAATTTCTACTGAGCTTGTGCTCTGCAGGATGACAGAAACTTACTGAGAAAAAAAATTGTAAGACAGGCCATGGGGCATTTTCCAGATGGTACAAGGGAAGATAGAAATAAGCCTATACCCATTCTCCTCCCAGCATCAACACCTGGATAGTGTAGAGGGGGGAAATTGCATGTTACCTGGAAAACATTGAAAGGGATGAATAACACTGGCATCATATACAGGAAGAAGTGAAGACTGGTGTCCCACTAGTTTGTCTTACATCACAAGCCATGTAAAACCTTAAAAGTGAAGAATCAGTGTTTTGGAGTAGCACTTGAAAATGGGATTTCTTGGCAGTTATGGTTAGAAGTTAGGGAGGAGTTAACAAAATTCCTGTGGCGAAGAAGGTCCACAGTAATGCCAAAGGAGCAGTGAGGGAAACGAGCCAGGAGAGGCCTGAGTCACACCAGATGATGGGAAATGGAGTCTCCTGGTGTCTTTGAGGCAAGTCAGAGGCAATGAGGATTGAGTTACAGTCACAGATGTCATCTAGGATGCTAGTGCTATAGAAGTCATTGGGTAGGGTGCAGAGAGGTGGATGAAACAGAGTATTGAAAGTAGCTCTAGTCACTGTCTGCCCATATTCAGCTCTTAAATGAGGATGTAGTTCTAAATGAGAAAGTAGTTCAGACTTGTTCGCTCAGCCCAAAGGTGTGAGAAGATGGATGTAATTCATTTCAGGGTAAATGTTCTCATTGTTTTTGTCAGCCCACACTGAGCTATTGAAGTAGAGGGTATGGTATGGAGAGAGAGATCAGAGCTCAGCTAGAACACCAAAAAAATGGTCGAAGGAATAAATCTTATAGTATTAAATGAGAAATGTACACAGATTATAACTAAAGCAACTTCTATATGAATACATACAGATACTCACTTTTAGCAGTAAAATCTAAACCAAAAGTTTTTGATATAACTCAGGTCTTTGCTGTTGCCATCCTGCTTTTGATTTAAAAACTAGTGGATGTATTTATTGGAGGTAACAAACCTTAGTTAAGATGTAGCAGGACCGATGGCAAAAAGTAAGTTGTGTATCTCCCTAGTTCAGAAAGTAATTAGGAACATTCTTCAAATGCAAATGTATGCTGATCTGAAGAAAGATACTTTAAATCAGAATCTTAGTTGTGACTTGTGAGGTTGTTTTACAGGACCTACCTGTTTTCCAGGCTCTTAAGAAGTGAGAGGATTGAAATGTTATGTTAGTGAAGAGGAGAGTTTCACGTGAGAACAGGGCAAGTCATGACTGATGCCACTTTAACCTGCATTGTGGTATTAGATATGTCTCTGCAATCAAATCATTCTGTAAGCGAGGTGTTCGTGAGCCCATTGGTCTTTACTGTGTTTTCAGTTACAATGAATTCTTATTAAAAAATTAAGTTTTTTCTCCCTGCCTTTTTATTTTTTAGAATATCTGGAAAAAATGTTTCATGTGAAGTCAATGAAATGAACAGAGAGCGTGTCTGTGGCTTTCCAGTACTGCCTGATCAAAAAACATATAATTTCACATTAGGCGTCTCCAATCCTGTCGGGCAAACAGAATCATCAATTTTGGTTGATTTAACTCAAAGAGGTAAGACTTAAGAATTACAAAGGCAAAAATATACGTTTACTGCTTGATAACCATGTGTTTGTTTTGGGTTGGAAGAACTCTGGCACAGTATGCTTGTCATTATTTTACTTTACTTTCACCAATGCTTTGCCATGTTCAGTAATTTGAACTTGAAAATAGCTTAGGACATGTCCTGAGGCAATGATTAGGTTTACAGGCAGGTGCCAGTTCTCAACAGCAGTGCTACCACATTGGATACACTGCTGTGTGGATAAATGCTACTTGAGGTCTAATACTTAGCTAGCTGCTGGTTTTTTTGATAATACTTTATATTCTATTACACATCAGTAATTAAAAGTTTGGGTGTAATGTTGTAAACTATGAGTGACCCTGTATTTCAGTGTCAAGTTTAAAGGGCAAAAGATTGTGCAGAAATATTATGACAGCAGGATTTGGAGAGTAAAAAAATAGCACTAAAAGGTAATGATAGAAGTATTGCCTGTTGCTTGTCAGAGCCATGATCATTTGCTGTCATGGTTTATAGAAAGAAATAACTTCTTTCACTAGACCTTCAGTTTAAACTGAAAAGGGAAAAGATGATAACCTTTCTAGTGATGTCTTCCCCATCCTTCTCCATCTGCTTCCATAACCACTGCTGAGGATTCAGTGGTTCCAGCATTCTGCCATTCTTTCTGAAACACTGAATTTGTATTAAGATGGTGTTGAATTCTTTTGTCCATGTCCCAGTTCAACTGTCCTGAGATTAAAATTCTCAGAGTAAATTGGCAGGTCCTAGAAGAGTATGTATGTGTCTGTTGACTATATACTGGGATGTTCTGCACACAGTTGAAACAACTGCTCTTTCTTATTTGTTTTCTTTCTTTCCCTCACTATCCATTTAATTCCCAACAGAAAGTATGCTATTTTAAGGGTAACTGGACCAGTTCCAACAGAAAAGATTTTTTTTCTCCGATAGCTATAAATATAGAATATCCTTGAAAAGTTGCAGAAAATAGTTTTGGGGACGGAGAGATCATTCAGGATTCCTGCCCTGTCCTAGTCTGCATATTAGAAGTTCTAACTTACAAAGTTCTGGTGGGTGCACACAGTTAAGTGAATGTCATCTGTCACAGTGATCCTCTGAAATGTTTCATTTTTTTGATACAGTCAGTAGGAAGGGAATTTTTTTTCTGTGTCTTCACACATGGCAGTGTGCTCAGCCTTAAATAAATCTGTTTCCATGTTTGATAGCTGAGAAGAGCATCAGGAGTGAGACTGCTAGCCAGTTATGGTTGCTGATCCGATCCCTAATTTATCCTTCTACTGCTCTCTGATCTTTTGAATTTTTTTTCCGAGCTAAAGCAAATATTTCTTTCTTAGAACTGATGATTTTTCTTCATTTTTTTTGAAGTTCGTCCAAAAACTCCAGAAAAGTTAACTGTTTCTGGGAACAGCTCTACAAGTGTCCATCTGCGCTGGTTTATAAATGGCAGCTTTGCTGAGCTCAGGCTTCTGTGTCAAATTGAAATTAACAGTGGTCACTCTGAGCAAAAACTGGTAAGTGTTGCTTTTAATAGATTTTTTTTTTTTTTACACAAGTGCTGCTTGATCTTTTTCAATGAATTAATCATGTTTCAAATTGTTTTCTAAGAGCTTAATCCTGATCATCTTATTAACTGATTAATGTAGTAATGACTAGAAGTTCATCTACTAAATTCTGCTCTTCTCCATTGTTGCCCACTTTCTGGGTTTTTTTGGTTGGTTTTAAACAACTGATAGGAAGGTATTGCCCACTAAGTTATTTGGTACTTGGTGCTTAGTGCTTACTGACACTCTAGGTAACAGTTCTTGTGCCTTGTCCTTCCTTATGCAAACTATGTTAACAGATGCTTTTTTCAGGATGTGCTTCTGCACTTCAGACTTCTATAGCTGTTGTTTCAGATTGTCTTTTGCAGGATGCAGTTGAATATTCTGCCCCCCACACCCCTAGAGAACAATCCATTTGTTTGCTGTCAGCAGTTGATCTGCATGTGGCTGTAACTGGGAGCTGCTAAACCTGCTCATATGTTAGTGGTGTAGAGACAGGGTAGGGAAGGATTCTACCACTGGATCTGTCAGTAGGTAATCCCCAGTGAAGTTCTCTGCAGCTGGAGAGATGGTGGTATTCCTGGGTGGGGTTCAGATTTTCCAGCATTTCCAGCTGCTGCCCTGCTGCGTGCTCTGTGTCGCTGAGCTGCGTATTTGCTCTGCTGACTGTCAGAAGAGCCCAGGATCCTAATTTAGACAACAGCATCAGGTACAAACTGTAGGTGGTAGGAATAAATTCCCCTTCTTCTGTATTGTCCAGCTTAGTGTAGGGGTGATCTGTGCCACTGGGGAAGCTTGGTGGTAGAACTGCATGTTCAGTTGGCCTGAGGCAAATCCTGTGTTTGCATGTTCAGATGGAGTATCTCTGACCAGCTCGGACAGGCACATGCTGCATTACCAGTTCTTGGTGCACAAAGCCTGAATTTGTAAATTGAGCACAATGACTTCAGAGGCTGGTTTTTGTAGTGTTTGGCTGATATTTAGCAGGAGTATTCTATTACATGCTGAATTTAGTTGCATGTTGGGCACAGCTGCTGGGTACATGATGGTGGTAAGTGATGCAACTGAGACAGAAAATTATCATTATATACATTATTGCCTCTAAAATAACAGGTGGTAGTTCATGCATTATCTAGAAGAGTTTTTAAAACATACTTTAAGAGCACTTAAAGACTGTGGAAGCCTTTATCTTTTATATTTTCTTTATAATGAGTAGTGCCTGAAGATTAGATACTGCAAGGGAAAACGTAGGTATCTTTGGAATTTACAGCAGAAGGAGCTGGCATTTAGATGTACATAATAGCTCTGACAGATGTGCTGTGCTGGATTTTGGTGTATAGTCTGATATGCCATACCCCACATTTGTCTGCATTTCTCTGCTCCCAGCAGTTACTGCCTCTGGAGCAGACAGCAGGGGAACCAAACACCCAAGTGTCACCCACGCCCAGCCTAGTAAGTTTAAGCTAAAAAGGTCAATTTTCAGAGTTTTGTCTATCCAGAGTTATGCTGCTGGAGGCTTGGGGGCTCACTTGTTTGTGAACTCTGCTACCAGGTGAGTCATCTGGGGCAGTGGGAGATGGTAAGGTCTTACACTGACACAGCATTGATTCACAGCACCTGTATCAGAGCCCACAGCTACAGGTATTTTGAAACACAGCAAACAGCTCTGTAGATGCTTTACAGCCTTGTTATGTTTTCTCCAGTTGCTTAATAAAAAAAGAGTACCCTGTCATAAACAAAAGTAGCTGTGAAATTGTTATGGGGTTTTACATGGCACTTCGAGGATGTTTTCAGAAGCTTTTCCATCCAACTGAGAAGCTGTTGGCTTTTTTGATATTTTTCAAGTTGTCATTTGGCTTTAGAAATGCTCAATTAGTTGCAGATTCAAGTCACTTGGAGTCCAGTTTTGGTCAGCTGTGATGCATATGCGTTATAATTAGATTAAGTAAAAAATATTTCCAGGCTTCAAACTGAAGAATGAAATACTGCCTAGACTCATACCATTTTAAGAATAGCAGGAGAGACTGGTACCTGTTGTATGAGCTGGAAACAGAGATTGCCTGGGTAAGACTTGGGTCCTTTGAGGAAAAAAGACTGCAGGATGAGCATCTTGATCAGGCTGATGGTCTTTATCATGCTTCTGTGTGGTCATCCTAAGTGATAGGCCTTCCACCCAGTGGAAGTGCAGGTTCTGAATTCCAGAGGTGAAATCCTGGCCTGGCTTGTATCAGCAGAAGTTTTGCTGCATATGGGAAAGGGACTTCACTGGATAGACAGGAAGGAGCAGCCTGCTGCTGTGTACAGAGCTCATCGCACTGAAGGTTCATCAGTGTTATCCCTCTTTTTCATGCTTTACATCTCAAAGGGTGTGAAATACCTACTGAAATACCTAATTTCACCTTTTGTGCTACATATGACTATTTTGACAGATCTCTGAAAAATTTTCCTTTGTTTAGGGAGTCTACATAGGAATAGTTTTCTTTTTCATTGATTTCTTAATTAATTGATTGCAGCAGTTTTGTGTTTGTTTTTTTTTTAAACTCGGTATTCTAGAGGAGAAATGCCACCTTTTTAGGTGTGCTGACTTTCAATATAATCTAGGAGCAATAAGATATATTTAACATGTCGATTTCTGTAAATTTTTAACAGCACAATGTCTCCATTCCTGGTGGAAAATATTCAACTTACACGGCTCACCTGAACATGTTGCACCCCTATACCAAATACCAATTCAGGGTGCGCTGTTCAACCGCTGACCACTTCTGGAAGTGGAGTGACTGGAGCAGGGTGGAGGAGCACACAACATGGGAAGCCCGTAAGTTTCTTTAGTATTTGATGATAAAACGCTGAGCTTGTGAAACCACGTGTTTTAAAATGAGCCATCTAAAAAGCTAACTTTTCAATATTTGATAACTGATAAATTCCCTACTATGCAATGTGGAGAAACAAATCAAAACAAAACGTTTCTTTTTTTCCGTAGCTCCTGCAAGAGGACCAGATATCTGGAGAGAGAGAAGTCCTTCTGGAAAAACTCTAAAAGTCTTCTGGAAGGTAGATAGGACGCTTCAAGTTTTAAAATATTATGTGACATAACTATGAAAAACTATTTCCTTATAAAATTAATGCAGTTTATAGTCAATAAATTGGACTGCTTTTCTTAACTTTTCATAGGGCCATCCATTGGGACAAGTATTTTTTTCCCAATTGAGACTTCTGTTCAACTTTTATAATTTAAAAAATGCATAGAGAAGCATTTTACATGGAGAATTAAATTTTTAATACATTATGTTTCCATCCATTGAGTTTGTCCCCCAGGGGACCAGGATTGTGTTACTGTTTCAAGGTGACAGAATTTCAGGCTCTAGAGGTATTACTAACACTGAAATTAACTTTAACATGAGTATTTTCAGATAAAAATAATTGCTGAAATACCTGCAAAATGGTTGTGGACCTACAAGAAAGCTGGGGAGGGACTTTTTTATAAAGGCATGTAGCAATAGGACAAGGGTTAATAGCTTTAAAGTGTTTTGATTTATGTTATATGTTGGGAAGAAATTCTTCTCTGTGAGAGTGGTGAGACACTGTCACAGGTTGCCCCACACGTTGTGGGTGCCCCATCCCTGAAAGTGTTTAAGGCCAGATTGGATGGGGCTTTGAGCCACTTGCCTAGTGGAAGGCCCCCATGCAGGGGATTGAAACCAGATGATTTTTAAAGTCTCTTCAGCACAAACCATTCCGCGATTCTGTATCTTGTTTACTGCATTTTGGTTTTGATGCACTCTCTATCTGTTCATAGCCCTTAGCCCTTTCTGAAGCCAATGGAAAAATAGTGTCTCATGAAGTGTCCTGCTACATGCTAGAGACACCACTGGAGTATAAAGAAGTCATTGAGCCTTCAAACAGTACAGAGATAAAACTTGGGAAAAATGACTGTGTAATTACTGTTGTAGCCAAAAACCATGCAGGTTTGTCTCCTCCTTCAAGGATAACAAGCGTGGAACTTCCAAATGGTGAGTGCTCCCAGCAGAGAGCTAAACACCTTCAAAACTTGAGGAATGCCAAAGCGAGTTTGTTTATTGAAAAAAAAGATGATACATACCTTCTTTGTTTGTGTTTGGTTTCTGTTGTTTCAAATGTAGTGGGCTGGAAAATTTAAAAAATATTGGTGCTTTGCTTTTAGGGCAGCATCTCACCCATTAATGAGCTCTGCATAAAGGAGGGTAATAGTATGCAGTCTCTTCAGCTATGTTGCACTTTTCTAGACACCTTTCAGGAACAAGAAGGATGAGTCTTCAAAGCATTAGTTCCAGATGTGTAGGGACCTCAGTTTATTTCTGGATGTTCTTGTTGAGATACTGAAAAGTTTTACATGGTAAGGAGAATGAAAATAGGTTTGGAGGGATGTTGTGTGGCTTTTTAAGGGGAGAATTGTCTGTTCAAAGCATGTGAGCCCTGCAGGAGGGTATTAATTGGACTGGTTGGTAAAGTGTTGGCACTGTTGTGTTAGGAGCTGGGGTTTATACAGGAGGTTTATACTTCAGCTTCCTAATTAAAACACTGCCACTCGTGCTGTGGGGTTTTGTAAAGTAAAGCATCTGAGCCAGATAATGATTTTTTGCTCTTATCACTGGGCTTGGAAAGAAGATAATATTGTATGTGGTCATTGAGAGTCCATGCTCCCCTGCACTCCAGGAAGACTGTAATCACCCAAACCTTTACCTCTGTTCAGATCTGCTTGGTGCAAGAAGGATGGATTTACACAGGAAGGCCCCTCTCTGCTTGTATGCTAGGAGTATGTATTGTGGTACTTCTCCTTCCCTACCCACAGAACAAGGATCACATTTGTCCATATTCTAGCTCATGTTCTGATGAAGCAGTGTCATCTCTCACAGGAAGAAATGTGCTTTGAGATTCACAGTTTGATAAAAAATGAGTTTGTTTCAATGCAAACATTTCTTTTGTTCTTCTGTAAAACACCATTAGCTGAAATACATTCTTTAATCTGTAAAATTAATTCTATAGGACAGTTGAATGAATGAAAATGCTTTTATGATTTTCCTTCTGCAGTGAAAGAAGGAGACTCTGGGATTCAGGTAATAACTTTGTGGTGTGGGACAGCTGATGGCTGATGGCAGCCGGGGCTTTGTGTTTGTTTATAGCTTTTTCTGGGATATCTGAGGTTCCCTTTGGTGTTACCCAACTTGTACTCCTTGAAGATTTGCTCCCAAGTTGGTATAGGAATTATCTGAGTCACTGACTGCAGTCATGAAAGATGACTCATTCACTGAACTGGATGACATTTCTGCCCAAACATCTTTTCTGGCTGCTTCCTGTGTACAGTCTGTAAGTGCTTTTAGTGTCCATAAGAGAGTAGTGGCTCAGAAGATTGAGATCTGCTGAGGTTTTGTGAAAACTGAAAACACAAACAAAGAGTACTCTGCCCTAATTAATTTGTCACAGCCTCTGAAAAGTGCTCTGTAGAGAGTCAGTGCATATAATCTGGCTGCTACAGCCTTTCCTACTACAGTAGTACTGTAGTGCTAGTCATTCTTTCTGCTAGTCTAGGCTGCAGCTATAAATACACCAAAATGAGCAGTACTACCCTTGGTGAGTTTCTAGTCATCTGGCTCAGGAAATACTGGAGTGTGGTGTATTTCAGCATTTTTTAAAGTGTGTGCTCACTTTCAGTAAGAAGTCTTTTCCTGTAAATAGGAAAATTATAAGATTCTAATTAGAAATATGCTCTCTCCCAGCGTCACAGAATTGTAGTTTTGCTGGATGCATAGTGTTTTTAGGGAAGAGTGTTGAAAGGCTTCTGGAGATGAGTTGCTTTTTTGTATTGTGTGTCTTTCTTGCCATGAACAAACTAGAAAAGGATGGTACACTTAGCTGTATGTTAGGGTTATTTAAAAAGACACAATCCTCCAACATTCACAGTGTGCCAGTGAGAGTTAAGCTTTCACAGCACTGGTTCCTGAAAACTGCCCTTGCCCTTCAGCCTTCCATAGTTTATAGCTTTAATAACATGAAATAATAGACTCAATGGGGAGCATAAATGAGAACACTGAAAAAGGAAAAACTGAAACCCTGAGACTGTTTTTGCAGATCTGTCATGAGGTAACTGGTGTTGTATTGGCCTTTTGAAAACATCCCTTAGCTCAGCAGGGTTCCATCTGATGGGCAGCTGCAGAAGGAATCTGCAGGAATCAGAAGTCATTCCCAGAGCTGATCACTTCATGGGCAGCTAAACCTTTGATATTTGATAATCAGAAACAAGAAAAGCAGACTAAAGACAAAGCTGGTTTTTTGTGGGCTTTGACTTATTATTTTACCCATGGTAGACTGAAGCCTCCAGAAAGTTTACCAGAGATTTGACATTAGCATGAAAAATGGTTGTCTGTGGTCCAGCAAGTGACAGCAAGACACTCTGAAAGAAACACAAAACAAACTGATGAAAGCACAGCAGGAATTCATAGCTGGAGGCTCCTGCCAAATTGGTGTCAAGTCAGATTTTAACCTGACATCTGCTGTAAATCCTTACCTTGAAACAGTGCTTTTTAAGCCAGTCCTGAGCTGCAGCACTTCTCGTCATCACACTTATGGCTGGCTGAGAGGTTTGCTGCAGGCTAGGTCTGATTTCAGTGTGCTTTAGAAAGCATAGCTGAGTGCACTGCTTCCAATTTCACAGTACCAGGAGCACGTCTCTCCTTCTTAGAAATGACTGCAGTTTATAAAACCTTTGTGCTGTGGCTGGAAGGCTTTCTTCTAGCTTGGACTAGAGATAAGTGTCTGCTCTCTGATGGATTTTTGTATCATCTTTGTTGCAGACAATGTCAAAACAGATCGGGCCGTGGCAATGGGGAATGGAATTTATATTTCTTGGAATTCCTACCCCAATATGACCTGTGGCTACATAGTAAAATGGTGTCATTCATCTGGATCTGAACCCTGTAGAGTGGACTGGCAGAAATTTCCTTCTAATACAACAGATGCAGTGATAAAGTCTGGTAAGTCAGAAATACTTTTTTGTAGGTCTTTTTCGTTGAGAGCCTGAGCAAGAAGTGGAGTTAGAGCAGCACCAGTGCTATATAGACTGAAGAGTGTTGCATTGCTATGTGTTTGTGTATATAAATGAGACACATATTGGTACTCTGTTTAATTTCCTGCACAGGCTTGCCAAATCCAAGTATCAGTCTTGGCTTAGCTGTTATCATCGTATGTTTATTAACTTTTTTGAAATTATCTCTTTGAGTTACACCAAACAACTTCCTAACTCATCCTAATGCAGAATGGTTAATCTAGGGCTTGGGATTTTGTTTGGGTTCTAAACATAAACAGTGCTGCTCAGGATAGGGGGAAAGACTAATCGGTTATTTTTACATGCAGCAGATTTCTTTAAGTGTGATCTCCATGTGTTGGCTTCCTGTCAGCAATTGAAATTTCCTGGAACAGGGCACATTCCAGGTCTCTAGATGCTGGTGGGCAGATCAGCAAAATGAAACTCAGCTGTGGTAGGGCCAGGAGAAGAAAGAGAGGACCCAAAAATATGTAGGGTTTGTCTCTTCTGTCTCAAAGGGTTTATATTTGGTTTTTAGAAGAGTTTAGTACATGAATGTTTTCCTGCCTGTAATTCTGCCAGTGTCTCCATGCAATTTTCATTTCTGGTGGCTAGAGCTTGCCTCTGCTTAGGAGACAATACTGTGCCTGTCCACCAATGCACTGCTCTACTCCCAGGCTCCTCCCTGGGGTCGTTCTTGCAGCACCTTCTGGGAATTCCCAGCTGCTAGGGCTGGCTCAAGCAGGCATATCCACCTCTGTGCTTAGTCCTTCTTGGAGAATCTCTCAAGCTGGACTTGAGCTCTTGCAAAACCAACTAGATTTCTGTAGAACTTTACAGTGGCATCTTGTTTAGAAAAAATTCTTGACAGTAGTGTACCCCTCCTTGAGGAAATCCTATAAAGTAAATCATTTATACATCATAGTATCAAAAACCAGACATGTGAAGTGAAAATTTTATTACTGTCTGTGTTTTCTACAGATAGTTCAGCACTTTTATTTCTGAGGAGAAGGCAAGATCTACATGACTGCTAGGGGACGAAGGGGAGGGAACTGTTTCTGGTAACTTCAGTTTCTATTTCCCCATGGAAGGAGAAACTTATGCAATTTGAATAGCTTGCTTTGAATGCTGTTTGTTTAGAATCAAAATTTCTCTTGGAGCTGTATATGCTTACTTCTTCTAAACCTCATCTGATGGCATAGTTATAAAGGAATTACAAGTAAGGATAGTATTTATTCCTCACATTGTGGTCTAAGACTGTAATTTTTTACGACATGTTTATGTAAGTATTTATCATGGGAAAGCTAGAATCATCATTTTTATAAGTGAAATGTTCTAAACTGATTTTTTTTTCCCAGCTCTATTCAGACCTGGTGTGAGATACAACTTTTCACTATATGGCTGCAAATCCAGTGGATATCAGTTACTCAAAAACATAGCTGGGTATATGAAAGAGCTGCGTAAGTGAACTTTATCATTCAGGATCTTTTCAAAGTGAATTTTGACTCATCTATTTTTAACTCGGTGCTGGCAGAATAACACTGAGATCAGAATCCCTGTGCAATACTACTGGTTTGTTCTGACTTCTGCTTGTTGTCTGGATAGAACTATAAAACATTTCTGCAGCACCATCCAATTTGGACCATGTAATAATTCTGTGTTCTCCAGCTGTGGGTGGGAAACAGTGTCACAGGAGTTTTCTCTGGAGACAGTGGTCTTCAGAATAGGAGGTACAGGCATCATTTGAACCACAGGGGTGTGGGGCACTTCTGTAGGAAAGAAAGCAACTTTTTGATTCATCAAGTCAGAGTGAACTTCTGAGCACATTTGGTACAGATCAGCAATTTAAAAGCACTTCTTTGACCAGAACTAGATCCTAGAGTACAAGCCACTTTGAGAATTCCACTTCTGTTCCCTTCCATACCAACCCTGCCTGGATAACTGCAGTTTGTTCTGGGGCTGAACTCTGCTTACCTGGAGATAGAATAGTTTTTAAGTGCTTCCTGTTCCCAGGAATCTGCATAAGCCTTTAACCTCTAACATCACAACTGTATTGTATTCGAATTACAGGACCTCTTCACTTTGAAGTTTAATACGTGTTCTGCAAAATAGTTTGCTTGGGAAACTGAGCTTCTGACATAATCTGAGCCCTTGGATATCCTGTTGTTTATTGCATTGCTAAGGTTGAAGGTGTGGTGAAGGCAATTTTACCAGAAACTCAACTTTCAGTCATTTGTATCTGTAAAAATCCTGAACAGTTTCCCAGAAGTTTTTCCATGTGTGTTCTCAATGTATTCAGGAAAAAACTGAAAATGCTAGCTCTGAAATAAAGCTGATAAAACACTTTACTTTCCTGTGTAATTCTCCCAACAGCTCCAAAACGTGCACCAAATTTTACCGTAGAAGAAACTTCTTCAGATTCCATATTGGTGAAGTGGGAAGACATACCTATTGAGGATTGTCAGGGGTTTTTAGAGGGATATCGTCTTTCCTTTGCAAAAGGTGAAAAAGATGCTTTAAAGCCTAGGCTTTCAGAATCAGGTAAATAGAATCAATAGATTTCAATTTCCTTGCATAGGCTTGGTGTTTTTATTATTTTTTATCTTCCTTAATAATTTAATTCCACTAGTAAAAAAAAAAAAAAAAAGATGCTTTTATCATTACTTGTTCGCATTACTCATTGGTGTAGTTGGCCCCTGATATGTCATAAAGGCACTTGAAATAATCAACTCCTTGTGTGGTTAGCACAGTTTTTTTAATATAAGGCATAATTCAGAGAAAACCCTGCCTCACTGAGGCTGCTAAGATATGCAATATCTGCTAAGATATTGCACATTAAGTTGCAATGTGACACACTGCCTGTGTCCATATACACTTGGTGGATGAGACATGGGGGAAGTTACATGGCTGCAGTTAAATAAGTGTTCCAGTTCTTCCAATACCCATCTTGTAATGAAATCTCTGTACAGAACTGAAGCTCTGACTTGCCTTAACAAAAGAGGACAAACAGGAGTGTCAGAAATTAAAGTCAACCTGCAGCAACAACACACTGCTTTGCTGTTTGTGTTGTGTAGGCAAGCAACACTGCTAGGATTCCATCTTTCAGGTTTCCTTTGCACACAGTTCTTGAGGTTTTGAATGCTGACTTCAAGAAAGTCTTGCTAAAGCTGATGCTCTTTGTGAATTAATCCTTTCTTACAAGGTTATGCTTTTCTTACTGCTTCCAAATAAACAGGGAGTCCAGAACTCAAGGTTAAGAATATCACTGATTTAACCAAGAAATCTTTGAAAATACTTGATCTTCAAGGAAAAACAAGCTACCAACTGGACCTACAAGCCTATACTGCTGGTGGGTTGAGCCCTCCAAACAGCCTCTATGTAGTGACAAAGGAAGACTGTAAGTTGAATATCCCTTTAATTGTCTTCAGCATAGGGGCTGCACAATTTACATAAAGCTGAGTTTATTTTGTTGTGGGGTTTTTGTTTGTTTTTTATGGTCCCCTTAGATGTTTGGGTCTACAATCCCAGATTTATGTTTTATGAAGTTCATTGTTTTTAAATACAAAAATTGGTACAGTTGAGAACAAGGAGAAGATGCTTTCCTATTAGAGCTACCTTGTAGTCCATAGTGAAATGTGCAGAAAAAATTACTTCTAAACTAGTACTAAATATGATGGAGTCTGGCCTCAGTCTTCTCAAGCAGCTAGCTGTTTTTGTCATGTTTCCCATGATGAATATCTGCTAATACATGGTGGGAAGAAAGACATTGTGGAAATACTTACCAGTTTCAGAATTATAAACAGATGCCTCTCTGCTTTGAGTTCAGTTTTATCCATCCCCTGACAGAAGCAAACCCAGAAAAACAGTTAAAAAAAAAAACAAAAAAATTGACTTTGGGGAATGAGGAGGGAAAAAAAAAGAAAGAAAAAAAACCCCAATATTTCCAGTATTTACTATGAAAGACTAAGGACTGGGGTGCAAGGAAAATACACAGAAACATCGAACTTGAGGCAGTTAACATCAGTGAGGGGAGGTAGTCAGAGTATGTCAGAGCTAAACCCTGGGGATTAGGAGCGTTGTAAACCCTACAAAGGTCTGTTCAGTTTGTACAATGAGTACAATGAAGGCCCATATGAGCCCGTACCAAAGGCTGGCTCAAGTAACATGCAAGTGCAGTTCCACTGCTTACTGAGAAAAGAACTACAGTGAGGAGGTCTTGTGTTGCACATGTAGCCTTTCACAGCTGTGCAATCAGAGAGAAGTATCTGCCGATTCCCATAGTTACCTCTGAATGAGCAGTTTTTTGGGTGCACTTGTGTCCTTCAGGCAAAGGGGAAGTGTATGGTCCAGGTCAAGGTTTAAGACCACTGTGACATGCATCTGATGAAATGGTCTCTAACCTCTGGGACTGTTAGAAAAGACAAAAAACAAGCTAGTAACTTTGGATACGTATTTACTGTCTTTTCTGTTTTCTTTTGTCCCCCAGCTGTAGGATTAATCATTGCAATTCTCATCCCTGTGGCAGTGGTTGTACTGCTTGGAGTGATTGCCAGCATCTTCTGCTACCGAAAGAGGGAATGGTAAATGCCTGCATTCAGTTCTGATCTCTTCCTGGATATATTTTGCTTCTATGCTAGAATTTTCCATGAGTTTAGTTACTGTTTTCTTCAAGTACACAAAGATACCAGTAGGCTTTGTTTAAAGGTTAGTGGCAAAAACACATTGTAGAAGGTGAGGGAGAAATTGAGCTGCAGAGAGCTCAGAGTGAGGAGTGCAAAACAGTTTTGCAGGAACCTGAGTCTCAGTGAGCACAACTTATAAATAGTTACCAAATAGAAATAAACTGGCAATGTACTATGATTTGAGAGTCATTCACAAATACTCAGGTAGACATCTCATCTTCAACTTTTTGTAAACGTGGCATATCATATTCCCCAGTTTAAAATAAATTTTTAAAAAGCATTGCTGTTTGCTCCATTAAATACTCAGGGAAATTGTAGCACACTAAATCTTTATGCCAGATGTCTTCAGTATTCTGAATTAAAGGGAAATGTCCTGACTCCTTTTGTGTATTCAAAATATGTTTCAGGGCTTTCTAACTTTTAAAAGTTTGCTTTTTTTCTTCTTAAAGGATTAAAGAAACATTTTATCCAGAGATTCCAAATCCTGAGAACAGTAAAGCACTGCAGTTTCAGAAGAACATTTGTGAGGTAACTCATTTTAAATCTAGTACTTTGAACTTTAAAATAGTGTTGGAAGCAAGGAGTTCTTTTGCAATCTTGAATCTTCTGCTCCAATTGTAGAAGGAAATCTGAGGCTGGAGGCAACAGGACAAGTTACTAAATAACTGCTGTCAGGTGCTAAGGTTTCTTGTCCAAGTAATTACTTGTAAAATTTGACCTAGGAGATGACTGCTGCATTTCTTTCCTCCAGAACTAATGGGAAGTGTCAGTAGATGATAACCATGAAGGAGTAACGTAACCACCCTTGTCACAATGTTAAGGTGTGGATCAGTATAAATTCCCCCAGCCTCCTGCTTGCCATAATGGCTAGACCTGGGCATAGCATTTAAATAACTTTCTGGAATAGGTTATGCAAAGCCAGGACTTGGGGAAAGAGTTCTCTGCAGTATCTGGAGTCTCTTTAAGATGGCTAAAATACTTTTAACATTAACAGAAATATGTGATGAGCCAGAAAATTAGAACTAAACGACTTCATTTTATTTTGTACTAATAGTAGTGTGATGAGTGCAAGTCATCAGCCAACACACTCATTTAATTTGTACAAGTTGTTGCTTTCAGGGTTTCCAGGTCTTTCACTTACTCTTTTTTCCTTTTTCTCGCTTCAGGGGAATAAGGCACTTAAAACACTGGAAATGAATCCCTGCACACCCAATAGTGTTGAAGTGGTGGAAACACAGTCTGCAGCTCCCAAGATTGAAGACACAGAGATGATGTCCCCAGCAGCGGACACCACTGTGCTTGCAGATGGCTCTGACTCAGAAACGGAGAACCATGTAGTTGTGTCCTACTGCCCCCCTATCATTGAAGAGGAGATCTCAAATACCCCTATGGATGAATCTGTGGGGTCATCTCAGGTGGTTTACATTGACATCCAGTCAATGTATCAGCCTCAAATTAAACCAGAGGAGGAGCGAGAAATAGACTTAGTGACTACAGCAGGCTATAAGCCACAAATGCAGCTGCCTATCAGTGCTCTGAAAATGGAGAGTCGCTCACCTGCAGAGGAAGAATTGGATAAAAGTGCAGGTTACAGACCTCAAGCAAACACTAACACGTGGAACATGGACACTCCGGACTCTCCTGGCTCTGTTGAAAGCAACAATGAAAATGCATCTTTTGGGAGCCCATGTTCTATTAATTCCCGACAGTTTCTGCTTCCCCCAAAAGATGATGAAGACTCTCCCAAACCCAGTAACGTAGGGTGGTCCTTCACACACTTTTTCCAGAACAAACCAAATGATTAACAGTGAGTCCTCATTGCACCTGAACCTGCCTTCCTATTAAGAATAAATAAGAATAAGCTCTTATTCCAGGTGTTCTAAACAAAGGAGGAAGAAAAGTGCAGAAGGCGTGAATTATTCTTGGAGACAGTCAGCAGGGGTTCTAATGAGCTGAATGTTACCTTTAAATTAGTGGAAGTGTTGATGTTCCATTTTAATAGAGGCCAAGAGGCCAACATCATAGCAATTTAGTTATTACTCTAGTAAAATATATTTGATATAAAGGACATTGAGTTTAGAGCTCCATATAATCATAGTAAAAGAACTCTGCCTACCTTCACATAGTACTCCAAGATTAATGTGGTCTCATGCAACTTAACTTGGAAAGACAGCTTCGCTTTGCTGTAGTTGTTCTCAAATGTGCAAACTCAAATGATGTAGTCCAAACAGGTTTCCTTACTGAAGGTTTTGTTTATCACTAAACCTCAGCCTAACACATGGAAACAATATGGCTGGAAACTTGAGATCTTTTATCTAGTTATAAATAAGAAGAAATTAGAGTGCTTTTTTTTTTTTTTTCTCCCTTACAGAAGGGTATTGTCACTGTTTAACATTTCTGAAGCAATGACCGTTCAAACCTTTTGCTTTTTAACTAGACACTAGTTTCTGTACCTACTGTATAATGTTTATTCAATGTTTGACTCAGGGGTACAAACTTGGGGAAAAAAGTGTGACACTGATTTAAACCTCAACAAGAACTGCAAAAAGCTTAATTTTTTTTTATTATTATTATTATTTTAAAAAACTTAAAATGCTCTAATGGTCTATTTTTTTCTATCCTTTGATTATGGAGGTAATCTTTCCTAATGTATTGCACTAATACATTTTTGTATATTTCATAGCTTCAGCTTCAGATCTCCTACTTCAAAGTGGTACAGTACTCCATTCACCCCCAGTGTTTGGCAGTCTTTGCACTATACAGTAATGTAAGCCTAGGGGAAATCTCTGTCTACTAGCATTAGCTATCCAGGTAGTTTGGCATGTGAAATTAGAGTAGTAGTACTATCTCCTTGTGAACAAATTGCTCTTTGGATGGTCTTTATTGTATTAGCTTTGCCCTCTGGCTGTTCTCCAGTGTCTACCCAACAAGACCTTCTGTACAACTCCTTCCATGGAGTACAAGGGGGGATTTCTCTAGTGGCACAGGGAAACCCAAGGAGGTTTTAGTGCCTCTAATTCTACCTCTCCTTTACCAGATTTGTAATGGAAAGGAAACATAAATGATGTACATTTGTGTGCTTAAACGGAGTATTCAGAACAATTGTCTTTGAAAATGCTTGTTTTTAAATACGCATCTCTAGGCAGCTTTAATTGTAACATTTCACTGTGTAAACTTCAGACTGCGGCACAGGAATTTCACTAGTTTACAGGAGCAAGTGCTTTCTAATTTACCTGTTCCTTAATGTAAAACAGTGGTGAGAGGCCAGGTGTTTAAGGATATTGATCAAAAATGGTCCCCATGAAGTCCTAATTGAATCTTTTTTTTTTTTTTTTTTTTTTTTTAGAGTTCAGTTTCCTTAGCTAGTTTATGGTTTTTTGAATAAATAAGATGGTTTTTTGACTAGTTTTCAAAGCAAGATCCCAGAACCCATAAGGAGTTGTGGACAACCCACAGCTCCATAAGGTCTAATCTAGTAGTGTTACAACTAGAACAAGAGGAGGATATCTAGCTTAACAGACATTTGGTCTCCAACCATGTGATCTGGGCATCAAAATAAAGCCAATCATTAGGTTAAACCTGATTGCAGCAGTGAATGGTGCAGTTTCAGATGCTGGTATGTTTCTGCCATCTCCACTGAACAAAAATGCAGAGGGATTTCAAAATTGACAAAAAGGCATAACACTAAATAACATCCAAATTATCAGTGGTGACAACTGCCTGTATGTGCCTTCTAGAAGAGTGAAATGCGAAGACAGTAAAAATAGATCTGTCTGCAGATCTGACAGTGCAAGGTGAGTCTGAAAGAAGAGAAGGTACAGATTGGATTCTGCTTTTGAGGTTGAATCTGGGAATTAGTAGAACTGTGAGTGAGTGAAAAGGCAGACAGTGGAAAGAGATTGTGTCCATATGTCATTAGACATCACTGCAAGATAAAGTTTCATGCCTAATTTGTTACTGCTTATTATTCAGAACATTAATACATGAAAGGAGGCAGTTCTGCCTTTATGCTTAGTATTTGGGAGGCAGCTGTATCCTAATAGTAACAACCCTTTCTCACAATATCTCTTTTAGAGTAGCTTTCTTTTCACTAATGCAGATTTGGCTTAATGTGTTTATCTCCTAAGATGAATTTTTAGATTGTGCTGCAATATGCTTTTAATTGAAAGCAGAAGAGGTCAAGGACAGAGTGTATGGTTAGTGCTTTGGATTTTTTATGGAGCAGTTTCTCAGTGCCGAGGACCAATCATTATATTAGAGTGATCCAAACAAAAGCAAAACAAAGCAAAAAAATAACAACAAACACCTCTGTAGTGGAACAGGGCATTGTGAAGAGTAACAGTGCTTTCATGTGGCTGTGTGTTGTAAGAAAGCAAACCTATGTTTGAGAGTACTAGCAATTTTTAATTTGGCATGCTGGAAGCCACAGCAGCTGTAGACAATACACAGGGCTCGCAGGCAGCATCCTAACACGCTTTGCCATGCTCCTGCAGTAAATCACTTAAACACAACCAGCACAGACTCAGGTTTTCCTTTGTGCTGCTCTTCCTGTACAGTAAAGGCAACAGCATTACGAATTGTTTAACTTCTTAGTGAATAGGTAGAGGAAAGTTCCATAAATACAGGGACTGTTGACATTATCAAAGCACTCTCATCTAGTCATCCACCTCTCTTGTTTTTTTAAACTTTGACTATAGATTTTATTTGACTGGTGTTCTGACTTCCAAGGTGCAAGGCAGAAGAGTTCTATCAATAGCAATGGCTTACTATTCACCTTATTTTCTATGAGCAGCATGATAGTAGGGCCAGTGAGGGAGAGACGTGGGCTTTTGCCACATACGGAGCATCGCTTACTGTCAGTAATGGTTAATGGGGTAAGCAATTTCCATTCTAGCCCTATAAAGCTCAGCTGCTCCACCCCTGAGGTTTCCCTTGAGCCTAGTCAGCCCTGGCATCAAGGACTTCTTCCAAATGTCTATCTCAAACCTCCGGCAGCAAATCCAGATACCAGGTGGGTAGTGAGATGTGCTAGTTAAGTGATCTTGTGAAGAAACTCCTAGGTGCATGGAGCAGCAGCAAGGAGGAGCTGACAAGGACTGCCAGGGAATGGACTTGCTTTCTGAGCCCAAGTGCCATGTTACCAGTGGACCATCTTTAGGAAAATCTTTGTACCGAATTCACTTTCAGAGAAGAACAGTGCTGTTTGGCCTCTAGGTGCATTGATAACAATTGTATGATTAAAACTTAGGGCTTCACAGGGGATCAGACTTCTTATTGTCGTGCCTTCAGGCTTCCTAGTGAGCCTCTTCAGTCACACTGGTTCTGAAAAATGTTTTAGGAAACTTAGAGTACATCATTTTTTGAAAGATTTTATCCCTTAATGGAATACCTATTTTATTTTACTCCTTTTGTCTTTTTGCTTTTTTTTTTTTTCTATTTTTCTAGAGGAACAGAAAGTTCAGCTTTGGAAAAAAAAAACCAAACAAACAACAAACAAAAACAAGCGACTTCCAGAAGGGATATGGCAGAAGGGATTGTGTCCAAAACACTGCTACTCTTAACTCAGTGCTTCAGTCCATCTGTTGTATCAGTGTTCAGTGATGTAGGGTATTAATGTCGAGCAATTTCTTTCTGACACAAATCACCGGTGTTGCTGCTTTTATATTTTTGAGCCATGCCTGTCATATGTGACAATTTGGGGTTTGTAATGGGTTTTTGTGTTGTTGACTGTATGCATAGAACATTTGTCACTTTTGATGTAACATTGTGTGCTCTCCCATTTGACACATTTGTTATTTTTATTGTTCTGTCATGCAGGGTTATATGGTATCTTGATTTTGTATGTTAAATTTTGGGGTGGTAAATATACCTCATAGAACTGCTAGTTAAAATACTGACAAAATAGTAAGCTGATTATTACAGGCAGACAGACAGATAGTGAATTACCTCCCCTGCTATGCAGTGGCTGCATATGCAGACTTAGGACCTAATGATTGACATTTGCTTTCCAAGGGGAACCAGTAGCCATCTTGGCTTTCATGGCACAATAGCCAAATGCACCCTCTTTCTTCATCTTCCACTTGTGAGGGTGACCAGATCTTTCCACTGGTGGGAACATGGCAGCAGCAAGCTGCTGCTTACCTTCAGTATTAGGCTGCTCTGAAGATGCATGTTCAAGCCCTTTTTTTTTTTTTTTTCTTGTGATCCATTCAGCTGATTAAAGCTGAGGGCTGTGGTGTTCCTTGTCATCCTCCAGGACATTCACTTGAATGTGAATAATCGCAAAAGTGAGGGCAGTTGGCTGCATTGGAGAGGGAAAGTGTTTAGATTTCATTCTGATGAGGCAAAGAGAAATTGTGTTCTAATTTTAGATAAATGTTGCTTTGTAAGTAGAATATTTGTGTACCTGCAAGTAGATAGAAATATAACAAAAGAATTTGAAATACATAGGAAAAAATGTAACACTTAAAGTATCAGATTGCTAACAAGGCTCCATCTACCATAAATCTATCAAGAGGTTGCCATGTAAATAGCATCTTCTGTTCCACCACAGACTTTGATGGGTACTTCACTGCAAATGGCATTAATATCTTTGACACTTAAGAAAGGACCTAGCCACATCACTTACATGGGTATGTGTTTACATCATTATGTAGCTAGGTGCATATTGCTGAGGAAGAAGGCTTGAAACTCCCACAGAAATTTCTTCAGAGCCCTGTACTTGAACATCAGCCTTCTGAGATGCAGTTTTGTCTGGAGGAAACTGCTGCCATCTGTTCTATTCTCAACACGCTACGCAGAGTTTATGCTGCTGTGCATTAAAGGGTGCCCCATGTGGCTGATGCTCAGAGTTGCTGACAGCAGTTGGGAAGATTTGGTGTTGGCTTTTTCTTTGTCTTTTTCTTAGCAAGCCTGGAAATGCAGTCCCAGGCCCCAAACACCAGACATAAACTCAGAAATTTTGGAGTACCTCATCCTTAGGCCTGTACTTAATTTTTAAATATCTCCTTAGAAGCTGGAAAACAGTTTCTTCTAAACAATTTTTTTTTCCTCTCCTCCCCCATTTATATAACTCTGGATTTTCCCCAGTGTTTCTAAGATAGCCAGTGTTTATTTCCTTTTTGCATGTTATGCAAACAAATCTCAGATGATATTGGCAGGGGTTCCTTAACTTTGCAAGTTGTCCCAGGGTGCATAACAATACTTTATCCCCACTAAAACCTCTATTAAATCCTTCTGTTTTCACATCAAAGAAGTCTCCAGAGAACTTGTGTTTTGGAGGGCAGGGCCTCAGGAAATCAGTGCAGGTGAGCTGGCCTAATGGCAGGGTGCTCCATGTGAGGATGGAGTTAATCCCTCTCCAGTCTCACCCTCTCCTTGTGCCAGCGCTGCCCAGGTGACTGGTGCAGCAGAGCAGATGTTATCCTTATTTCTTTGTTGTGATACTAAATGGAATCACCAGATAGGCTTTTGGACAGTTCCAAATCTGTACTTTGATTGTTTTTACATCAAAGCAAGATCCAATGGAAGTGTACGCACAATTTCCACAAGAAGGTTCAGTGCCTTTGCAGTGTATTTGGCCTCCTGTTGTGCAAAATGTCCTGAGTGAAACTTACCCAGGGAGAAAGAAAAAAGATGAAATGTGCTCATTTTCATTATTTGGGCTAAGAAAAATTTGAAAAAGAAATAGCTCGAGCAAGGCAAAGTAAAATAGAAACTTAAGGTCTCAAACTTTTCAGTAGTAACACAATAAAAAGAGCATCCCTAAACAACAGTTTGTCAATGTTTCCTTATTTTGATTCAATTATGGCTTAGTAGGAACATTTTATGTTTCATGGCGTGTCCAAAACATTTGTAAAGCAGGGGATAGAAAAATAAGAAGATAACCGAACAAACTCGAAGTCTGAAATACTACTCGAAGTTAATAGTAATTTGAACTTGGATCTTGGTGTGGCACATTAAACATCAGAGCTGGTGGAGTCATACAGGTCACCTGAAAAAAAAAATTGTCCTCCAATGCTGTAACTTTTAAAATATATACTGTGAACAGGTTCAATGTTTTTTTAGCTCTTTTTATACCATATTTTTTACAGCGTAAGGAATATGTTTAGCGATGTTTTTATGTTTTGTTTTTACAAAGATTTTAATGGACTTTTGTTTAATACTAGTGAAAACATTGTTTGCCAATTTGAAAGAGAAGTCTATAGAATTAATTCTGAGAATAAATAGAAAATCAAGCTGACAAATAGTCTTCCTAACACACTAAATCTAATCAGTCATTTAACATGTTTCTTTTGCTGAATGATTCTGTAGCTTTCCAGCTTCCAAATCTGCTATTGACAAAATACTTTATTCACAATTTAAGCAAAATCATCACAAAGCACTTTAATGAAGTTTTAGCATACCAAATAAATACTGATTCAACAGAGTGTATCACCATGAAAATTTATTAGGTAAGCAGTTAAATAAATGCATGCTTTTGGAAGCATAGGATCATTTTGGGGATATAATATTCCAGTATGGCAGATGACATTTAATACTAACCTAAGACTAAGATACAAACTTCGCATATGTTTTAAACCTAGTTTGCTTCGCTGTTGTAACTCCTGTTATATTGCTCGGGTGTCTAAAAATACGCATGTACTTAACAATTTTACCATAGTATTGCCATGGAATTTAATAAATATATTTTCTTACACTCTTAAATGTTTTGATAGTCCTTGCTTGCATGTTTATTTTTAAGAGTTGAATTCTGCTCATGCTCCAGTACAGAGTTATTCTAGTTTTGTGCCAGAGTAAATAACCTCAAGATCTGGCAAGCACAGCTCTGACTTCATGATCAGCAGCGCGGGTAGCAATGCAGATACTCTCTGAGCAGTGTCTCCTGAGCTCAGCATACTGGAGTGCAGACATCAATGTTTCACTGAAGCCCTCCTGTTCTTGCTATGCAGTGTGATGGCAGGAAGGCCAGGTGACTTACCCATGTCCTCCTCAGCCTATGGCTCTAATGCATCTTGGGGTTTGATTCCCCTCTAGGCTTGTGGTGAGAGTTGCAGGTGTGCAGAGACAGTCAGAGTCTCTCCAAGTGGAGAGGTATGCATGGGGGACATACCTGTTCCAGGATGAAGGACAGAGCCACAGGAAGAGGGGCCTTATGCTGAACACCATGGGGTTGGTTTGAGCAAGATAGGACACTATCTTAGAGTGTTTTAGTGGAACAGAGATGATCAGCTTCTGTTGGGGCTATAATGTGGGCTTTCTGTTTGAGGCTATTTTCGTCACGGTATTCACCTAGCCACAGCCCAGGAATTTGGTGGCTCATCTAACCAGTGTCTGAACTTGTGAGTGATACACGGGCTTAGCAGTGTGTAGACAGAGAGGTGCCATATCACAGCACTGTCACATGAAGCCAGTATGACATGGTGACACTATGCTCTCTGCATCATTTGGGAAGCAGCCTCAAAAGTCAGGGAGTCAATTCCTTGTGTTGCAAGAGCAACAAATTGGTGCAACTTATTTATTGGTGCAACTGTAATTATCAACAAGTAATCAGGATGTGTGAGCTCCACTGAACACTGAGGAGATGTGGGATCAAGGGTACTCAGTCCTTTAAGCAAGACTGAAAAGTACTGCTCTGAAAACACTGTAGGCTGTAGAACTAAGGAAATGTGGCTTCAGCTGTTCCAAAGGTGAAATCCTACAGCTGCACTCTCAAGCCCTGCGATTTCTTTGACCAGTGCAGAAATACCAGGAATGAGTTCAAGACAGGTCTCAATTGCAACATCTGGGCCTCAGGTCTAAAAGACATAAAAGGATTATGATTTTGCAATATCATATGAAGATACTGCATATTGTTCAGGTATGACTTACTGAAATCTTGGCAAACCCTGTTGGGTTTGGCATTTAAAACAGCTCAGGGGTATCTGGGGCCCACTATCCACTAGGACAGAGGTACCCACACAACAGCAGCACCAAGAGGAACACAGAAGCAACATGTTTCTTCACAGGGACAGACCTGTGCCACACTGCACCATAGTGGGTGCTGAGGTGGGTCTGACCTCTCGGCATCCCCTCTGCCCCTGCCTGGGTGCAGGATGCTGGGCTGCAGCCGAGGCACAGGGTGTGCAGCCCCGCGTCCATCCACCTTGAAGCAGTTTGAGGCATCCTAGTCATGAAACCAGTGCAGGGATCCGTTACTGATGGTATTCAGCCATGTCACATTTGCAAAATACAGCCAGTACAGATCATAGAACTGTTCTTGTTAGAAAGGACAGTGAAGATCATGGAGTCCAACCATTAACCTAGCACTGACAAGTCCACATTAAACCATGTACCTAAGGACCACTTCTAGAAGTCTTAAATACCTCCAAGGATGGTGATTCAACCACTTCCCTGGGCAGCCTGTTCCAGTGCTCAACAACCCTCTCAGTG
This sequence comes from Heliangelus exortis, assembly GCF_036169615.1. Taxonomy (NCBI): domain Eukaryota; kingdom Metazoa; phylum Chordata; class Aves; order Apodiformes; family Trochilidae; genus Heliangelus; species Heliangelus exortis. The sequence continues at coordinate 13,899,684 of NC_092454.1, read as the reverse complement.
AAGAAAATCTGAATAGCCAATCTAAATTTCCTCTAGTGCAACTTGAGGCCACTTCTCTTGTTCTATCTCTTGCTAGGTGGGAAAAGAGACTGACACCTATCTCACTACAACCTCTTTTCAAGTAGTTGTAGAAAGTAACAAGTCTTCCCCTCAGCCTTCTTTCCTCCAGGCTAAACAACCCCAGTTCTCTCAGTCAGTCTTGGTAAGGCTTGTGCTCTAGACCCTTCATCAGCTCTTGGGGTACACTACAGCACCTCAGTGTCTCTCTTGGGATGAGAGGCTGAAAATTGTACACAATATTCACGGTGTAGCATCACTTCCTGCAAGGAGGGACATTCCACAACCTCTCTGGAAAATCTGTGCTCAGTCATCATCACAGTAAAAAGGTGTTTCCTGATGTTCAGAGGAAGCCTCCTGTGCTTCTATTTTTGCCCATATGTAGCAAAAATCCCCACAGGCTTCTTGACCTAGGATTTATGCTCTAGACCCTACACCAGGTTATTTGCCCTTTTTAGTTCATTGCCTAAACACCCTTCATCAGCTTTGTTGCGCTTCTTTGGATGAAATACTCCAACCCAGTTGTGATTTGGAGCTTCTCATTTTGGGTGCGTTTTGGAGGTACCTGGAAATTACAAATACAGACACTTCTACAAAGTAATTAAAATCACACTCTTGGGTTCACATAGGGTCACGGCCATTGAAAGGTGGTAATTGTGCCACAAAAATCACAGCAACTGACTTCAAAGTTTTTGTGACACTGGAGTGCATGGACTGCTCCATTTTTCACCATCAGAATAAGGGTTTGAAGAGGGTCTTGAACCCTCAGTGTTTCCTAGCTTTGTTCCAGTATACATCCTCATCATTTGCTTGGCTCCTCCTGTGCTGTCAACAATGGCTGCTCCTAATGCAACACTGGTTGTATCATTAACACCCAGCATTTCTCCATATTTTCAACTGCAAAAAATTACTGTCATCTTATTAATAAATGTTCAGCATTCCAATGTAGGAGGCATTTTTTAGAGCTTAAAAAAAAAAACCCGTGTTTTGACAAGAGCAATTGGAAGTTCAAATGAAACCTGCCTAATCACGATGATAAACTGCTGACACAGACCTGTTAGTGTGAGTCTAGAGGAGGACCATAAAGATGATCACAGAACTGGAGCCCCCTTCTCCTATGAAGACAGGCTGAGAGAGCTGGGGTTGTTCAGCCTGGAGAAGGGAAAGTTCCAGGGAGACCTTACTGCAGCCTTTCAGTATTTGAAGAGGCTACAGGAAGTCTAGGGGGGGACTTTTTACACGGGCATGGAGTGATAGGACAAAGGGTAATGGCTTTGAATTGGAGAGGGCAGATTTAAGTTAGACTTTAGGAAGAAATTCTTTAGTGTGAGATTGGTGAGACACTGGCACAGGGTGCCTAGAGGAGTTGTCCCATTCCTGGAAGTGTTAAGAGCCAGGCAGGATGGGGCTCTGAGCAGCCTTGTCTAGTGAGAGGTGTTCTTGCCTGTGCAAGGTGGACACAACTAGATTATCTTTAAGGTCTTTTCCATCCCAAACTATTCTGTGATTCTCTGATTCTCTGATTTCATTTCTGAATTCTGCTTTCGTGATGTCAACATTAAAAGCTGTGACAAGGGAAAAAATATGAAAGCAAGAGATATTGTAAAGACAATAGTAAATATTTCTCTTTAGTAGTCTTCAAAAGACAGGAAGATTAAGGAAAATTCTACTGTGCTGACAAAATTCACCATGTATGCTACTGCTACTAGAAACTATATAAGAGCCTACAAAACAAACAAACAAACAAAAATCGTCGAAAAGTTTGTAATCCTGAAAGTGGGGTGTTCATGCTCAGTAGCCTCATTTCTTCCACACTGTCCCCATACATTACAGTTACATGCAGTGCTGGAAAACACATGTGGGGATGAATGTTGAAAGAGCCAGCACTGTTGTTTTCCTAGAAAGGGAGACTGAGGGAAGCTTAAAAAAGAAATAACTGAGGGAGAGAAACAATGTTGTCTTTGTATGATGCACAATAAACAAAGAAAAATGCTCTGTCATTGAATGGACCTTGGAAAGAAATGAGGTCAGTTGGTCACACCACTGCCATCACAGGGGTTGGGAAGAGGGCACTGGCAGAGGGGTCGGGTTCTGCCCCTGAGGGCAGAGTCAGAGCCTTGTAGAGCTGCCTGACCCCCACTGGGCTGTGGGATGTGCAGGGGCAGGGACACATCATCACCTAATGAGGGACCAGGGCTGCCTGCAGTGACTCAAACTGCTGGAAAAATGGAATAAGAATGAGGGGTGGTGTGCTTGCTGGAGCTGGCAATGCCTCAGCTTGAATGTGAAGGTGTTGCTCTCGAGAAGGAATAACTCCACTTTTTGAACCCTCACCAAGAAATAAAATAAAAAAAAAAAAAAAGAAAATACTGATAAGATGAATCTGGCTGCTGCCAGATGTGGCTGCTGCTCCCCATGAGTAAACCACAGCTGTCTTCTATATACTGGTTTAAAGTGAAAGGGTTTGCCCCTTGAGGGTTGGTGCCACCATGATGGGAACTGCACATGCAGGGCTGGAACGATACATTTCCCATATGACTTATGTTGCTTTATCAACAAAATAAAAATATTTTCTCAAAATCAAAGCCTTTCTGACAAAAAAGTAACTTTTAACAGTTTAATTTTTAATGTCTGTGTGCTAATAGTTGAATGGGCAGCTTCCCAACCCTGGGAGCCTCTTGTCCTCTTCACCTCTTTGCACATCAGGGGCAGGCTAGGAGAACTGGAATGGAAAAGATCTCCTCTTCCCTCACCTAGTAGCACCCAGTACATGCTAGTTCAGCAAGAATTTGCCTAGCTCAGGGACCATTGCTAATTCTAATCTGTCTTTTTTTGCTTTTTTTTTTTTTTTTGTTTGTTTGTTTTTTTGGGGGCAGTTTTTGGCCATTTTCCCCACTCCTTATTTGAAAACGATGACCTGAGTAAACCTAACTGCTGATTCCCAAGTGGCTGGTCCCCAGGGGGACAGGGAAGTGGTGGAGAGCACTGAGATACCCCGTGCCCTGGGCAGGATGAGGGGCAGGCAGGAGAAGCTCTGCCCACAAGCAGTGCCCATCACAAAGCCTGGCCCCTTGGCCCATGCCAGGCTGGCACCAAGGGGAGTGTTTAGCCCTAGAAAGTGAAGGGAAATGTCTCTGAGGATTAGTGTGAAATATTAGAAGGAAGGATAAGGAATGCACTTTTAGGAAGCTGATTAAATTGCAAAGAGAGTCACAAGCACTCTGAACTGCTGGCATTGTTGCTGGTTTGCACATGGCTATGCTAATGGCAAGACCTCATCCTGCAGCAGCACTGGGGTCATTTTGAGTAGTTGATATGGCCCAAGAATAAATAACATGATTAGTAAACAGCCTGGGAGGCAGTAAGCAACATATCCAGGCCAGTTCCTGGGAAAATTACTAAGTACTCTGCCATGCACTTTTGGCCTTTCCCCTTTTCTTCCCTGGCCCAGCATCAGAAGGGTTGGGGGAGTGGCCAAGCATCCACATCTGGTCAGATGTTCCTGAGTTTCTGGCACCTATATCCTGCTCATCCCCTCGAGTGCAAACCCATGCCTCTCACCAAGACACAAGCTTCACCAGGGAGACTGGAGATGTGGATGCAGGATGCTTCACAATTCAGAATTCTGCCTTTGGACTTGTTTGTTTTTTGGTTTTCTGTTTGTTTGTTTGTTTGTTTGATTGGATGGTTGAGTTGGGGTTTGTTTTGTTTTGATTTTGGTTTTTTTGAAGTGGGGGTTTTTTGGGGGGGAGGGGGTTGTTTGGTTTTTCATTTTTTTTCACTGCTTTAAAAGATGCAAACTCTGCAGCATCTTTGCTATTCTCCCCCGACAGACCGGCACCACGCAGCTGTGCCACTGGTACTCAGTCTGTGCTATGGTGGGGCGATGCTGCCAGCTCTGAATTCCCACACACAGTTGGAAACAGGCATTTGGGGAGCTGCTGTTTGCTGCTCTTCCTTTTCCACAACAACGGAGCTATTTCCTACCCACTCTCCTCCTGCCCTATATTTCAAAGAGCTGCTTTTGTTATGGAGAATCATTGCCTTGTACCAAACCCCCTGAGACTGCAGTAAATTATCTTAAAATAGAGACCCCTCCCGTCAGATGTTTGTGTCGGAGGCGCTCCCCAAACCCTGCGACAGAAATGAAAGGCTGGGAAAGGTGAGGTGCGTGTGCCAGAACGAAGGTTGATGCAGTTTCTGGATCAGCATTGTCCCCTGTCACCGCCGGCACAGCAGGTCCCCAGAACTCGGGGTACTGCCAGCTGGATCAGGTCAGGACAGGTCTCTGCCATTTGGGATGCATTCCCTGAGCAGATAAAGCGAGGCTGTTCCCTCTCCAGCAGCAGCGGCTGAGGCGCAGCCTGAGTGCAGGCTCTGGCTGGCAGGGGGGTTGCAGTGAGCACCCTGCAAGACTTTCTGCCTCCAGAGATTTTAGTTTTCACCCTTTTTCAGACTCTGCACATTTCCCCTTTGCACCCCATGGCATCACATTCCATTTACTTGAGTTTTAAAGCTGCATCCTGAACACACACTTTATCCTGCTTTTTCCCAACCATGCCCAGGTTTCTCCCTCCCCACGGGGATCCCCATGCCACACAAAGCAATACCTCCCCTGGAAGGACACCCAGAAGTGTCTCTAGCTTCTCTGCAAACTGCCCGTGTCTTCTAGTGACATTTTTTTCATGAACTGTGATCTGAACAGGGGGCAGAGCACAGGTGCACATGTTGCATGCTGGCATCATCATGCATTTACCTCTGCTTTTCTATTTCCAGCAAGTTTAAGTATTTGCTTTTGATTACTGTTGCCACATCTACAAGAAACCGTATCTTTCACCTAAGTTATCAAGATATTCCTGTCAACATGCAGAATAGGGTCTGGGGGTCCCCTTGGTAGTTTATGTCCATTATCTAGTGCCAGCTGTTATTTTTCCTATTGTACCTGCAGCTACTCATGGTCAGGTGTGGGTGGGACAAGTCTCAGGAATATGTTTTGGCTCCCAGGGGATTGGGGGAACCCTGGGCACAGTGAAAACATGGCAAAAAATTCCTTATTTCCATTACTTTTTGCCATACCAGGTCCTTGTAAGCCAGAGGCATTCAGATGAGCCTGCACCACTGAGGAGGTTTGTGCTTCTCCCACTGCTGGCACATGGCAAGCTGTGGGGATCCCTACTGCATGGTCAGCCTCTTCTCCACTCCCCACCCACCCTCCCGATGGGTCACCGATCTGTTTTGAACAAAGAATTAAGGAAGAAAAATCTCCAAACTATGACATTCTGGACTATTTCCTTAGTGTCTCGACAGCACTCTGTTTGCCTGCTTAAATTACAGTTTGGCAATCAAGGTTGCATAAGTGTTGGTCCAGTGCCTAGAAAACATTTCCTTGTAGGAGGACTGTGACCCACCAAGGTCTCTTGCACGTCTATTTTCAGAAAAACAAAAAAAAGAAAAGAAAAAGGAGAAAAAAAAAAAAAAAAAAAAAAAAGAAAAAAAAAGAAGCAATTATTAATACCACAGTAGCAATTTCTCTTTTTTTTTTTTTCCATAACCTTTTAATCTGTTTAAGCCAGGAAAGCTTCATAATGTACAACCTTAAACTGTCAAAATTTACAAAACAAAGAGAGTAAGTTTAAAAACTGGTCATAAGTCACAAATATCCCCATCAAAACTGTATAATACAGACATTAAGCTTTCTGAATAAGAAATTTAAACCACAGGTCACTTTGCTATTTTTAGGAAAGTGTGCAAAGAGCTAATTGTGTAGTACACCTAAGTGTTAAAAGTTATACCATGTAAGCAGGTTTGCTGCTGCTATAAAAAATATACAAATATAAAATTACTTCTACAAAACTGAATCACTGATTTTGTTCCTTGTAATAAAAAAGTAGACTTTAAGAACTTTCCTCCTCAGCAAACATTACTTTTAAGCAAGTCACTGTAGCTGTTATTTGCACAGGATGAAGCATAATTTAGCCAAATCAGAGACTGGTAAGGAGAAGAGCTTCTTCCAGGGCATACATTTGAATGCATGGGTACACTGCCTGATGGTGTATTTGTTGAACAACACAGTCATACCACTGCAGGGTGGGATGAATGGAGCTGTTTGAGGACTGCTCTGTCTGATATTACAAAAGATAACCTACGGATCACAACACAGTCACTGAGCTACTCATAACATCACACATTTCTTTGCCGTTTGCACTGAAGAACAACCTTTAAAGTTTACTAAACACTTAATGGGCAGAGGGGATGGTTCCTACAGAAAGATTCAGTTTGGTTTGGTCAGGGGAGGAAAGTAGAGGGAAAAATGTTCTTCTTTTATTTTTTTTTTCAGGGTTTCCCTTTGGCTCTGTCAGCTCCCCAGATGGCAAAGGTGGTAGAGGGCTGTGGCAGCGAGTTCACACACTCAGCCACACACGCAAGCACATGACAGGTCCTCGGCACCAGGATTCCTCTCTTGTCACTTGGCCCCACACATGTTGATGTTCTTCCCATCAGCAGCATCCTCCACCAGTGAGATGTGGTAATCAGTTGAAAGTGTGAGGTGGGAGATGCAGCCCACCAGGCCCCGCATGTACTGCCTGTTGGTGTGCAGGGCTATTTCCTTCATGCCACCTGGGGGAAAGGCAGTGATTAGAAACTCTTTACTGACAGGGGTGTCCACTTCTGCTTGGTAGACTGCATGTCCAGCAATGCCATTAGCCTTCCTAGCACATCTCAGAAATGAATTTTAATTTACAGATTTACTCTGTGTTTTTCTAAGCATAGCTTTTGAGCGATTGAAAGCAAAGAAGGGAAAAGCAGGAAATAAATTAACCACTATATAGTGCAGAATTTGTATTATCAATAAGAATTGAATAAGGCTAGGTGCCCAGGTTCCCAATAAGGTGAGGGGTTCACACTTGATGTTCCTCTATATACGCTGTGGGGGTACCAGAGTGCCCCCCCATGGTGCTGGTCTCTTCTCTTACAAGTCCCCCCCATCCCACTCAGAGAGGTTTCCCTACAAAAAACAGGCTGTGTAGGACCTGAGGCTGATAAATTAATGCCTCACATCAACATAGACAGAGTTGGAATGCTCTCCCTGCCTTGCAGCCAACCTCACAAACAGAAAAATGCACCTGGGTCCTGAACAGGAATGGGGAGCACTCACCCACATAGAGATCTCCATTGATGTTCAGCTGCCTCATCTTCCCAGGGGATTTACCGGTCCTGGCACCATAATCATCCACAGTTACTTTGCCAGACTGCCCATCCCTGAATGGAAAAATGAAACTCTGTCAGGCGTCCAGCCTACCAGGAGGGAGGAGAAGCAGCAGCAGCATCTCCCCCTCACTGGGATGTGTGACTCAGTGCTCGCCAGTATTCATGACACAGGCTTGGGACCCTAGAGACAGCAGAGTGCTCTGGCATTCCAGGCCAATGTGGGTTTTTTCACAGGGACTAAAATGGCAGAGACCTGCAGAGGGCGGGGGACACATTTGCAGAGGAGAAAAAACTGAGAAATAATTAAATTGCACGGCTTGGAGAGAGGGGAGGACAAACAGATGCTGCTGTGTTGATAAAGATCAGATGAAATATAAGAAACACATACTGCTGAAGCTTCAGCAAAAGGGAAGAAATGTGCAAGCTAAGGTGGAACATACCTGTAAGCAGTTTTGTTTCCTCCTAGAGCTTTTAGGCTACTTACATTTTATAAATGGTCAATGGCCATAATGACAGAAGAGCCATGTGATAGGCTCTCATTCCCACTGAATTTGGTGACATTAGTTAGCCAGTGATTTCCAGGGAAATGACATCCCACAAAGAGAGGCATGTATGCTTTCCTGGGCACACTTGTCTCCCATGAAGTAATGAATTACAAATAGGAGTTATATATATACTGTAAGATGTCTGCACCTCCTTCAAATCGAAAAAGTAGACATAGAACTGTCTGTGCTCCAGTGCTTGTGCCAGCCCGCAAAATGGTCACTAGGGAATTTCAAAATGCAGACATTAAAGAAAAACACTCTTAACCCAAATGGTATGGGTTTAAGAGAATGTCTGTCACAGTCCCAGAATAGCCCTGCATGACTTTGGCAGCCTGCCTTGAGCTGTGCTGAGTTTCAGAGTTGGCACTGTCACCTCTAATACAATAATCTTTGTGTGCATTGTCCTGAAACAGCCAAGTTGCTAACAGTTCAACTACTAAGCCATGTGAGAGAGTGGAGCCACAGTGATTCACACCCGACAAGTGTCCAGACATGCCAGCCAGCACCTTTAGTGGCAAGGCAGCTTAAAAACACCTCCCAAATGAAGCATGGCCACTTACCGAACAGCCTTGACCCTGTGCCACCGGCCGTCGCTGAATGAGCCATTCACCACGATGGAAACAATGCCACTGCCCAAATTGTAGCTACAATTAGAAAAAGTTAAAAAATTTATTGCATCCCTTGTAAAGGCTCTCTGCCCCCCCGGTTGGTCAGAGGCCCTTGCTCCATGCTCCATCCACCTGCTCAGCCTCAAGAATAACCCTGATGGCTCACACTCTGGAGGGACTGGGGGAGTTGTTTGGAAGCTCAGGAAGGATGCAGATATTTTGCAAAGGGAGGCCCATGGTGGAATATGCCAAACTCCCTCCTGCCCTTGTTAGAGTGGCTACCATCACCAGCATCACATGGGAGCAAGGAGGGGCTTTCTGCATGGCAGTTCCTTCCCAGAACAGAAGATTATGAAGGTCAGTGGACCTACAGACCTTTGGCGTAATGGTCAAAAGCAGTTAATGAAACTATTACAAGAGCAAGTAAGCACATGATCTATAAGAGATCAGAAAATCCTCTGAATTATAAGGAAGACTCAGACCTGTGATGTTAAAAAAGGTGAAGCCTAATATATAAATGCAGGGATAATCATGAAATCTCATGCCTCAGTTGCAGCTCTGATTATTTCTTTGTGTTTGCTGCTACTAAAATTATGGAGCAAATACAACATCCCCATCATGTTTACACTTCATATTTCTTAATTTTTGGGTTGCAGAAACTTGGGACAACCTTCTCAAAGGGGAAGTAAATGCTGCAACACAGTGAAATGTTGGGTGCTTAGATATAAGCAGGATGATGTAGCTTGAGCCACCACTGCTGGATTTGTGCCTGTACTGAGCTTCAGAGTATAAAGCCAGCACCATCATCTCTTAAGAAAAGACTGAGCATGGAATTAAGTTCTTTGTCAAGGTTAGGTACTTGAGAATAGCACATTAAGTTGCCAGCTGCCCAGAGCAAAATGCTTGTTCTAAACCTGACTCCTTGCCAGAAGTTTAAGTGAGTCTCAAACAAGCATCTCCTTTTACCCAGGAATCAGATACTAGTCTAAGTTGACAGCTACTGAGGGAGATTGGTGTCCAGGTCTGTATTTAAGTGTTAGAACTTTGCTTACAAATATCAGATTCGTATCCTGAATGAATGGGGATCCCCTACAATAGTGATGTTATCTTCTAAGAAGCAGGGAGCAACAGAAAGGATTTACAGCAGCATGTGCTCTGCTAGGCCACAGAAAATGGGAATGAAAAGGTGTGTTTGGAATTTCAAAATGGATCAGAACACAGATATCAAATTTCAGGCTGCAGAAAAACACATCTGATCAATTCACAGCCCTGGACATTCTGATCTCACCTTCCAAAAGCTGAAGTTAGCATAAGGATCACTCTTTGTGAAAGGAGTTGATAGATTTTTTTTCCTGCATTTGTTCTTTCACAGTCTCTATCTGTGTTCCATTTCAGTATGCAGTGTTTATGAGAGTTTTAATCTGGGATTTAAATTTTACACCTTCTTAAATGCGTGTGGAAGGTATGCATACCTCAATAAAATTCAGCTGTTTCAGTCAAAAAACTTTTTGTATATTCATATTTTGGGTGTAGCATCAACCCATGTTTACCTAGTAAACATGAACTGTACCTAGAAAACAGACAGAATAGACTGGCCACTCACTGTATATCTTGGAAATACAGTCTCTTTCAAAAATATTTTGAAAGTGCACCATTTCTGCAGAGTCAGTGAGGAAGCTAAGAGCTTTTGCAAAGTTAACCACAGAAAACCACATCAAAAAAGGTTTAAAGAAATTAATTTATATAGACATGTGTAACATTGCTTATGCATATATGGCAGCAAACCTCAACCAGTTAAAAATAGTTGCCTATTAGATTAAATGATTAACAAATCTTTGTCATTTGATCAAGTGTCTCACAAAAGTCTATAATATTGATGGCATTTGTAGTTGGATGTTTCAGTATTTGTCTTACATGAGCTAAAAAGGTATCAAGAGGAAGGGTATCTCTCTAAGGGCAGGAATCCCAAAAAGAACCATGCAAAAAGCTGCCTAAGTGTCTGCAAGGGAGAAAGAAATTTTGGAGAGACATAACATGGGTTCAGCTATTTCCCAATATTTCCCACTTTCAACTTTTGACAGTAATATTACAGGTTTCTTAGACAAGTAATTCTGTGATTGTTGGCAGTAGCAATGCCTGGTGTCATCTGGGTTTGTGCCACAGGGTGGGACATTTTGGGGTTTGAGAAAGTGGGGGCCCTGGTCCCATGTGCAGTCTCTAGTGAAGAGTGACCCTCATCATGGCCATCAGCAGGGTCTCCTTCCTTGACTCCTGCTCTCTCTTCACACCCTACACCTGCTCTGCTTAACTGAGATAGCAAGGGCTTCAAGGGTCATGAGGAGAGTTACGGAGAGCATTCATACCCTCATGGGAAGACTTTTGGAAAACGGCACTAGAAATCTGATGTTAAAGAAATGGGAGAGAGGGACTGAGAATGATGTGGAGCTGGGGGCATGTTACCTCTTCAGCTCACAGAGAAAAACAGGAACCATCACTGAACAAAATCTTGAGGATGTAATTGTCTCCCACTATAGCAAAGGACAAGCGCACTGGATGTGTACATGGAGATCCCTTGGAGCAGTGATTGTTCTGCATGCAGCAAAAATAAAGGACTGAAAGTTTACCTGAATATTAGTGCTCCTTCTTGAAGGCCTAGAGAAATGAAATCACTGTTCGGTCTCATGGGACTGTCTCCCCTCCACATCAAAAGACCTTCCTTCATAGTGGTTTTAAACCTCATGAACACATTCGTTCTTGATCCTGAAACCCTTGTTTAAGGAAGAAGCAGGAAATAAGAGTAAAATATTGAACTGGGACAGTCTTCTTTCAAACAAATCTAAAAGACGATGGCTCCACTGGTCTTGCTGGTTACGGTTTTGCCACTTGTCTACGTGCAGATGTGTGAGGGACTATGGTTCACATCCCCATTTCCAGCATTGCAGAGTGGAGGGATTTAACTTGGTCCTCCAGAATCCCAAATGCAATAGCTACTGGGTTACTCCAGACAAGTAAGATAAAATACTTTTTCTCCCCAAACCTAGTGTGAAATCCAGTCCAGTAGGTTTGCTGCCCTCAGAAGCCAATGGAAGAAGTATAAGAAAGGACAAATCAGAAAGTCCTGGTAGGTCAGTGGTACCAAGCTACACTGAACCCTAGCCAGTGCCTGAAATGAATGAGATGGATTAATTTGTTATAACAACCCCAACTTATGCATCTTCTAGGGTACAGAATTGCCCAAAATAATTTTGAAGAAGTAAATTCTAGCCCAAGCAGGAATCCTTAATCTCTTAACGGCTACTGTCTGCTTGTCTTTTCTTTGCTCTAAGAAAGCAGACAGCAGGTCAGATGTAGACTGTGCATACTACTTCCTTACAGCTTGCAAGATGCTGAGATAACAAACAGAGCTATAAGCATACACACAGAAATTGGGATTTTTCCTGAAATGTAGAAATATGGCAAATACAGCTTAAAACCCTTAAACATACAACATCTCTCAACATGCGGCTTCTAGCATTATGATGTTTAACAATGAGCATGTTTAGGTTCACAGGAGATATTTTACCTTTTCAGGATATCTGGATTGTCATATGTGAGGTAACTGCGACCAATAAATTGTGGGATTTCAATTGCTTCTGTAATGGCTGAAAACAAATTGGAAAAAGAAGATGACTGTGATTTAGCTGACACATGGAAGTGGAAGGAAAAACAGACAAGACTCTTGCATTTGGCAGCTACCTGCCGGTGTCACAGAACTGAGCTGAACTCACAGGCAGGTTTTAACTAAATGCATGGGCAGTAGTTGAGGCATTTAAACTGCCAGCAGTTCCTCGAGTTATGGCTTTCATGTCATAGTCCTAATGCATTGTTTCACCATAAACATTAGCACAGGAAAATATGAAGTACTGGGAAAACATTGCAAATTATACTTCTATCCCTCCCTTCACGTTCCTTGAATCTCTGTGTAGTTGAAGCCAAGTTCCTGCCAAAGCTTATGGATTAATCAGCTTGTGTTCTTAGTCTAAGAAACCCCTCCCCAAACCCCAGAGGAGCACCATGTACAGAGCATGTTCTGGGACCTCTCAACCCTGCAAAGCAAGGTGAGCTCCCCATTTTCTCCTTTTGTGTATGTGACTTTGCACAGAGCACCTTCTGCCACACAGGACTTACCCCCTGGAGAGCAGTGCAGGGGAAGGCTAAGCCTGGGGAGCACATACGGGGTGCCCCTAATGACTTTGGGTCTACTGAAAGCAACAGATGTTATGCTACAGGCTGTATAACAGAGTCTGCAAAGCCCCTTCATGTGTGTATTTAATATGCTGCAGTGCTCCTTTCATGGGTCATGACCTCCCCAGTGTCTCCCACACAGCATTTCCCACTCCTCCAGGGAATACATCTGTGGCACACAGCTGCTGGGACAGCACTACACATTGCAGCTGGACCTGGTATCCTGCTGCCATGGAGAAAACTGGCAAAATAACTCAACTCATCGGTGATATAAATCACTGAACATCCCTCATACACAGCCTTCAATAGGATTAGCACTGGCCTGAACAGATTTTCTTTTGAGTGAACATCCTACAGTTTGCTGTTGGTCTCTCATAACTGACTGATTCATAAAGGCCATTTTCATGAACGCCTTAAAGTAGCTGCCTTCATTCTCCTTGAGAACTAATCCCTTCAATCCAAAACTAATCCCATCTATATAAATTTCAAGCTTTCCAGGGCAGGGATGCTTGCTTTCTTTGTGCAATGCAAAAGCTGGCTAGGCTTAAGAACTCACTGTAACATAGATATGCAACAATTGGTGTAGTCTGGCAGTCAGTGACAGAAATACAAAATTTAGCTGTAAGTGCCTAGACTGAGCATTTTAGACGGTGACAAATGCCTGCTTTCATCCATACTGAAATCAGGAAAGCTGCCTAATGTGTCTAGAGAAACCACCACAGGCCATCCACAGCTGTCAGATACCTGCCAGCATCACTGGGAGATTACAAAAGACCTGTTTCACTCAGCCAGACGTTCCTCATCAGATCTGATGCTTTCTGCATGGGACAGTGTCTGACCACAGCAGATGGCAGCAGAGCATGAAAGGAGTCCTTTTTCCTCCATCACATCACACCCCAGCACTGGAGCCCAACTGCTCTTCCCTTTGGCAGGGGAAGGTGCCCAGGCCATGCAGAAGCCTTTGTGCCTGCTCTAGCACTCTGATTTCTCCTATGGGACTTGATGGGCATTTATCTCTGCTTGTTCTTCACTTGATGCATGGAATTTGGGCACAGAAAGCTTTTTTAGCCTACCCTTGATGAATGCAGAATCTTCACAACTGGAAAGGCAGTTGTGAAGCCCCAGTAAGGACAGCTATGACTAGATGCATTCACTCTCTCCCTGCTCATCACTATTTGACTGAGGGGCATCAAAATTCCCTTAACAAGGCAGGACTGAACTCTGAACTGCAGGGCAGCCTGAAGCAGCAGGCTTCAGACAGCCTCCTGGCCTCACTCAGACAGCCTCCTGGCCTCACTGCTTTGCCACTGCAGGTACAAGCTCTACACTTGTCAGGTGCTCTGGATGTAGTTTAAAATATCAAGAGAACAAGGTTTAAGGGAGTATTATATAACCCCATAAATAAATTTGTTTATTGATAGAAGCTTGCCAGGCTTAATGGAAATCCAGCATCCAGCTTGCTAGAGCAGACACGGATAGACAATGACAGAGCAGTTTTCAAATCATTTGCAGTACTTACTGTTTAGGCAGTAACTTCCACACTCTGCAGTGAGTCAGCACAAAACAAAACAAGAACATTCTGGGTTTATTTTTCTATAGCATGAAAATGTCTGTTCCAATGATTTTCCAGTTTCATGCCCACCTTCCTGCAAACCCATTATCCCACTTCCCTTTAGTACTCTTCAAAGCAGAACTCTTTAATTCTTAGTGGTTTGCCCAAGTATTTACTTTTATCTGCTCAACACACATAAAGATGTATGGTATAACCTCCAGTTCTGGTTTTCAAGCCCTATTAGACTCATCATGGTTTATGTGAGGATCAGCTCTAACGAGGGGAAAGCACCAGTTCATAGCAGAAATTCTGCTGAATCCTAGGCCAACGATACATCACTGTATGAATCAATAGCCTCATGCCAGTATGATTTACGTTGAGTTTTGTAAGTGGCACATATAATTTTGGAGTATGAAGTGTAGTTCATCACAAGCATTTTCTTTCTTTAGGATGTGGGGTTACAACAGCTCACCAGCAAAGAGGATGGAGACTGCACCTTCAGCCTCCCATATGCCCTCTAGCTGTTCTGAAGGAGGAGTAGAAACACACATGAATCCTGCCTCAGTTGTGTCTACACCCTACCAAAGAGACACAGGTAAGGATTCTTTTGAGAAATCTTCTCCAGGTTCATCAGAGGAGGACCTCCATGGTTACTCTCCATCCCTCAGCAAAACCATGAGCTTTTGGCAGCAGCTGAGGCTGCACAAGTGCAGGAAGACAGGAAAGCCACCTGAGCAGCAGCCACAAGCAGCAGAGCCGAAGACAGATAACTTGTGACCACTTTTAAATATGAATTAAGGTTGGATCCACATAGGAAGCAAAACCCAAGATCCAGACAAAGGCACAAGGCGCTTCAGACTGTGCAGGCCTGTGCACCCTCTTGGGTGACACAGGGGAACAGAGCAATTTTCTCTCCTCCCCTCAGAAAATCGAGGATAAATGATGTTGTTTCAGCTATTAGTTTACTAGTTAGACCACAAAAACATATGCAGATTTCTTGCACTGTATTTAATAAAATGGTCTTGTTCTAAGACACTATTTTTTTTTTTTTTTTTTTTTTTTTAAGAAGAGGTTAATCGGTTCATCATGATTTAACCAAAACACTAATTTTAACTTTGAAGTGTGCCCTGTGAGAAATGAAGGAGTGAGTGAAGACAATAGGGTCAGTCAGCTCTTTTGAACTGAGTTTGCTGTCACAAAATTTTCCCTCAGGAATTTTTCGAGATCAGGCCTGACAGAAGAGAAATATCTCCATCTAGTGGAATAACCCAAAGCACAATTTCCTTTTTTTTTTTTTTATTTTACCCCTTCATGAAACTCAAATCTAAGGTCTGAACTACTACAGTGGCTGTGAGGAAATAAGAATAATGTTCGTCTGGGTAGGTTTTCCTCCTTGATGGTTTCCACTACCATACAAAAGCAGGGCTTGTGCAGATCATAACATTACCATTAAAGCAGTCAGTGAATAAAAAAGGGCCAGACCAAAAAAGGGCCAGACCTTTCTGTATATGAGAACAGAGCTAGTTGTGAGCCCTAGGGAGAATAAAATTGCAAAGGTTACCAATGCTCGTGGTTCAGGACATAACATAATCAGAGAATGTTAGAGAACATTGGCAGGAATTCCCTTGTTGTATAGCACTGCATAATTAGGGAGGGTGTAAGAAGCACATGCTCAGGCTGGCTACCATGAGCAACCAGATACCATGCTATCTATGGATCATAGCTCTGTGCTGGGATAACAATTACAATGTTCCTAAATAACAAAATGAATTCTTCCCTGGGTATGTGGGATGTGCACAGGTGCAAAGGGAGCTCTGGTTTCTAGTTCAAGGTATGCATAAAACAGCAGTTTTAGGTGCTAAATCTCTCTTACTTTTGCAACTAGCTCCAGATCACTGGATCAAAACTCAGCCATGGTTACCTTTTTGGCAGTGTTGTCCATCGAAGCCTAGGGGGCAATCACATTCATAGCTGTCCTTCTTGGGAACACAGGTACCTCCATTTGCACATGGTGAGCTCACACAGGGGTGGGCAGCATTTGCCAGGTTGACTCCAAAAGTGAAATCTTGTTTCACATCAATTGTCCGGTCATTCAATATAATCTATGGGTTTAAAAACAAAACAAAACAAAACACAAACGCAAATAAAAAACCCCACAAAAAATCCCAAACAAAAAACCCAAAAAAACCCCAAAACCAACCAAACAAAAAAACAGAAAGAAAGGAGGCTTCAAAGGTCATGCTAAAACATATACCTTCCAAATTTTCTGTGTTGCAGTGCTAGTCAGAAACTTCTCTGAAAGACTTCAGACAAAGGTAAGGCTCAAAATGTAGCCAAAATCCCTATGTCTTGTGATGAATGTTTTCCAGTTGCAGCAGTTCAACTCATTCTGCTCCTTGCCCTGACCAGGTGAAGGTGAATTTATTTTGTGTTTTGTGACACACACTTGGGCAACCTCAATATGAGGTGAAGATGCATGGGATTTACCAATATTGTTTGAACACTAGCAGAGTCATGCACTAGAACTATAAAATTAGAAGAGCACTGC
This sequence comes from Heliangelus exortis, assembly GCF_036169615.1. Classification (NCBI taxonomy): domain Eukaryota; kingdom Metazoa; phylum Chordata; class Aves; order Apodiformes; family Trochilidae; genus Heliangelus; species Heliangelus exortis. The sequence continues at coordinate 13,882,941 of NC_092454.1, read as the reverse complement.
TGAGGAAGAAGTGTTTCTGAACTCGGGAATCTGCCCAGGAGATGACTTGACAACAGAAATGCTAAGCAGAATATATGTTTTTTCACATTTTCTATTACTTTCTATTATGGCATCTTGCCTGAAAGAAGATAGAGTTAAAAATGGATGAAAGATGTTATTGATGATTTCACAAAACTGTTTGTTATAAGCCCTAGAGAATTGTTAAATGTTGGGATTTTTCCAGTGTGCCAGCAACCTATGTTCTCCAGTATAAACTGACATTTTTATAATCTCATCTGATATCTTGGCAAAGAGTTTATATGTGGATACAACTTCTGATGTCAGCTATATAACAAGAAGAAGAACCTTTTCCCAAAGAAAGAGATTTTGAAGGCACAAGTGAAACTAGCCACAGTTCCTCTGGCTCCTTGCATAGCTCAGAAGATGGACCTCAGGGGGCTCTACTGGGAGAAGGGGTTGCATCAAGTGCATGTATCCTGTTTGAAACAGCATCAAAGGGATTTAATAACAAAAAATATCCAGTCCTTACATAAAGATGGACCAGTGAAGACTTCCCTGACTTCTCAGTTTCTAACTTCCAGATATGATGTTCCAGTGATTAACAGGACTCTTAAAAAAAGTGTATCCTATCTCCACTCATTTAAAACTAACCAAGGATTCAGGGCAAATCTTTCAGCTTTATCTAAATTATTTTAAGTATGCCTAACCTAGGGTGAGGTCAATCTGAATTTTCTTTTAATTATTTATTAGGACTTATTAAGAATTTATAGATTTATTCTCCAGAAAAGAATTGCACACATGCAGAGCTGACTTCACTGGAACATCACCCCTATAGTCTGCCATCAGTGAAAAAACTCTTTTCCATTCACGTGCCCTATGTAAAATTGTAGGAGGGGAGACAATATGGCATCCAAGTACTGCATGGTATAACAATACACTGCTTGGACTGGGATCTACTGTGATGTGCAGCTTTTTTCTCACTTGTTTCTGTTTTGGTTTCATCAGACATTTAGCTGACTCAGTTTGCATACCTTGAAGTATTCAAGCATTCCTTCTGTTAGCTTATTTATATAAAATGCTGAAGGACATGCTGAGGGCTCTCATCTTGATACAGATTTGTGTATTGTTCTGAACTTGATCCTGTTTGGCTTCTACTCAAGTGAAAACTATAGCAGTGAAAATATTTACTGGCTATTAAAGTTAGAATAACTTTTCATTTTGAAATATGTGTTTAGGCACTTTTTGGAAGGCTCCAGAGGTGAAATGTTGGACTACTTTGTTGAATTATTTGCCAGTGACGTAAGGGTTTTCACCTAAAGTGAGTACTGAGTAAAATGGAAATAAATGCCTTCATGGGCCCAGTTACTCTGTGCACATACCTTCTGGATGCTCCCACTGAAGGGCCTGAGGATCCCAGAGTTCTTCTTCACAGCATCATAACTAGGGACTCCACCAATAAATATTTCAGAGCTACACTTAATCTGTGTGAAAGCCCCCTGCAAGGAACGCAGAAATAACAGGTTATTAGAGTAGCTGGAACCATGCTTGTATCTTCAGAGTAGCTTACATTAGATGTTATAGCTTATTATAATGCCTTTTTAATTCTGTTAATTGCATTTCTTTGTACAATTCTCTCAGGAAAGCCATTGTAGGACACTCTACTGACAGTGTTTTACCCTAATAAGAACTGAAAAATCTCAAGTATTTCCTATGAGGAGAGGCTCAGAGAACTGCAAACGTTCAGTCCGGAGAAGAGGAGGCTGAGAGGAGACTTTGATGCTCTCTATAACTACCTGAAAGGAGGTTGTAGGGAGGTGGGTGCTGACCTGTTCTCTCAAGTAAACAGTGACAGAGGAAATGGCCTGAAGTTGCACCAGGGGAGGTTTAGACTTGATATTAGGAAGAATTTCTTTACTGAGAGAGTATTCAGGTATTGGAATGGGCTGTACAGGGAGGTGGTGGAGTCACCATTCCTGGAAGTATTCAAAAACCATGTAGACAAGTCACTTCAGGAGATACTATAGCAGGCATGGTGATATAGACATAAGTAAATGTATTTTATTTATTCTGGGGGGGATATTGAAAGTTGGACACAATGATCTTTTTCAACCATGACAATTCTCTGATTCTGTGATTCTATTTCAAAATCAGAATACTGAAGGAAGAATGATGGGAGATTGACTTATTTTGACTTCTGACTGCACTTCTAGCTATATTTCCAACTACTTGAGGGAGACTGGTGTGAATCTAGAACCAGAACTAAGTTCATAAATTTAAAATCAGAGCAAAGTTCACGTAACAGGCATTCACTTAATGTTTCCAACATCAGAAAATCTAATCCATAGCAAGATACAGGACTAAATGGAAGAAACATTGAGTTTGTATTAGCTACCAGAAGCAGTTGCTCAGGATACTCAGTGGGACTAGTCAGGATCCTGGAGTGAAGTGTAAGACCTTTAACAGCTAAGGACAGAATAGCTGCTTAACACCAGTCCTGCAGAAGCTTCTGTGATTTCATTGTTGTGCAGCCTTCTTCTGCAGCTGCACTGAGACACTTCAAAGAAAAAAATGGCCCACCTATTTTGGCCTGTCTATCTATCTATCTATTTATCTATCTATCTATCTATCTATCTATCTATCTATCTATCTATCAGCTGCTCTTGCCCAGTTAGGAAAATAAAAATAAAAAAAAATAAAAATCTGGGGTTTGATTTTCTGGTTCAACTTTCTACTAGGAAAAAAAAATTCTAAACAGTTCTAGCCTCAGGTTCTTGGAATAAAAAACTATGTCTGTGCATGCATATAATCTTACTAAAAACTCGACTCACTATGACCTCTTAGTGAATGATAAATAAAGTACAAGTCATCTACTTACCTAGGTATTCCATGTCTGTCCTGAAAAAGAGTAAGCTCTGTCCTGAAAATTTATTTTGAGAGGAAAAGGCAAAGAAAGAATATACTTTTGGGTGCCTTTCCAGAACAATATTCAGACAGAGAGAGGTAAAAACGGCTTTTTTTCTGCACATAATTTCCAGTTTCTTCCTTTACCAGACAATGCATTTCACAGTGAATACATTGTGCAATGGACACCCATAACCAGTAAATACCAAGAAAAGAGCCTCAAGAACATATATGAACCAAACTCAAAACCACGAGCAGGTAAAGTTGTGATTCCAGCTGCCTTTACAGGAATACCTGTCCTCAAAGGACTTTATGTGCAAATTTCTGATTTGGGGCTTGAAAAAGTGTTGTTCTAAGATTAATACTTTTTTGAGCGTTCAAGATTTTTAAGAGAAGCCTGTGTTGTTTACTATGCAATCACTTTTATTGTCTAACTGCCATATTCAGGACCTCACCTCAGCCATCCCTTCCACTGGCTTCTGTTTATCCACCTGTAGGATTCCATTCTTTGCTGTGCGTGATACTCGCAGCTCATGCCATTGACCCAGACTGACAGGTTCTTCACTCCTGTTTTAAGAGGAAGAAAACTCTCAATTTTTTTTAAGCCTTTACCTTTCTTATATTTTCAAATATTGTTGCCATGCTAAAAAGTCAAGTCCTCTGGGATATTTTTCTAAATAAATATTACAAATAGAATACTGTGCTTCTTTCCATATAGGGAAGTAACATAATTCCTCAGTCCCATCAGCAAATGAAAATAAGACCATGTTCCTATAGCAAAATCCAAGCATTCTACTTTTATTTGTAAATTAAACATGTCTATAAACAGCATGCAGCTCACCTACCTCCAAGCTACTTTTTTTTGTTCAGTCATTTACAAAACATAAAGACATTTTTTTGTCTCAGATACACATCCTGATTTCACCATGACATATAGCTAGAGACAAAGCTCCCCTGCTAATGGTCAGCCTCGTCCCCACATTCTTCAATCTCTTTTAAAACAGAACTACTTTGTGCTGGCTTATCAGCTCTACATGCATCTCATTACAGCCACATACAAACCTACACAGACATGCAGCCCGGCTGCTGTACATCAGGGGAAGTAACTAAAATATGACCCTAATGATGTGATGAGATCCTGGCTAGGAACAACAATCTCCAGTTGTGCAAAGCATTCACCCGTTTCAAAGGAAGCATTTTAATTTTTTTAAAAACTGTTCTTAACAATATTTATTAATTCAACACTAATGTGAATAGCAGCCTTTATAAAGAACAAACCCACATTCTCCTTAACAAGTTCTACACAACTTTGTTTCTTGTTTTCAGATATCATTTTACCACACTGGTTAAAACATTTTATGTCTAAATGTTATCTTGTAGCCGTTCGTCCAGGAAAAATATAAACTCAAATTTGATTCACTGGTCAATATGGAAGAATCAGAAGCTGTTATCTGGGACACCTGAAGACTCTAGCTTTCAATGAAGAAATACCAGATTTGAGGGGGGCTAAATAATGCCTCTTATTTTAAGGCTATTTATATTTTAAAATTAAGTTAAAAATTAAAGAACTGAGAAAAACTGTGGTTTGGAATAGTGAATAAATTGTGATTCAAAGGATGATTTAAAAAGGTTTATCATATTAAAAATGTGAAAATACCAATTTATTTTTTCTCAAGAAAAAACATCAACCTTTTTGAAACCTTTTTGTTGTATCTATTGTGCTCACCAATTTTGTGAAAGCCCATTTTAAGCTATTTAGACAAAGCTGGCAATATTACTTTGACACTTGGTTCAGAAAACCCTATTAAAAATATCACTGAGCAATTAATTCACTTGTCTTTTTTCATATGTACTGGCATTTGGGATCTAGCAACCTTGGGTAAATCAATAGGTAACAAAATTTAATCACCTTCAAGAAGTCAATATATATACACAAAGGAACCAGATAAAATGGGCTACCTAATAAGTGGCAATATGTACATTTTATCTCCTCTGCTGACTTGATCATCCCCATATTGACCCTCCTGCTCTGAGAGATTTAATTACAATTTGAGATGATTAAGCCTTACAGAGTTACCACTTCAGAATTGCATGCTATTTCTGAATTGCACAGGCTTTCTGAAGCCAGCATGAGTTTGGTAATGCTTTTTGCAAGCATTTGAACATTTCTGGCTCTTCATGTGATGTAAGGTTAAGGTTTGTTTCTTCCAAAGTAAACCAAAACTTAAAAAGTACACCAAATAACGAAGATCTTGATCATGCAAATGCCTGGCAAAGGGAGTTCTCAGGGGGTAACAAATTCTCCCAAGACATGTTGATAAAGAGCTCAGGTTGTGTATCTGCTGTCCTCTTGGCATCCCTCTTCTCCAGGAGTCCCCAGAGCATGGTGCTGCTTCCATCCTGGGACACTTTAGACCAAACCCAAGCTTCACCATTATTAGCTTTCCTGCTGCTGACATACATCAACGAGCTTGCCTCATCCTCAATTAGAAAGACATTAAAATTGCATTCTCATGATGACATAATATTTAACAGCCTGGTCCTGTAGAAAACATAAGTCAGGATGACCAGAGTGACATCACCATTCAGGACAAAGGTAGGTGTGGAGCAGTATGATGAAGACCAAGGCAGACTTTTAAGTGGATATTGTCTAAGCAGACACAAAAAACCAGCAATCTGCTTATCTTATTTAATCACTGACAGAGCTGATAAAGAGTGTGAGCTGCACACTTTATCTAGAAAAGGAGCTGAACAAGAAAGGCATCCTGAGAACTTTCAGCAAAGCCTGACAATATCATGGGTCTCCCACAGTTATCTCCCCACTCTCCTTTTTCCGTGGTGCTAGCTACCATCCTACTGCCTCTTCTGCTTTCCAGTAGAAAGAGGAAGTTTCAACCCCCAGGCAAGTGCTTGTGGCTCTTGTCACACCTTATAATCCTACATCTTGGTTAAACCTCAGTCCAAAGTGTTTTGAAGCAACAGAATATACTTGGGAGAAAAAAAGTTAAAAAAAAAAAAAAAAAATGCTGACTCTAATGTCCTATATTTGCCAGTAACTGGAATTAGAGGGCTGTAATCAGAAAAATATTGAAGGCTATTTTAAGAAGGGCCATTTTAGGATGGAGCAAAGGTCTCTGACACTAGATATTTCTGCCACTTTTCATAAGGAGAGAAGAACAGGGTAAGTATGGAGTGATTCTTCCCCTGATATATCACCCTGGCTTCTGGCAATGTCTCATTTAGCTATTTCCTGAGTCAGAGGCTGCATCCGTACAACTGTGTTTGATCTTCCTCAATGGAGCTTTCTTCAAATTTGCCTGCTTTTTTTTTCCCATGTATTTATAGTTCTGGCATCTGAATGCCTAGACAATTCATTTCCACAACTTATGTGATGGCTTGAGGAAAAAGAAAAAAAAAAAAAAAAAAAAAAAAGACAGTTCTTCTTATTTTCTGTCTGCAGTGTCACTCCTAAGTCTTGCATTTTGAAAAAATTCAGAATTATTCTTTCTTATTTAATTTCATGTCTTTCACAATTTAGAAACCTTCCACCAAACTCTTTTCCCGGTGGAAGGGTCCTGCTTTATTCTGCTTTATTTGTTGAAGCTGTTTCTTCCCCTCCCCTGGACATCAACACAACTACCCTTTTTCAATTTTTGCTTATTTATTCTGAAATGAAGTGACCAGAATGGCAGCAAGTTTTCAAGACTGGTTGCATTGTGAGTTTTGTAGGGGGATTTCCCCCTATTCCACTCCTAATCATTCTCTGTTTTTCCTGCATTTCTGTACTCTAGTTACCTGCTGCTTTCACAGAACTCACAGAGTCATTTCACATAATGACTCCAGGATCCTTCTCTACCTGACAATGCTAGCTGTATTGCCACAGATGTGGTTTATTAGGGTCGTGCATTTTCTGATTTTTGCTCCCCTGAAATTTCATCTCTGTCATCGAAATGGGTACATTTGCTTGAGTCCTTGTTCAGGTGGAAATCAGTACATTTCTCCTAATCACAGTATAGCTGAAGTTCCTGATGTGTCTATACATGGGAAATATGAGGCTTGCAGGCACTGTTCACATTTTGCATAACATTTATGTAGAGTATTTCTACATATTAGGTCAGCCTGCTGAAACTGGCAGCCTCTTGGACTACATCCAAGGTAGTGAGTAGCTCTACTCAGCCCATTGACTTTTCAGAAAAGCCCAGGGAACAGCTGCTCAGAGACTAGGCACTTGGTTCCACAGAGTGATAGCAGCCTTCCTGAGACATTTTGTTGCTTCTACCCTAGACCCTAATTTTAGGATGTGATGAATCATTGTCAGAAGATCTGTCTTTGTTTCAGAGCCTGGGGTGACTTGTTTAAACCATGTATTTATCTTTTAGTCTGCTTAAGTTATGAAAATTGGATACTAGCCTCGGACCCCTCAAAAAAACCAACAAACAGTGCTATGAGTAAAAAGGGAACCTGGTGTACCTTCTTCTGACACCTCCAGTCCAATACTTACTGTCTGGGACTGGAGACCATGAAGGAAGATGCTCACAGAAGTGCCAGCATTGTGCAAACCTGTGACTCGAAAGTATGTGCTCAAATAGTTATAGATATCCTATTGGCTATAGTACAACATCATGGAGGCAAGCAGGAAGTTTCTGCAATACCATACAGAAACAAAAGTAACATCGGCAATAAGATGGCAGCATCTTGTGGTAACTCTGATAATAAAGTCTGAAATACAAACTTATGTAGGAAGAAAATCCTATCCCCCAAATATAGTTCCAGTGTTCTTGCACTTCCTTAGAAAAAGTAGGCTCCAGAGACTGATGATGCACCATAGTTCATTACAGGCTATTACTCTTTTGAGCCCACTCCTCTCCTGGATCAGCACCATGGGACAGCTGGGAAGGAAACACAAGCAGTGCTGTTTACCTGATAACAGCTGTTCCTGAGCCACAGTCGAACCTGAACTCCACATAACCAGACACCATGTTGATGGAGAGGAAATCCTTGCTGTCTGTGTCATAGCTGTACAAAAGGACACCAGTCTCTAAATCTGGACGAAATGTCATCTCAAACTCCATGAAGGAAAGGTAATTCTGTGGTTCCAAGGGCCAGGGTGTGCTAGCAAATGACCTCAAGGACTCGTTGAACTGAGGTATGGCCAAGGTGAGTGCTGGAAAACCAGAATACACAAGCAGGTCACTTGAGGCTTCAATCTAAGGGGCTGGCTCCTACCAACCACTGTCAGTTCTCTTTGATAGGTACTTAAAGATAATGTTAAGAAAAACAACTTAAAAATGTTATCTTCCAAGCCAAAAACATTTTTTTTATCTTAGCCAACACTGGTTACAACCTTAATTCCTTCCTTTTCCAGGAATATATTTGTATTGCAAAGCTTTGTGCTCCTTTTCTTTAGTGTTTCACCACAGTGTTTTCTGAAGTAGTAAGCATGCACACTAAAAGTGGTGGCATGAGAAGTTCTGCAGCACAGAAAATAGTGCTATATATACTTGACTATTTGTACCTCTGAGATTTCAGCAGGAAATTTATATTGTGTCTTTTACATTTCAGTATATACAGCTGACATTGGTTTTAGGAGAAAAGCAGGAACTTTTGTAGAGTTAATGTGCAACTGTGTAGTCATACACTATTTTACCTTCTGAAAATTAAGTCTGAGATACTTAATTACAGTTATTTTAAACAAGTAAAAAGGTTTAAGAATCACTGGTTATGTAGGAGCTGAATATAGCCCCAAAGTGAACGCTGGGGAAGGGTTTCACAATGTGATTTTTAAAAGATAAAGTAACATGTACCCTCCTCTGTCAGTGTGACAGCATAAAAGTTCCTTGGATGTCACTATGTGGAAAACATATTGAACAATAAATAACACATGCAAAGAGGTATAAGCAGTCCAACATCCTCTCACCTTCTTCACAATGGTGACCTTTAAATCCAAGAGGGCAAAGACAAATGTATGAATCTGCTTTGCTTGCAGTACAGGTACCACTGTTGATACAGGCAGCCTCATCACAGATGCCACTGCTGCACTCACCTAAACACAGAGTCAGAACACTGATATGTCAGACAAGTTTGTAAAAGAAGATATATTTGGTGGTTCATCACTGCTACTCAAAAATAAAATCTGCACTTCTGCCTAGCTCCTACGTCAATTTGTCAAATAATGTGGAATTTAGACAACGTAACTCGAATTTCACGATTTTTTTTTAGTACCAGACTAGGAAGAGACTTTAAAGATTGAAAAAATTAGCCCATATTAAAAATTTAAGACAGCTGTAGCTTTCAGTCAATTCTCTTGATCAGTTCTCTTCTGCTTTTGTTCCTATCTTTATTTTCTCATGAAACACAAATCTCTCCAGATTGCTTAGAAGCGCTGTGACTTTTTTAATTACAATCATCTTAAGTGCTTCTTTGTTTACTATAAATTAATGCCACAGCAAGCACAGAAGGTGTTAATCATCAGCAGCTAATCTTATTAACTAAAATGAGGTTGTCAGCCCTCTTCTCTGCACTAAAAATGATCCATATTATCACCATATGGGCTTTTTAAGAAACCTTTCTACTATGCTGGCACATCAACTAAGCAAAAAGGAGAATATTTCTATTTACAGGAGTTAAACTGAAACTGTTGTAGAACAAATAGCTTATTCATTTACTTATTAAAACTGGTATCTCTGAAGTTGGATTATGCAATGGTTAAATGTACATCTTATGAAGTTCTTGTTGACTTTGTTGACTTTCTCCTTTATTTTTGTTTCTGATTAAATAATTCCCCCATCAGTGACAGTAAAAAACTAATCTTATATATTAAGAAAGTCCAGAAAGACACTTGTGCTGTACAAGTCCAAGCATGTCCTCTAGAGGGACAAGGTGTTTATGACAAACTAAGAATTCCACATTTATTTTTGAGGCACAATGAAATAACACCTCTGAAATTACATAGGTGTCATAAGGGACCTCTGACAATAAATACTGGAGGACAGATTTGTTAACTAAGATGACTGAAAGGAGTCTTGTAAAACTACTGTACTCTACTGTTCTGCAAATCCATGTAGCACAGCACCATTGAGTTGCACACCATGTCAGTGGGAAACAAAAGTATGGCAAGAAAAAAACACCCCTAAGCCCTAATAGAGTTCACTTGAAATTTACTTATCCTAAGCTTAATTTATCTGGCACACTGTTTTCAAGTCTGTATCACTACTGTCAACTCACACATGGCAGAACCCAGCATTAATTTTCATTGATGTTGAGTGTTGATCATACAGCAGTTTGTGGAACATTCATGGATGGGAATGAAGGTAGCTGCAGCCCAAAATGCAACAGAGATTAGGGCTCAGAGAATTTCAGCACTGCTTTAATCTACCTAAATTCCACAGATTCGCACTGTATCATGACTTTCCAAAGTCTCACTCTTTACAGCATCTGTTTCTTGGGCCACTCAGTTCTCTCAATGTATTGCAAAGAAGTTTGATCATGTTATATAGAGAATGCAGAGTGATTGTTAGGAAGTTTATCATTAATTACTTCGTTCTGGGGATGCCAAATGCACATCTACAGAAGAGAAGAAAGATAACTTCGTGGGTGAAGCACGGCACAGAGATTTCACTGATATGGGATCTATTTCCTGCCTTTACCATTTGCTGTATGACTTGGCTCTACTCTTACTCTTAAACTGTTTAGATCAGGAGGTCATTCCAGCAAGAATTCTGTTGTCTTGCCTTTTTTTCAAGGGTCCATTACATGCATGAAACAGAGATAAATACATAAAGCAGGAACACTTAACTAAATTCCCAACTTCTCCATCCTTCAGTCTGCAAAGGGAAGATAATGTTATAATGCCACTTCATTAAGCTGTTGAAATAATTTGTTCCATGGTATTTAAAAAACATACTGGAAATTAAAACAATGGATGGGTACCAGGAAGGCATGATTGCTTCAGCAGTAATGGGGGTTTCATGGGACATAGACTTTTTTAAAGCCCAAAGCACTGCTGTGAGTCTGAAAGATCCCTGTACTGCTTTGAAGAAATGCAATGGTGCCTTCAGGCAACCACATTTTCTTATGTTTATAGTGCTTTAAATACAAACACTGTGTGCATACTACTGATTTCTGATGATATGATTGTCTAAGTCAGGAGCATGAAGAGGAATCCTGAGAGGTGCTGGCAGAAATACTGGTGCAGATGTAATTATATTGGCAACTTTTTAGTTTCCTGTTTGCTCAAGAGAACTGCTTTTACTATAGTGCTGCACAATGGCATCCACAAGGCTTTTTGGTATACTGCAATGATGTTAAATGTGAAATACCCTCCAACTACATCCAGCAAAAGAATTGTGCAAAGTGGCAGAGCATCCCTCAAACAGTGACTGTTGCTCAGTTTTTCCTGACAGGCAAAAAAAGTGTCCCCTGGTTTATCACTGATTGAAAACCCCAAAGCATTAGACTTACCAACATCAGCACCACTGAGAGCTTTCCCTAATGGCCAGGGTCTCATGTCAATTATCTTTCCATTGATGCTGAGAGACTGAACGCAGCCCTGAAACCCACGATTGGTGCCTGCAGCTCTGACCAGCCAGTACACACTGGGGGCACCACCAATGTAGAAGGGAGTCCGGAATGTAATTTTACTATATTGGCCCTGGAGGGAAAACAGAGGATGTCATGATGTAGAAAAGATATAACATAGGATGACTAATTAAGCCACACTGTGTACAATCTTTTTCTTTTTCCTACACGGAGAATTATGTCAGGGGATATGCATGCTGCTCATTGATAATTCCTTTCCATTAGTCATTCCATTACTCAGTCTGTCATTTTAAATGTCATTTTTTGCACCTGCATCCATCATGATAACATGGACTACTTAATACATAATAAAAAGTTTAAAAATCACTGTGTTCTGGGAAGGGATTGTGGTCTGTGCTGCCATATCTTCCTTTACTTCTGCCAAAATTGTTTGTCTTCTAAACTCTAAGCCCTGTGAGACACAGACCAATGGAACACTGCCTTTTGGACAGAACCAAGCAAGTACTTGGTGTTGAATAATAAATGAAAAAATAAAAAGATGAAAAACAACAGTGCAACCCAAGACAAGGCATAAGCCAACACAACTACAACTTCAGTGGAGTTCAGATCAATTTGCTAGCACTAAATTTACTCCTTTATTTTTTTGTTTTTGGGGTTTTTTTTGTTGTTATTTTGTTTGGTTGGGTCGGGGGTTTTTGCTGGTTTGTTTTGGGGTTTTTTTTCTTTGTTTGTTTGTTGGGTTTTTGCATTTTTTTTCTTTTTACCTTAGCCTGCCTGTAGACATACACATACAAGCTTACTATCTATCACTGCTACAGGGTACACAAAGAAAAAAAAGATTGATGCTCGCCAATGTGTCAATCTGCTAGCAGCAATCTGTAGCCTAAAACCTTTTTTGAATTTTCACCTCTGCCCTGCCTCGCTGGTATTTATAACAATAACTTGTATCCCCTTAGCCTATGTTTTGCCAGACTAAATAAACCAAGACTATTGAGTCTTCAGGTGTTCGCTGCACAGTGCACTGCAGAAACACAACAAATGGATCTCAGTTTCAGCAGGGAAAAATAATTCAGGTGAAGCCTTTGTCTAGAGAGAGTGCAGATGTTTCACAGTGGGTATATTCCAGGGCTGTGGACATACAGCAAACCAGCCTGCTTCCAACTACTTGCCATCTTCCATCACTTTTGATGTTCCACCTGCGCTTGTTCTGCCAATCTCCACTTGTCTTGTGTTCACTCTCTAAGATTGTTCAAGTAAAAATAAATCAGGTCAGAAGAGTCTACCATGCTCCTGAGACCAATCTGGGCCATTATAACTAGGAAGGACTGGGGAGCATTCCCTGGCACAACAATACTACAGGAGCAGCAAGTTCTGGTGCAGAGCAGCACCTGGAACAATTGGTGGTTTTTTTCTAGTATGGTTGCAGCTACAAAAATATGTGTCCACTGTCAAACTCTTCATGTAAAAGACTCTGTGGCCCATAGTCTTCCTATCAGCCTTTTATTGCATCTCTATTTCCTCGACTTCATCTTTCTTGGCTAGATAGCCATGTGTAGTAGCCAGATGCAGTCTTACCAAAGTGCTGGACACTAGCATTAGTCCTTACTGGACACGTGTCTCCTGATTCACATTTGTCCTTTGTGTGGCCTCACAGCACTGGTAACAAATAGTGACATGTGACAGCCATCGAAATCCTTTAATCTGTCATTTCCAGCTGATGAGAACTCTATGTGCAGCATTTTTTCCCTCCAGTGCCTGCACAGGGATGTGTGAAGTGATAGAATGTATGAATCCACTTTTTCAGGGCTAGGGATGACATGCTAATCGTGGCTACCAAAGGGAAGAAGAAAAAAATCTGAAATAATTTGCAATCTCCTTTTTTTTTTTTTTTTTTTTCTCTTCTGTGCCTGGATTTCACTTCTGTTTTCTGGCCTGGCATCAGATTAGCAAGTCAAAATATCTTCCTTATTATATTTAATTCTGGTGGCCTCATGTGAAAATGCTGACATAAGTCAGGGCAGAATGTCGATCTATCTCCATTACTGTGTTTAAATCTATTTTCATGGTATACGTCTAATTACAGTTCTGTATAAAAACCTTGTGTGGCTGTACACACATTATACATAATGATATACATATACATGCACACGTGCATCTAATTTTTCTGTCTGAGGAAGCAGAGCAGCTCTCTGAGCCCTGAAAAAGAAAGCAACCAGAGACACACACTGTAAAACCTGGTGAACATTTAAGTGTCCTATATATGAGATTAGCAAAGTGTAGCAGAAGGATGGCACAGCAAGCATTGAGGACAACAAGGAAACTGTGATGGGATTCAGCACTAGGATATTTACCTCCATGATTTCTAGACTATGTATGTGGGAGAGTAATCTGTACTCTGATCCTAATTCACTAAATGCTGAGACACTGATAAATAAAAATGTACCTTTTAAATCTGGTCAGACTTCTGCTGACCAGAAGAGAATATCTGCATATTCTTGAGAGAGCCCAAAGTCAAGCTGCAGGTACAGGATGACCTACCTGGGATTTTCCTGTCACTGGAGCATCACTGTCCATCCTGAGCCAGCCATTTACCCCATCTCTGAACAATGTGACACTGTGCCAGTTCCCCAGCTTGATTTTGTTTTCACTTGTTATGACTGCAATTCCAGTGCCACAGTTGAACCTGGGAGTGTGAGACAAAGAGGACAAGGGGACCATCTTACATTAACCAAATAACTTAAAGTTTGTTTTAGACTCCAGATATTCCCTTCACTCCTAGGAACCTCTCTGTTTCATATTTCATGCCAGCAGACCACAGAAAACATTAAACAATGGTTCTACATATGATCTGATCTAAGTTTCAAACTTCATCTGTCTCTCCTGCATGGAGAAGGTTTTCCATCCTCTGGCTGTATCAACTGCTTTGAGAAGCCTGCCAACAGCTGAAGCTGCTTCAAGATGGCAGGTGTTACATTCTGAGCTCCTGCTAATCACAGTGATTTCTCTCAGGAGTTTTCCAGCTCCCTGGTGACAGGCAGTGCTAACACCAAGAATGGCCTACACTGCACATGGCTTGATGGTGTCGGATGGGATTTGACTTTCTCAAAGGGGGAATATGGTCTTTGCCAGGTGCTTGTAGTTCTCTTTAATCTTGTAGTTCTCTTTAATCTAGATTTGAAGGGGGAGGAGGATCACATCAGGCTTCCCTATGACAATCTGTGGGATGGCATGCCCAAGTTAGGACACTAACTACAATGCTACAGCCTGTTGGTTAAGATGTGCTGGAAACACTGAAGCACACATGAAGTTTTGCCAAGGTAAGCCAGTGGCTTCTGAAGTATTAGGAGACAGCAGGGAAGGGATGGAGAAATTCCCCGAAGGAACCATAGCCACTACAGCCAGCAAGTCAGCTTCACCAGCTTTAACACCTCTACACAAACACACAGCGTGTGGAATAAACAAGAGGGCTTAGAAACATATGTGTGTGTGGAGGGCCATGATCTTATAACCACCACAGAGACATGGTGGGATAACTCCAATGACTGGAGCACGGGAATGGAAGGTTACAAGCTCTTTAGGTAGGACAGGCAAGGGAGACAAAAAGTGGGTGTCTCCTTCTACATCAGTGACCAGCTGGAGTGCATGGAGTTCTGCCTGCAGATGGTTGAGGAGCTTAACAAGAGTTTATGGGTCAGGATAAAAGTGAGAGCAGGGAGAGAGGAAATTCAAGTGAGGGTCTGCTACTGTCTATGTGACCAGGAAGGCTGAGCAGATGAGACCCTCTACAAATAGGTACATGAGTAACCTCATGTTCGCAAGCCCTCATTCTCACAGGGGACTTCAACCACCCTGTTATAGAATCACAGAATCACTTTGGGTGACCTTTAAAATCGAGTCCAACCATTAACCTAGCACATTGACAAGTCTACCACTAAACAGTGTCCCTAAGTACCACATCTACGTGTCTTTTAAATACTTTCAGGGATGGTGATTTGACCATTTACCTGAGCAGTTTATTTCAATGCCTGACAACCCTTTCTGTGAAGAAATTTTTGCTAGTATCAAATCTGGACTTCCCCTGGTGCAATTTGAGCAACCCTGTTTGCTCTTCTCCTATCATTCATGACCTGGGAGAAGACACCAACACCCATCTCACTACAACCTCTTTTCAGGCAGTTGTAGAGAACCATAAGGTCTCCCCCAGGGCTAGAGGCTACCCCTGTTCCCAGAAGAGCCAACAAGGAGAGGTGTTATGGTGGATCTTGCTCTAACTAACAAGGAGGGGCTGGTGGGGAATATGAAGCTGAAAAGCAGCCTTGGCTGCAGTGACCATGAGATGATGGAGTCCAAGATCCCCAGGGTAGTGTAAAAAGGTGTTGAGCAAGTTCACTACCCTGGACTTCAGGAAAGCAGAGTTTGGCTTCTTCAAGGACCTGTTGGTAGAATACCATGAGATAAAGCCCTGGAGGGAAGAGGAGCCCAAGGAAGCTCATCAGTTTTCAAGGATCACCTCCTCTAAACCCAGAAGTAATGTGTCACAACAAAGAGGATGTCAGACAAAAATGCCAGGAGGCCTGCATGGGTGAATATGGAACACGAATGTCCCTTTCTCTCTACATCAGATTTAGGGTGGAGGTTTTACCTGAACTGGATGCTACGACGAATGATTGCTAGTGACATAAAATCACCACGGCCATGTTCATTTTCTCCACAATATAGCAGCAAACCATCTTCTGATTCAGCCTGCAACCACAGCATCAACATGAAAAATAGAAGCCTGAGCCTCAGAGTGACAGAAAAATTCAAAGAGCAATGGAGGAGTTTTCTCCAGAAAAAAAAAAAAAAAAAAAAAAAAAAAAAAAAAAAAAAAAAAAAAAAAAGAGACAGCCTTTTTCAGGAGAAGTTTTTAACCAACAATTTGGTTGGTCAGATTTGAATCCTGAATTTGAAGAACCTAGAAAAACACTGCCTAAATGCTTAAATGGTTTAATAACTTCTCTTCCACTTACAGTATGATGTGATCAGACACAAAAACCTGACACTTTCCAAGCCAAACCACCTGTGCAGGTGGGAGTTTTCCACATGTGCTCAGCAGCTGACACAGTGGCTTTTAGCAGCCATCCTGCACTTTGAGCTGACAAATTGCCAGAGGAGTGACAGATCACCACATGAGGAAACAGAGTGCTGCTGCCCTGGTGACAGCCTCCTACCCAGGCTGAGCTCTGCCAAGAGCTCAGCCACCCTCCCTGCAGGCAGCCCTACCAGCTCTGCCAAAACACACAGACAGCATTAACACAGGTCACTGGGGGGTATACACTTCTGTACTATTGTTTAAGTACTTCTGTGCATGTATTAGTAGCTAGCATCCCAAACTTCAGAGGTGGAAAACTATTCCCACTTCAGACCTGCAGAGCTGGAAAGGAGCTCTGGGTATAGAGCAATATTTTGCACAGTAAAAGAAGACTGAAGTTTCTTCTATGCAAAAATAATGCATACCACTTCCAAACTGTAATTCACAAAAATTCCAGGTGTTATTTAGCCTTTAGCTCATTCACACAGCTATAGCCTTGCCAATGTGCATTGCTGCTTGTCTGCAAGGACACTCTTAGTAGTCCCTGGAATTCTTTCATGTACTGCCTACAAATAATGGATAAAAACACTTTATCTCAGTGTTTCAACTTCATTTGCAGCCATTGAAGGTGAAGCCAGATACTTAGAGATTAAGATTATGCATAGGTTCATCACACTTATATTGTAAACTATACTGAAATTAAGTTATTGCTCCATTGTTCGAATGATCAGAAAAAGGGAATAAAAATTAAATGTCTTATATGCACTTGAAATGGCTTAAACTTACCCTGAATTCAAGGGTAATTTGAAATGTCTGGTAGGAGTTTTTCAGTGGTTCAAAGGTGATGTATGAGTGGCCATAGAACTGAGGATACTGGATAATAATATCTGAAACGCAAAGACAGAAGCATGTTATTTAGCAGTTTTGTCCCTTGTAAAAATCAATAGGAAAATTTAGCACTAGATAATAGGTGAAAATACAAGGCAGAGCTGCTCCAACAATAACTAGACAGCAGCAGTCAACAATCAGTTAACCTATTGCCTTGTCCTCCCACCACCTTCTACAACTAATTCTTTTATTCCTAAGGACTTGGTGCACTTGGAAAGAAGCAGGATACCGAGGGCCAAATACTGCTGAACAGTTTAATTGCTGGCTTCAGTGGAACTTTCTCCAGATTTTGATCCTTGTCAAAGCAGACTGAATCCACCTACTTTATATTAATCTCCTTTTAAGAATACATTTAAAACAGAGACAATAAAGCAATGTTCTGTGTTGCAGGATTATAAAAACATATGTGGGAAACGTGGCAAGACTACACACAGCATTAGTCACTGCTGCTTCCACAGCTGCTGTGTCCAGCATGCACAGAATCCTTGGAAGGATCATAAGAGCCCAGAAGCTTTCAACACTTCGCTCAGGTCATCTCAGGGCAGAAGGTAAATTAAGTGATGGGGACAAGAGAGTCCCTGCAGGCACCCTCCATCCCTGGATGCAAAAGTGGTCAGCTGGTGTTATCAATCCTCACTCTTTGTTGTCTGTCTTACGTTACAGGACCATGCTGGCTTCAGCACAGGAAAAGAAAATCAGAGACATGTTTTACTGCTACCTTTGTGATTCATTTCCTAGGAAGCACTGAGGACAGACACAGTTCAGGTCAGAATTATTGTTTTTCCAGTTGAGCTAAGCCTAATGAGGAAGGAGGAACAAGGAGTGCTATTCCTCCTTGCTATTTGGATACAGAGTGGGTTTTTCTTGCATATTTGGACCTTAATAGAGCTCTCTTAGATTTTTTGTTTGCAAGGCCCACATTTTAGGCTGAGGTGAAGAGTGTTATAAACCTTAGTGCAACAACAGCAGACAACAAATAACTCATGACCTAATCACAAGCAGAAATGACTCAACAATGCAGCTGCTGATTGTAAATAAAGGTCTGGTTTCATTCAGATTAACATAGGATTTATTAATATTAATATCTGTGGAGAAGCTAAGTACAAAGAATATTGCAACATGATGCAATCACTTATCAAAGAATAACACACTCACTTTAAAAGATGGTGGGTTTGGACAGAAGTTATCAAACCCACTCTTCAAGTTGTATCAAGTTATGTCAATTCAAATAAATCCTCAAGCCTTCATGCTTGGTTAAAGCCAAAATTCACATCTGCAGCTGTTTCATGTGACTGAGTCACAACAGATTGTTTTTAAAATGAACTCTTTTTACTCCAGGACTGTGCAGGAGAAGATCAAACACCCTCAGCGTCTGCATCCCTGATGCATGACATTGTGCACCACAGATGTTTAACATGGTCCCGCAGAAGTGTGTGTGTCTGATGCACTGCCACACACCAGGGCCTTGGCAGATCAGATCAGCATGCAGAAGGATGGATGAGCTCTTTCTTAACTGGTGGGACAGCACCACTACAAGCCATGGGACATTTGCTTTGCACAATGTCTGGCATTCATCTGACCCTTTCATCTCCAGACCAGAAGAAAACTACCACCAGGGGAAAAACAAAAAACAAACAAACAAAAACAAAAGAAAAAAACAAAACAAACAAACAAACAAACAAAAAAACAAACACACACACAAAAAAAAGTGACCTTCTTAAGGCCTGGCATGTGAGCTGGGCCAGATCTCCAGGTGATCAGCTCAACATCAGACCCAGCAAGAGGCCAAAGTTAGGTCTGCAGAGGGAGCAGACAGGAAGGTGACAAGAGAAGGAAAAAATACACATCTACACATCATCACATTGACCTGGGCTTTAGACCATACTTCTAACTGAGGATAAGATTTTGTTCCTTCCTTGCCCCGGACTGCCTGACATGAGTGCTGGGGTAACCACTCCAGCACTTTGGCCCTGCAGACTGTGGGGAAAGCCTCTTATGGAGATGGTTTTACAAAGGGGGGTTTGTCTCACATCCCTGCTGCACGCTCAGCATCCTCTGATGGACCATGCTGGAAAGTAGGCAAAAGGCAAGGGTCTAAGAGGGGGTTGAATGTCACTGCTGGAATTTGTGGATGTCATGGCTGGACCCTGGCAGGTTTAAGTGCCTACCAACACAAATGGCTTCATCACCCTCCCACTCCGAGGTGTGGTAAGGAAGACAGCCTCCCCTGTGCATCTTCACGTGGGGTCTATATTCACCTTTATTAAAAAGTAACTTATTCAAACCTAGTTGAAGAAAAGGAAGAAAAGAGACTGATATCTGGACTGGGACATGGAAGTTTCTGCTGTCCATAGGGATCCATTAAGCCTAGCTGGCTATTCCCAAAGAGCACTTTGCTTGGTTCATTGTGAAGCTGCTCCTTGCCCCAGACAAAAAGAAGCCAGCAGCAGTGGGCAGGCAGAAACCTACCTTCTGCACATGTCTCTCCTCCTTTTCCCAAGTTGCAGTGGCAGCGTGAGCCTCCCCGGTCATAGTCATTGACACAAAAGCTGTCTGCAGAACAGACAGCCTCATCACAGGAGAGATCAAAGAGGCGTGTGGCAGGAGACAGGCTGCCCCTCCTTGATGCCCGAGATGCAGTAGCCCTCACTGTGGTTGAAGGCTGTGTGGTGGTAGGAGTGGAAGTAGTAGGTTCTGAAGTAGTTTTAAGGATCCGTGACAGGAGCCTGGAACTAGACCTTGGTGTGACCTTGGTTTCAACCAGAAATTTTCTGTTGCCTCCTTTGATAGCAGGAAGTGGTCTGAGCTGAAAGGAAATAAAGAATGTAAAACTTAAAATGCTACATGGAAGTGAAAAGGGCACCTCCCAAGATACAGAGATAAGGTAACAAATTCATTCTCGCTGAAAAAAAAGAAACAACCATGTCAGTATTATACCTCAGCACATACTATCAGATATTAAACTTCCTAATAAGATCAAACACAAGACTATAAAGAAAACAGAAATGACAAAGTAGAAATTGAAATTTACCTCTTCTATGTAAATGTCATAGTCTGAGTCATCAATATCAAATCCATCGTCATCACCAGTAACTGCGTCTGTAATGTAACGATGCCCATAGCTTCCACTTCCTAACTCCTCAGAGCCTAAAACGACACAACTGGCATACTCAGTTCATATATTTTTTTCTGTTTACACACAGCAACTCAGATCTCACCAGCCTCTGATTCACACATGCAACTTAAAACCAAGTGAGGGCTTTAATTTACTCACTTACTCTGATCCCCAACCAAAGCAGGCAATATTCCATTCTTCCACAGCAAACTGACTTTTATCCATCATTCTTCCAGGAGAACAGCTCTGATTTTTTTTCAGTGTGGACAGAATTTTAAGAACTGTATTGGTTTTAGATGAAACTTTTTGCTTTTATAAATACACAGTCGCATATCTGTCTTACCAGTGGTCAAATAAATGGAACAGCAAAAGAGAAGAATTTAGGTAGGACTTTTCTGGCACATTCTGCTTAGGACTTCATCTGCCTCCAGATGCTCTACAATGCTCCTGAAATCAGCATCCTATGTCTATTTTTAGGTTATTATTTAAAACACAATTTAGCTTTTCCAAAAAAGAAAAAAAAATATGCGCAAACATCATGTGTTATTCATGTGCATAAAGTCTGCTTGTGCTTCTCCCTGGAGTGCTGAACTGTGCTGTGAAGGACTTGGGGCTGGGAACAGGGAGTTAAAGCAGTAAGAAGGTCCTTGTAAAAAAAATATCTCTGCTTTTCTGCACTCTATATAGCAAACCCTGCTTAAACAATGGTTTATGCTTTTTTAGTTATTAAAATTAACCAGAGGTGATGAAGAAAGATAATACAGGAAACAGTGTCATCACTGCTACATTTCATTTCAGTGAAGTTAAGAATAGATGAAAAATTGATGACTATTAGAATAACAGACTTGATACATTTGCCTTTTTCATAAAATACTTTGTGTTCACTTAAAAATAGCACAGGTAACCCTCGCTGTACAAAGCCTCTATACAGACTGACTGTTTGTGCTTGTTCATTTTAGCAGCTGTGTGCTGCCCATACTGTCTCATAAATTATCAGATCCTTCCCACTGCAACATATAGAGATACAAAGCCTTGCTGCAGAGTGGTGGTCTGCAGAAAGGAAACCTGACAAGTCAGAAAATTCCCCCTTATGGTAGCGAGAGCTTCTCTAGCACCCACCTGGGTGCAGAATAAAGAATGAAATACCTTACTGACCTGATTCTGGCAGGAGAGTATTTTTCTAAAACCTCCTGTACTGTCTTTTGCCATGACTGCAGCACAGAGATCCTGGCAGACAGATATGAAACCAAGGATGCATGCACCAGATAGGAACACATGCCCTGCCACCCTCCCACCATAAACTCTATGAGAATCCCATATTAACAGGCTTTACATGTTATATCAGCATACAGAAAAATCAGAAGCAAATGAGTAAAGGTAATGAGGTATTCACATTTGCAACCAAAACAGCATGTTAAGCTGAGAGAGAATGTGTATAAACTTTCCACTTTAACACATCCACTTAATAATCTGTAAATAGTACAATTTAACCATTTTTTGAACAGAATTATTCAGCACAGAGTTCTACCAATGGAATTAACCAGAGAACTCACAGATATATGACTGGTAGTGATATGAGGACAACTGGACAAGCTGAATCCAGATTATTTCTGCTGATGACTGTGAATGCACTGGCAAGGGAGTATTACTGGAGAAACGTGCTGAAGGTATATGAACTGCTTGCAATCCTGAATTAATGATGGGGAGGGCAGGGAGAGGAGAGGAGAGGAGAGGAGAGGAGAGGAGAGGAGAGGAGAGGAGAGGAGAGGAGAGGAGAGGAGAGGAGAGGAGAGGAGAGGAGAGGAGAGGAGAGGAGAGGAGAGGAGAGGAGAGGAGAGGAGAGGAGAGGAGAGGAGAGGATTTTAAAATACATGCATTTCTACAAAAGAATTTCAATGTGCCAACCTCAAACCACTGTAAATATTACTTGCAGTTTACTAGAAGTTATATGAACAATGCAAATCTGTTATATGAACAATGCAAATCCCTTCACTAACTCAGCTTCCAGCAGATGCAGCAATTTTCTGCTCACTGCAGTCCTGTTCCTTTTAAGTCAGCTCTGTAATATTATTTATTACTGTTATATGGTGTGTCTGAAACCATTTCAGAACTCATTCAGTCCTTCTAACAGATGAAAGTGAATTTGCCTAAGAGTAACAGAATCCATAAAGCCAAGGTGGGGAAAGAAAAAATTAAAACTATGGTTTCAGGGAAAACATTCTAACCTGTATTCAAGCAAGCTGTGATACAAAACCTCCATTTTCTAATTGGAGGTCACAAGCTACAAAATAAACATCTGTTGTAGTCCAAATTCTGCCAAACTTTTTCTTCTTTCAAGCAAGCTCTCTATTGGATTTATCAGATTTAGGTTCAGTAAGGATGGCAGGAATGAAGTAATACAGAGAAGTATCTTCATACACATAGGAATACCTCCATATATCTTCAACACATATGAATGTTAGGTTTGAGATTTACACACAGATATGCACACTTGCCTACACTTGACTTGATTTTAATGCCATGCCAGTTTAAAGAAGTGTAACTCATAAACTGAGTGGAGATCACTAAACTACATCATTAACAACCAGCATGCAAAGTGGCCTGGTAATGTAGGGAAGACAGAGAGCTCCCTAAAGCAGAAGGCCATTTTCATCTGGCAGACCCAAATGTTCCATGCTTTTTCAACAGAAGACCAAATGTAACCACTGCTTTAAGCCAGGTAGTGATTCCTTTCACCTTATTGAACTGTTACGTTTAGAACCTGAAGAGAAGTTATAGCTTATTATGAATGGTGGAAAAGACTGTTTTGAGGCCCTTCTTCAGGGCCAGGAGAAGTATCACTTCAGAACACTTCATAATATCCACAGATCTCTAATATGGTCCAAAAATCTCTGCTTCCACTCCCCCTGGCTCCATTTGAGATTCAGCACATGCTACATTTTTCCACTTGCTAATCTTTGACCAGTATTTGGTAATGCATAATGCACCTGGGATCAATGAGACACAGAAATGCACTCTTTTCTAAGTATACCTGAATTTATAGAGGTCACTACACACACAAACCATGAGACCACCTAGCAGCCCACTGGCTTCTCAGTCACCATGCTCTGTCTTGTACTTGGTGTTTCCTCCCTGGATGTGACACAACACCCACATTTGATGTGATGCAACAAAACTGCAAAACAACAGAAAGCAGACAAGCTAACATGACTTTTGAAGAGAAATCCCTATGTCAGCCCTTCTCTTAAGAGCATTGTGTAGCTTTGGTAAAGACCTCACCTGATAGTGGGTAGCAAATCAGGGACAATAAAGCAAAGAGGTACACTGCAAATACCAAAACAAAGACTAGAGAAATAATAAGCATGCTATAATTTCTTTAAATCTGTGTTTCAGTGTACAAGGAGATGAAGCCCATTTAAGACCCTTTACCAGGTCCTATAATCCTATTTTATAACTAATTGGGAATCCTGTGGGGGGTCATGAACTTTTGACAGATTCTTTCTAAAGAATCAGGGATTAAGTTATACCAAAGAAATCTTTCTCAAAACAAACAGAAAGCCACATAAATTTCTGTTTTGCTGATTAGGTGGCCATCAGTAGACTGATCAGGAGACACAGGAGAGTGTAAGAGGTAGCCAGCAGACAGTGATTAAATGAAGTGCTGACAAACTAATCACCTTCATGCAGGTCTAAATCCAAAAGACATCAGGGGCATTTTAATCTGGGTTTTATTCTTGTCAGTGACTCACAGTGAGACACTGCATACCTCTTGGCCTGTCTCTTGCCTTTTGTCCTTGTCTCTATAAATATGAGGGCTGCCTTTGTAAAGCCATTGCAGGTCTGTGGGAAAGAGCTCTGTGGAAAAGCTCTAACTGTTATGTCCCAGGCACATCACCATCATTTACACCAAAGTTTGGGGCCAAGGTACAGTCCTTTTCCTGTGACTGGGCCTCAGAGGGTACTTCCAAGCACTGTGCAGAATATTTAAGCACCTGTGCCACTGCCTTGCTCAGTATGAGTCTGGAAGTGACAGCCAGGGCTAGAGGAAGGGATGTACCCAGATGGAGCAGCCACTTGTGTCACGTTTTCTGTGGAGAGAAGCAGGAGGGTATTTTTAACAGAAGAAGCTTCCTCTGTTGGTCTGGAAAAGCCCAAGGCTTGTGACCTCCCAAGCACAGTGCAAACCCCATCTGTTTCCCCAGGCAATGAAGGGTATTTAAGCAATGCAGGTGATGACAGTTTGTTTGATTTTTCGGGGCAGTTTATTTTGTTGTTACTAAACTTAATATGTGAAATATTTTTTTCAAGTAAATTATCCATGAACCATTGAAAGGTTTGATACAGCTAAAAACCAACAAACATTTAAGTGAAATACCTGAAACCTGCCTCTGTAATTAAGAAAGGCAACAAAAATTTATTTATTACATAATTTTCATCTATTTAAAAAAAAAAAAAAAGAAAAGAAAAGAAAGAAGAAAACAAATCACAAATAAATTAGAGCCCTTGGGGAAACTTGCCCTCTCTTTTCTCCCAGAAAATGGAGCTATGTAACATAAACCAAGCATGCATTTTTTACTAGGAAAGGGGATAACTGCTTATAATCAAGGCCAAATGTTCTTCTTGCCAGTGCATGGGAGGTCTGTCACTTTAGGTGGTATGGTCAGCAACCCTTCAGAAAAACATTTTAGCAAAGACAGCAGTTTCCTATGCTGAACTGAGACAATGTAGTCAAGAGAACTTCAGAGCCAGCCACCATTTAAATCAGAATGAAAGAATTAGATGTAAGAATGAGAAAAGCTCCAGTACAAAACATCCTCAAGTGGCATGGACTCATGGTCTGCAGGACTCATCTCTATCTTACCCTCTCTACAAGAGCTGTGAGAGATTCTACTCAATGCAACACAGACACTAAAGGTCCAGTGCATTCGAGGCAATACTGGATGGGGTTTTTTCAGTCAAAATAAGCAACAGAAAAGCACCGATTGCTTCAAATCAGATATGAAGGTCTGTGATATTAAACAATTAAGCTATAATTTTTTTTTTTTTTTTTGATCCAAACACATGAAGGACTTTAGTTCCAGCATTATGTGAACTAAGACATATCTCTCCTTATGCAAAGGAGACAGATACAGTCCACGGACTGGACTTCTGCCAGCTTCCTAATATATTTCAGGTATTTATGAGCAATATACAGGCACTCAGAAAACAACATCAAATATCTGTGGTGTGTTTCACTGTTCACATGGGAGGAGGCACCATTTTAATGATGAAGTTAGTCATGCCTCCAACACACACCCCAAAGAACAAAAGTGCCCCATTGTTAGACATACCAACTGTCTGACATCCTTCTCTGCTGGCACTTGGAGAGATTCAGGCATCTGGTGCCATCTGAGATGCCTCATGTTACCTGAAGCATCCCTAGAGGATGGTCAAGTGTCTGGGAGACAAATGGGATACACTGCATCCTCCTGCAGTGACAGCTGAAAACCACAGGACCCAGGGGACCACAAATCCACAGAATGTCTACACCTGAGCAGCTGAAATCAATGATTAACTGGGCCAAAGCAGGTAACCATTGGCTTTCTGGCTACTAGAAGGGGGAAGGTACCTGCAGATACATAATGTGAATAAAGAGTAAGTTTTACTTGGTTGCCCTTAAGCTTAGCGTGCATTTTTTTGTTACATTAAACTTGTCAACAGTTTAAATCACTCTTTAGGGATTTTTACTGTTTTGTGTGAAAATAAATAGTCAGGCTATGCATGGCTTTAATTAAGAGATTTTTTCACAACAGAAGTTTAGCTTTTTTACTAATGCACAATGTACTTGTGTATCTGGTTAACATCAAACTAGTTTCTTACACAGGCTTCACCACAAAAGCCAACTGAGAGCTGCTATGCTCAGTTACATTTTTCATTCCAGAAAGATACTGAACTTATCTTTAAAGGCACATATCCATTGCTCCCTTTGAAAACCACTCCTTGTTCTGCAGAAAGCTGTATGTTATGTGGACAGGTATCCACAAAATAACAAAGTTTCACAAGTAGTGTCTATATGTAGTTTTAGAGCCCATTGGCAAAATTCATCTTGGAAACTAAGAGCAGCCTGACAAAGGAACCACATTTGCTAAAGGATCCAGAGTTGGCTAACAAGGCCCTAAGCACATCATGGACATGACATGGCCCAGGCTGCTGAAATTCTGTGTGCTCATGGGGGTCTACCCCAAGCATTGCCAGCCCCTTGGTTCAGGGGCTGTGAAACCCAAGTGCCTAACATGGACCAGCACAGCATTTTTGAGCCTATTCTGGGAGCAGTACAACACATACAGTACACTCACTTTTCAGGTGTGATCCAGGTACGGAGAGTCAAACCCCCACCCCCTATGAACCTCTCCAGAAAACTGCTTATATACACTGGGTGTGAATTTCCCTCCAAGTTCTACTGACAAAACCCCATGTTTTAGAACCACCTTCACAGGTCTGCAGAACAGGTGGCTTCAAAAGGCAAAGTACCTTTCTTGTAGCACCACAGCAATCAGCACAGCATGAAGGCTACTCCACCCTTCAGAGCTTAAACAATTTACTTTTTCTGACCAAAGAATATAGCCACTTGCATCCAAAGATAAACTGGATACTGAGGAGCACAAAAGGGTGTCTGAGGCAGCAGGAACTGAGAATTAAGGATCCAGGGGCCAAGAAAGCCCAGAGCATGCTGGTTTTCACAACCAAACAAATGCTTCAAAAATTAAACTTATGAGTTCAGCAGCCCTGAAAACCTTCATGCAAACTGCTCAAGGGATTGATTTTAGGACACATGGAAAAAAAGAATGGAAACTGCTGTGTGAGAGTCAGTGAAAACAAGGCATTTCAAGTTAGGGAGGGTATTTAGAAAGAAACCCTTAGTGGGCAAAAATGGGGGATAACTAGGGATGTGCTCCACATTTCTGTAGCACGCAAATTCTACCTGGAGAGCTCACAGTCCTACCCAAATATCAGCAGCTTGTTTTCTACCAGTTAATTAAAGATGATTTGCAACTGACGATGTAGGTAAGAAAAGAAAAAAAAGTCAGATTTTGCTCTATTTTAATAGTTCATGAATCTGCTAAAATTATACCGTCATTTTCTTGCATAGTATTCTGTCCCCTATAAATGACTTCCAAACTGGAACTGAAAACTACTGAAACCTTTTAAACACAATAAATACTTTGGCACATTTAGGATATATCTCAGTTAGTCCTCATAGTCTGCCAGCTGGGGCTCTGCTTCCTCCCCTCAGTCTCAGATGATACTTAGCTGGGCAGGAGTGCTGATCTGCCTGAGGGTAGAAAGGCTCTACAGGCAGACCTGGAAAAGGCTGGATTGATGGGCCAAGGTCAGATGTATGAGATTCAACCAGGTCAAGTGCTGAGTCCTGATTTTCGGTCACAACCCCATGCAACACCACAGACTTCAGGAAGAGTGACTGGAAATCTGCCCAGAGGAAAAGACCTGAGGATGATGGTTGACAGCTGGCTAAATATGAGCCAGCAGTGTGCCCAGGTGACCAAGAAGGCCAACAGCATCTTGGTTTCTATCAGAAATAGTGTGGCCAGCAGGTCTAGGGCAGTGATAGTGCCCCTGCACTCAGCATTGGTGAGGCCACACCTTGAATCCTGTGCTCAGTTTTGGGCCCCTTGCTCCAAGAAGGACATTGAGATGCTGGATCATGGCCAGAGAAAAGCAGCCATGCTGGTGAAGGGTCCAGAGCACAAGCCTTATAAGGAGCAGCTGAGGTTTGATTAGTCTACAAAAGAGAAAGCTGAGGGGAGACCTCATTGCTGAAAGGAGTTTTTAGTGAGATAGGAGTTTGGCTCTTCCCTCATGCACCAGGTAACAGGATGAGAGGAAATGGCCTCTAGATTGTGCCAGAGAAGGTTCAGATTGGGTATTAGGAAGAATGTCTTCACTGAAAGAGTGCTCAGGCATTGGAATAGGTTGCCCAGGGAAGTGGAGTTACCATCCCTGGAAATGTTCAAATGCTTGGATATAGCATTTCAGGGCATGGTCTAGTGGCCATGGTGGTGTTGGTTTGATGGTTGGAATTGATGACCTTAGAGGTTTTTTCCAGCCTTACTGATTCTTTGATTCTCTGAGTGTGGACTTTGTGCTGTGTGAGAGACATGATTTATACAATTGGCAACATGGTTTGGCATTGGCTGATCTGGGATTCTCACATAACGCTATGACTTTGGGGGTGATGAAGAGCAATACCACCATACCACAGAGACACTACCACTGAAAAAGGATTATATCCCAAGGAAGATCATCAGATGTGCATAGGACCTACTCCTTATTGCACTGTGCATAGCCTACCTTGCTTCAAAAATGTGAATGTATCTATTAACAGGTTGTGATTATTCAGGTATATTTGAATGTATTTTCATCTATCACTTGCTTTGCAGCTTCTAATCAAACAGGGATATTCACTTGTTTATCTCACTATTTTTATGACTGTGTTTAATAGTTTCAGAGCCTTAGCACTCAGAATACAATCTAGACTTTCTTTGGTCTATCTGAGTTGTTTAAATTATAAACATAATATGCAAAGTGCTCTTTCAAAGAACAGGAACAAAAAAAAAAAAAAAGGATGAGAGACCCGTCTCTTTCATTTCTCCTCATGATATTCACTTATCAGTTCTGTGTGAAGACAGCACAGAAGGCAGTAAATAGCAATCCAAGAATACTTGATGATGGTCCCTAGAGCAGAGAAAGAGCATGAGAGCACTTCTGCCTGGAGCTTTTCACATCTTTGCTTCTGTCTTGACTTGCACAAGACGCTGAAAGCTCCATGGACAGGAGTGAGAGGCATCAGACTGGGAGTGCCTGTGCTTGGTGTGTAGCTCTTCCCACCAACAGGCCCTCCACAAGCTGCCCCACATGCAGTTTGTTTACAGGCATGCTTTATTTTTATATAGCCTTAATCACAAAAAGTTGGTTCTACTCACTGAATGTCCGGATTACATCGCTCGGAGCACTGGCAGGGCTGGATCCAAAGGAGTTTGCAGCTCGTACGGCAAACTGATACTTGGTATTTGGGAGAAGTCCCTTGAGAACCATGGACTCCATCTGGATCTGCTCTCTTATTACTGTCCAATTGCTGTCAAGGTCTGGCCTTCAGGATCAAAAGAAGTCAAGATAATAAATAATTAAAGCTGTCTGTATAAATTAATTGCCTTTAAACTTTCCTGGGAAATACACAAGATAAATGAGATATGAGCCTGCTAAATCATCGCTGAAATCCTTCACTCTTAAAGGGACTGTGAAACCATTACCAAGCTGCAAAGCCTGTGAGATCAAAACTGTAGTGATAAAAAACCAATATTCAGATTTTGCATATGAACCCAGAGAGGTTTGGAGAGCAGTTTGACAAATCAAGTTCTGTTTATCTGTTTTCATGGGTTTGGGGTTCACAGTTTTCAAGTAGGTCAATTGGCTGTATAAAGCAAAAGTTCGTAACAGAGGGAAAGATCTTTATTTGTAAGAGTTTGTGCTCTAATGCCACTAAGTTCCTTCAAACATACACAAGCATTAGCAAGAGGAGAATCCAGTATCTGGTCTCCTGGACAGTCAAGTTAAGCCACCAACAGTGGAAAACCTGTATCCAAAGTCTTCTCTACAGATTAAAAACAACAACAACAACAATAAAAAACAAAGAAAGAAACCAACACCAAAAAAAACACACAAACAATAACCTGGACAATGCATGTGGATTTTGAAAGAGCATTCCCATGCCTGCCTCTGGAAAATGCCTAGTTAACTTTTGATTGATTGACTGATTGTTTGATACTGGAAGTCAACTATCAATAGATGCTTTATTGTCATTATAATCCATCTAAAACCGGTACAACTACTTGCATGGCAGTTTGGTCTCAAATGTTTAAGTTCATCTGCAGAACAACATCAGAAAGGGAAGGGCTGTTTCAAATACTTTGAGAAGGTATTCTGATGCTTTCACAAAATTTCTACTTTCTCTGAAAGTGGTCTCTTATCAAAGAGAGAATGGAATGAGATAGCAAACAAATAAAAAGCAAAACAAAAATGTAAACTTTAACTCTAGGTCACTGAAAATTTTTTAAATTGAAGCCTATGAAAGTAAAAGAGGGACAGAAATTACTTTCAGAGAAAATTATTCCCATTTTCTTTTCTAAGACATTCCTGCAATATTTATTACAGGAAATAACCTCCAAGTGCTCCCTGAATCTAGCAATGTTTACATAGGACTAGCTGCAAATGTTTCCAGCAGTCTTACAGTGAAAATTATAGCACAAGGCAGGCATTTTGTATTTGTTTATTTGCAGCTGGAAGGAAATGCCAGAGTTAATGTACATTTTCTTTTACCAGTCAATACAACACTTACTGATCACTGGGGTTTCATTGCTTTGTGCAGGACCAGCACAGCAACAAAGCAGCAGCTCCCAGCTGCCTGGATCCTGTGCACTGTAGCACACAGGGTGTGAATATTTCATTGTCTTGCTAATAGTAAAAATAAAATCAGAGAAATGAACAAGATGCAATGACAGCTTAACAGACCATCTTAAATCACCCTCTATCAGCCCTTCCTGGTAGAAAGAAGCACACTTATTTTGACTACTCCTTCATTGTTTCCCTCCCCTGAGGCTGGGCCAAAGTGAAAATTCATAGTGTGTTCCAGCCCAAAGCTGTTACCTTTGCTTCCTTTCACATTCTTGCTTAGTGGTGTTTTCAGTTTTCCTGTACACATTTTTTTTTCCCCCCTCTTTTTTCTCTAATTCCACTCCAGGAAATCCCTGCTAGCTCAAGAGCTGCCTCACAGTCTCTTTGCAACAGATCCTGCTGATGCCTGTGGCTGAATGGGAACACACATACAAGGAAGAGACCTATTGCACCCTATGAAGATTCAGAAGATATCACAAACCCTAGCCTAGGCCTTTAACTTCACAAGATTTTCTTCCGCAGAAGTGAATAATAAAGGAAATGCCTGCAAACATGTAAGCATCTGCAGCTGAAGGAGGGGTAAAAGGAGATTTATCATCCAACCTTTGTTATTTCTCCAGAACGTTCCCTGTGTGAACAAATTGGTATAGGGTGAAAAAATGGCAAACAGATGTGGAGAGGAACACAATAAACTCAGACGGTGATGGTGTCCAGGGCCAGCCAGCTTCTGTGTTTTCTAAGCTGGTAACCTTTTGTTGAAAACTATCTGTGGTCTTTTTTGCAGCAGAATTCAGTTTGTGTCAAATTTTACACTGGAAGGGCTCATTCTGATGCTATTTTTCCTGCCTTTCTGTGGAGTTACAAGATCTCTCTGGCTTCAGCCAGGACTTCACAGGACTGCTCCAAATGATTCATCTTTGCATGGAGAAATCAGACCACTTCCACAGGCATTTTCTGCTCTTGAAGTCACAGCTGTGAATCTCCAACACAGAAATGCCATACAGTAAAACTCTGGCAAGTGACAGGGTCAGAGTGGTTTTAAGATCATAAACATGAGGATAAAGTCAACAGGACTGGACAGATAGAAATCAAGAGCAGAATTCTGTCCCAAAACATTTGTATCACCACTTTACATTGTAATATGGGGACTGACTCAGTTTAGAAGTGGAAATTTTTCTGATGCAGAGAACAGAAATTTTACATTCACTTGTACTTCCTCATAAAATCACCTGGAAAATATTTAACAGGGTGAAGAACCTGCTAACAATCCAGTTTTTATACAGGTTTTGATTGTTCTTTTGTGCTATGCTTGTACTCATTTCAAGTGGAAAATTCAGCTCTACTTTTTATTTATTTTTACAAATAGCAAGTATGGTGACAAGTGCAACGTATTATTACTCACTACAGAAAATACCCAATACAGAAAATACTTCACTACAGGGATATTAGTATTGGCAATTATAATAATATGGCTTTATTGGGACACTTTCTACAAAATATATCAACCAGTATGCCAGCTCAACTCTCAGGAAAGAAAAAGTAGACAATTTTCCAAATTAATTTTGTTTGTTTAATATTACTCTGATGCTGTCTAGTATTGTTAAGAATTTCCTCTCTAATTTCTATACCTTCCACTCATCTTTCTTTGTTAATTACCTTTCCAAGGATTTAACTCTCACAAAGAGTAAGTGTTGCAGCAGATGTATCTGTTTCATGCATTAATCAGGAAAGTGGCACTAAAGATATTTTTTTCTGGCTATTAGGAGGAGTCTCCCTGATCAGATTTATTGTTTCATGGTTTTTTTCAAATTATAACAAGTATGACTGCCTGGTACAGTGCAGGGCCAGACACAGCTACTTCACCATGGAACGGATTCAGGGATACAACCTTTTTTTTTTTCAGGTGGAAGCCTTCCAACTAATCAAGAATTCTGTCCACAATACCATGGTGAATCTGCTCTATCCTATCATCCCTATTCTGATATATCTTCGAAGTTTTATTGGGAGAACCTACCTAGGTCATTGCAGCAGAAGTTTCATGTCACTACTGAGATACCGACACATTTCCCCTATATGTCAAGATTATTACTGAAAGCTGTTGAGTCCACCTGTGCACCAGATGATCCTTTTAAGGGGTACTCTGCTAAACATGTGTGATTCTGTAGAAGCTTGCTGAAAACAAAAATCTGGATAAGTTAGTCCCCAAGTTTAGAAGATTGTGTAGGCATTCAACATACTAAACATCTCAGTATTTGGAGCATTTCAGTGAAGATACCCAAGACAGACTTGAGAAATAAGCTTGAGAATAATTTTTTTCATAGTATCTTTAAAAAAAACACCCAGACTAGTATGTTTGTCTATTGTCTGCTTTCATTAGAATATTTTTCATCATAAAATACTTCCCGGCATAAAGCAACAGACTATTAACACTGACTCTGCAATTTTCCACAGATTCCTTTTAACTGTTTTGGGTTTCACACATTCTTTCAAACAGTCCCTATGAACTGTGCACGGAGCAATAAGACCTACATTATACCTTTTCATTTTCAGCATCTAACCAAGTTGGAACTGTAGGCTACTCAGTGTCCTCTTGGGTGTCAAGACCCAAGCAAGAACCTGTGTTACCCCAGCCTGTCCAACATATGAAACCACCTGCAACCCTCTACTGCCTACAGCAAACCAACAGATCCATGCAAATGCCCAAATTCAAGCCCAGATTCAGACCCTAACCAGACACAGGCTGCAAGTTAGCTCTGGTTGTGATTAAATTCTGATGTGTGTGCACAATTACTGTATTGCATTGTCATTTTATCCCCAATATCACAGCTGAGCAAATGGAAAGAGTGTTATCCCCTCATCTCAGTGTCCCAACATGGTTTTTTAGATTTAAAGTCATAAAGTTAGTCCTAAGAGAACTGAAATATTTTTTGAAGTCATAGTTTTTAGAGATTTGTGCTGTACCCAAGGGACATTGCAGATTTGCATAAGAAAGCCACTATTTTTCCAAAAGCACAGGATAATATTGTATTTCTTTGACATAAAAGGATTTAATTGTAAATCTATTTGCAGTCTTTCGTTTTGGTTTTACATTGTTTTAATTCAACAATTCTAACTCATTTTAATACACTTTATAGTAATTAAAACTACAAACAGCAAAAGACAATGAAGCTTAAAGTTAAATCTTTGCCTCTAAGTGCCACTAGGGCTTATGGCTCATTGAAGTTTCTCTAAATATATAACCAAGCTTCCAAGTCCAAGAGAGCATAATCCCAAAATTAACAAACACTCTCCAAGCTTAGCTTAAAATCTCAAACTAAATAGCATAATCAAAACACAGTGCTGTTAGCAAATTCTTTCCCTAAATCTAAAAACAATGAAACATCGAAATTTCAATTACTCGTATCCTCCAACCTAAACAGTGAAGGCAGCTTTCCATTCTGCAGCTGAACAGAAACATTTGAGGGTACACTTTCACTGTGTTAGATGGGGACAATTTTGCCCCCTTCTTCCATTAGCAAGCTCCTGGTGCTGTGATGAAGTGCACATAAAGCTGCAGGCTCCATTTTCTAGCAAAAGCTCAGAGATGACAGAAGTGCAGTCAGTCAAAACTCAACAAAATCCCTTCCCCCTTCACCAAGCACATGAGAGACAAGAGATGGGGAGAAGAAAAAAAGGATCAGGTTATGACTGCATTTGAAAAACAGGTACTGGAGAAATTTCATGCCATTGCTATAGCAGATTTTTCATATAATGTATCTTCAGCCTGTCCTCTTCTTCAGGGCCTGCCTCCCAGTGCAATCAGCATTTGATGGCTTCCCACTAAATATGGGGCATTCTGATTCAAACACAAAGTGCAACAACAGTTCACAAGCAGGCTTCCAGCCTGGGAATTCTTTTCATTATATCAGTACATTTTAGGTTGCAGACAGACACTGAGCATTGAAAACCAATAGTCCTTTCTGTCTGTTTTTACAATAACAATTCTTTCTTAAAAATGAACATGTTTTTCTGAAGAACGATTTTTTGACCTTCACAGCTCAGAGTAGTTAAAAAAGCAATTGTCTCTCCTTATCCAGGAACTTCAGCTAAAACCTGTAACCAGCTATTCCCCCAAAGGATTAAACTTCCAAAGGTTGAATTTTGCATTTAATGTAAGGCCAAACACAGGGTCAAACACACAAAAACAAACAGATATGAGCTTACACAACTGCATTAACAGTTGGGTGCTGACTGACAATGAATACTTGTTCATGCATTCGGATACAATAACCTTCTTCTGACCTTTCATATGCACCTTATAAAATCAACTTTATCAGCAACTTTTCACAGTTCAGTTCTATCACTGCAAATTTTAGAGAGCTCAATATGAAAAACAAACAAACAAAAAAACAAAAATATCAAGGAAACTCCACCAACACTCGCCCCAAGAAATCTAAATAGAAAAGCCAACTTTTGATGTAAACTTGACTAGTATTAGGATAACAAAGAAAGTCCAATTCCTGCAAGCTCAAGACCCAGAATGCTTTTGTCAGGTAAAACTGCCCAACATACTGAGTTTGCAATCCCCAAATTATTTATTTAGCAGCCCGGGGTACTCCAGCCCAGGGAAACTGCTCTGCCATAGACTCTTTTCTCAGTTTGGTTTGACAGCCTTTCATGACAGGACTAACTTAAAATTTCACACAGCCAGGCCTTTATCAGAGGAAACAGAGCAAGTTAGACTGTATTTTCTTCAATCAGAAATTATGACTTACTGGTGATTTTA
The DNA here is from genome assembly GCF_036169615.1 of Heliangelus exortis. Taxonomy (NCBI): domain Eukaryota; kingdom Metazoa; phylum Chordata; class Aves; order Apodiformes; family Trochilidae; genus Heliangelus; species Heliangelus exortis. The sequence goes on along the minus strand of NC_092454.1, from coordinate 13,847,214 downwards.
TAAAAAATCAGATTATTTCTGGCAATTCAACACACTTCAAGAGGAAAAGTAAGTGCACTATACAGAGTAAGTAAATAAACCATGAGAAGAATCTATATGTAAATTAAATAGTGCATTGTAGGTGAAAAGCCTGCTATGTTGCACAGACACTGAAATTCAGACTCCATGGGCAAACTTGCCTGATAAACTCCACCATGTAGTACTGGATGGGAGAACTTCCTTCACTCTCTCCAGGCTTCCAGGATAATGCAACTTCTGAATCAGAAACTACCACGATCTGGGGCTGATCAGGCGGTGCAGGGGTCATACATTTGTCTAAGCCAGAAGAAGTGAAAAAGAACAGTATCAGAGAGGAGGACAGGCTAACAACCCAGCAGCCACAGACTTAGGAAGCAAATTTAGAGGCTTCTCCCTTTCCCTGTTGCCCCCTTCAGCCCCTGTACTTTTAGAAAAGCAACAGCAGCAGCATATTGCAGATGACAGCGATTCAGATGTGAGCAACCTGCAGTGTCACCTGCCCTGTGTGACCAGCCACTTTTTGCAGCAGAAGGACGTGTATGCAGTGTTACCTTGGGATAAGGTTGTCACATCTCTGGGCATGCTGGGTCGTCCTTTCCCTGCCCAGCCATATGCTCCAACACTAACACGATGGGGAGTGCCTGGCTTTAGATCCCCGATGACAACCTCCTACCAGAGCCAAGAGAAGAGAAGACAAGAACATTGCTAAAGCTCTCCCATGTAACTGTAGGCAGTGCTGTGAGCTGGGATGCAGGGATGTTACAGGGCATTTTCCATGTGACCTCCTGGGAGGATTGTCCCCAGCCCGGCTCAGAAGCAACAAACACAAACAGCATCACATGTTTCCTCTCAAGCTGCAGCTTCATCCCCAGGGGAGTCCACAGGGTGACCTGGACCCATTTCTCAGCATAACTCATAATGTTTCAGATTGTTTGCATTCACTGTCCAGCTTTTTTGCTGGTGAAGTCAAAGTCACATAGTATTCCCTCCCCTGAGCCAAGTGCTGGCATTTGTTATCAGTCGGGTGCATTTTCTTTATTATTTTGTTTTTGTTTTAAATTCAGAGATCGTAGAAGTTCCTGAGAATCAAGCAAGCTGTTGCAGTGTGAACTGATGATTTTTAATTTCTCACGGATCAGCCCCATTGCCTCTCACAATTTTCCTAGCCTAACTATCAGCCTTGACCTGAAGTGAGCACTTCTCTTGTTTGTCCTTCTGCCATAAATACTGAAAGATTAACCCATGAACATCAGCTGTAAGGGAGGCAATGTTAATCCCTACATGAGGAACCTGTGCTGCTAGATAGTGGTCAAAGGAAACTGGTCAAGTCTCCCAGAAATTGGCAAATGTCACCCCAAAAAATTACATTTTATCACCAGTTGGCATACATAGCATAGATCAGCTTCAGACATTAAGTTCTGGTTTTTAGTGGAGCGTGGGTATGTGTGTATACAAACACAGAATTCTGTACCTGCAGCCTGCATTGAGAGATGTAAATCACAGATTTACAAATTTGACAGCGTATACAATAAACAGAAGTACCAGGTTCCACACCACAGACTGTTCTGAGTGAAAAAAGGCACTTATAAAAACCTCCTTTGCAGAGATTTTTCTTCCGCTTTTCATTCTCTGCTATTAAAAACATTATTCGCCGTGCATGCAAAAATATAGATATCTCCTTTCTTTTCACATTGGAATAGACTTTAAATCTGCTTTTCCAGTTGCAGTAAAATAGTAAACAATGCCAAAATTTATTAACTGCTAAATTTCCTTATGACCATCTTTTGGACAAACTCACCCTTTTTATTCTTTAGGGAACTTATGTTATTACTACAACACTATTAGGCAACACCCTGCCATCTGTCATTTTGCTAGCTGCAGTTTTGGAGCTCCATCACCAATTTCCAATTACTATGGACCATTATCCTGTTTTTCCATCATTCACCCTTGATCTGCTTGAATGATTTGAATTCATCTGGGAGAGAATATACCAATGCTGGAAATGTAACTGCCAAGAGAGAGGCAGCAAGAACACTCACAGAGAAAGATTTATCTGAGTCTTACAGTCTCATAGCTGAAGTGACCCAGATCTTTTCAAAACATGGTCTGAAAACCCAGCAAGTCCTCCTGGTGACAGTTCTGATGTTTCTGCTCCTGTAATTCCATCTTCCCTGCCATACATACTGCCTGTCTGTATTTAAACTGTGTGCATTGGATCCTGCTGGCATCCTTTTTTATTATATTCAATCTTCTGAAAAAATGCTTCGTTATGTGTGTTATTGCTTTCAGACTATTCAGGAACTTGGCCTCTGCAGAGGGTGGAATATTGTTGTACTTGTCTCATATCTTTACCTCCAAATTCAAGTCTAGAACAAACTAAACAGAATGAATCTCATTAACTGCAAGGCCAATCAAGATTGAAGTCCTAATAGCTACTTTTTAAGGTTTTTTTAAGTTCAAAAAGTGTATCCTCAAAATCTTAGCCAGGTTCTGTCTTGCCTTACACCCATGGCTACCTGCCTATTTCTTCTGGCAATGTCTTCATATAATCTGTATCTTTGAGATCAAATTCCTTCTAATCTTTAAAATCAAGATGTTAGTGAATATGTAAAGATTCAGGACATCATTAAGCTACCTTGATCCATGGCAATCTCAGGGAATACCTATCTCACATCAGAGTACTTTCAAATGAGATTCTGGAGAAGAAAAATATTTCCTTATACCTCGCTGTCCAGGAACCCGGGTGTACATATTTCATATTTAGCTGGGGTTTTTTTCCTCCCTCTTTTATTTAGGAGAACAGTCTTAAACCCAGATTTTCTCCATCCCAGAAAAGACAAGAGCAGCCTCACATATATGTAATTGAGATGGTATATGGAAGAGTGATCTGTCCATCATTTTTGTAGTCTTTCTTTCCACTCAGATTTCTTCTGTCTTTCAAAGCATTATAGTGGACATTACATTATTGATGAGTTTCTACTAGGCACCAAACTCACAACCCTCTCACTAAAACCCTACAAAATGACATTTGGTATTTTCATTACAATCTCACACGCTTGAATGGGGCAAAGCAACATGATATCTTTTCTGTGGTAGAGGGGTCAAATGTGTGCAGAAGCCTTATAACTCTCCCTGCCCTGCCACACAGCTTGCCCTTCCTCCAAGCGTGCTGAAACTGAAATCTGGATTGCAAATTATCTTCCAAAGAAAACCTGTTTTCTGTTTTATTTTGCTTCAATCCAAAAAAAACAAAAAACCAAAAAACAACAACAACAAAAAACCCCCCCAAAAAAAAACTAACAAAAAAAAAAAAAAAAACCAAACAAACAAAAAAAAAAAAAGCAGCAACTGAGCTCTATTTAATGACACTTGATCCACTGTCAACTCAAACTCATGCCCTGCACTACTGGTGACTCCCCTTGTTGTATGGGTGTGTTTGGTGATTTGAAAGGGATTGCTATTGCTTTCCATGGCTCTGTGACTGACATAAAACCTCACAACTTTAAAGCCTGCAGCTTTTTCTTCCTTTTTTTTTTTTTCCCTATTTCTTTTTGTGTTCAACTTTATTAATATTGTGCCCAATAGAACTGCCTTATTAAACTGCACTGCATCCACATTTCTCCTGGCTGCTCTCACATCTCCTCTATTACAAGGTGACATAATACAGCTTTAATACATTATCCACCCTGCTAATGCACAGGCACAAGCAAACACACACACACACGGAATCAGGCTACCCAGTTCAGCTCTTGCTAGGACAGCCTCACACAGTCCAGAGAAGCCTCTGTGAAAGCAGAGGGGTCATAACCAGCACCAGCAGAGGAGACAGTAACAGAAACATGAACTATGCAGACTTTACCACAAAACTATTGCAGATTTCTGTAGAGTTTGGTATGAATATAACAGAAAGCGTTTCAGTGAGAACACCACTTCCTGAGGATTAATGACAGCTGGGAGTTTATTAATCCCAGTCAGTCATACTTTTTCCAAAAGTACCCCTCGGAAGTGTTATTTTTTCTCAAGAAGAAAAAAGGGCATCCAGCATGGAACTCTGAAATGCCATCATCCAGGGTTGGCTCTGCTGGGATGGAACCAGATAGTCCCAGTTCAAGCACATCCTGAGGTCTCATCCAGACATCAGCCTCCTACAGCACAACCAAACTTCCCTTAATTCAGACCATGAGAGCTGCATGAGATCCACAAACTTTTTTGGGATTTCTCCATTCCTAGAAGAGATCTCAGAGAAAAAATAATTTGCAAGACATTGCTGATGTCTCAGTTAAACACTGAAGTCATTGCCCTCATCCTACCTAAACCCAAGCACCTCCTACTTGCATCCCCTCTCACTCTCTGCCCAATCTGTTTACTGCTCATAGGAAGCAGACGGGACTAAGTGCACAACTGGAAATAATTAATCTGAGTATTTCACCAGCTGCAAAGCCATTAAGAGGGCTGGTATGTCTTTCAAACCTGTTTTCTACTAGTTGTTAAGTCTCCCACTCCTTCCTCCTGGGCGTTCCGTGGTTGGCTTCTTCCCGTGCTCCTCTCCCTCAGCTCTGGCTGCTCTGGCTCCTCTCCATGTCCTCTCCAATTGCCAGACTGTTTTGTTCTTTCTTGTCACTCTGTGTTTGACTATTCATCTGTCCCCATCCCCTGTAGTTCCCTCTGCCTGGATAAAGCTCACAGATACATTACACAATTTCCTCCAGAAAAACAGGACAACCACAAGTACTTCTGATGACCGATGGGACATTTTATTGCTAAAATTTGCTAAAAAGGAAGCCACTATAGCTACAGATTTCTTCCTTTTTCACCTTTGGGTTTTGAACTTTAGTTCCTATTTACCATATTTTGACTACAAAAGATTCTGTGTAAGTGCTAAAGTAGAATCAACATCTTAAATCGACTTTTCTGTGCAAATCTGAGGGAAAGTCAGGGAAGTTCAATTTCATTTTGAATCACAGATGCAATGAAATTTGTGTGAGGCAATACTTACAAAAATTGCTTGTCCTTCAAGCTGACCCTGGGAAAAAAAAATAGGGATTGTTAATGAAGTAACGTGCTAAAAAGTGATGGCAAACCCACATAAATAAGAGGTCAGGGAATTAAAATAAGGTCAATGCTGCAGAATATACTAGTCTATGTGGCTGTTATTCACGTGTGTAAGTACTGGGATACAGACTCTGTTCTCCCAGTAAATATGAATTACTGCCGTCTGGGCTAAGATTAAAAACACAATGAAACAATGTGTTGTTTGATCTTTGTTGACACTACTAGGAAGAATGTTTTTTTGTTGGGGAAAAAAAAAACCAAACCAAAAATCAAGAGAGGAATACAGAGATAAAGATCAGAAAAGAGAAAATAATGCATTAATAAAGAAACAAAGTATCACAGGAACAAGATTCTTTCACTTGCTGTGATGCCAGGAGCCTGCAAGAGTCAGAACTGACAACCAGAGTGACGGAAAACTGCAGGAAGCCTGCACATCCCTCTCACTCACATTTCTCAGGGGGAAGGTTTCTGAGCAGTGCCCAGCAGGATCAGGAAATAATCAGTGAATGCACTTGACTGAACATCAGGTGGGGAGGCTGAAGTAAGAGGGGTGAGGAAATAAAGGAGAATGAAGACCAACAGAAGAGAAAAGAGGTGAAAAAACAAATTGTGAAGGAGGATCACCAAATTAAGATTGGAAATCCTTCAGTGCTCCTCTGTACATATACATAAACAAGACTTTGAATTCTGTGCTGGTAGTGTTCCTGGCTTATGGACAGACTGCCCTTTGCAGCGTGTGGTATGAAAGCTGCCCCCTCACAGTGCCCAACCTGAAACCTTCCTCTGCTCTCTGCCTGAACAGAGACTGGAAAACCACTGATTCTAGCTTGCTGAACTCAAAAGGCAGCTTCTTCCCAACATGGAGGCACTGGCATGTTTCAAGAACCCCCTTTTAACAGTATTAAAACCACCCAGAAGCACAGAGGAATTGCTTTAATCTGAGCACTAATTGCTCAGTGGTGCAGCAGAACAGGATTGGTGGTGATAATTCACAAAGGAAATTTAAGGAGAAATTAGACAGAAAAAGGGAAGGTGGAAAGACAAAGGCAGAGTGAAAGAAAGCAAAGTAAGAAATCAAAGAAGTACTAAAGGAAGAAAACAGAACTAGAGGAAAGAGAGCAAATGGGAAACAAGGAGGAAAAGTAGTGCTTTCAAGAAACAAAAAAGACCCAGAAGCAGAGGGAGTCTTCTAAGAGACAGATTTGCACAACTGCAACTAAAGCAACACTACTGAACTTTGAATTCTGTATTTCCTGGGGCAACAGAGAAAAAAACACACCAAAAACTGTGTGTCCTTTGACTTACACACTTACCTGTGTCAGAGACCATAATACTCATGCTCCGATATTCCAGCTTTAACTGTGCATAGAGTTATGTGATTCCCCTTCCATGCATGGAAATGTACAGAAAATGCATATTAAAAATGAAAAATCCTGTTTTAGTAGATGTCAGAGGTCAGTACAATGAGGAAGCAAGTAAGTCCCATCAATTTTACATGACAAACTAGTCTGACAACAAGGAACAGAAGTGTATCAGACTGACTGGATTACAGAAAAACATTGTGATTTCCCTTTGCTCAATGCCCAGAGCTGGTTTGAGGCTTGGATCTTCCACAAGCCAGCAGCAAACCCACAGCTGCATGCTCCCATATGCAAGCTCCACTCCAGTGCTCAACCTGTTGATGAAAAGAAATACTCACCATGCTAAGCATATCCAGACTCAGAGGAACATCGTGTGAGAGCTGTTTAACTGCTTTGTCACCTTCAACCTCTGAGTAAAAGACCTTGGGAAGAAGACATAGTCAAGCCAGTTAATGCAATAATACAATATTGCAGAGTGGCTTTAAAAAAAATTGCATTGCTACCACACCCCGGACAGCATTTGAACCTATGTTCCCCTAGCTTTTCAAAAGCAAGAAAAAGCTTCCTATTTGCTAGTGTTGTCAGGATAACCAAAGGACACCATCTTACAGTGTACACACTGAACTGAAGTGAAAAACAGTCAGGCTTTCAAGGCAGACTTGAACTGACACCTTGAATTGCGCATCACTTGGCCATGGCCACCTTGGACAGCTGAATATCTGTGGGACTGGTCTGCACAAGTTGGGCATTTTGCTTCATATAAGGAAGCTATTTACATTACATGATTATGTCATTATAAAAATTGTTGCATCATAAATGTCTCTTCATGCCTGTTTCTGTGTACTGCAGAGTAATGAGCCAAGGAGAGCCTGTGCATAGAGATCTTGAGATGCCAGAGGGTCAAAAGTCAAGACAGCTTGGGTACAGCGCTATCAGTGCTCTTTGTCATTGGTTTTATCATCATGCCACACATGGAACCACAGAATGGTTTGGGTTGGAAGAGACCTTAAAGATCATCTAGTTCCAACCCCCCTGCATGGGCAGAGACACCTCCCAGACCATGATGCTCCAGGCCCCATCCAACCTGGCCTTGAACACTTCCTGGGAGGGGAAGCTCAAGGCTGGAAAATGAACAAGCTGGGATGCTTGATGTACTTGCATGAACAGCAAAAATCATCCGTGACTTGTGACTATGAAGTACATACAGCAACTCTTTGAAAAACATCATGTCTTACAGAAAAGGCAGGTACACACTGCCCCTCTGTTTTCATGCAGAAGAATGGACTCAACTACACATAGAGCCCACCTGAAGTGGGGTCTGGCCATAGCAAGTGCTTGCTGGTGTCCTAGATGACAAGCACTTTCCCTACAATAAAAAGAACCATGCAGCTGGGCTGCATTGGTATCATTTATACACCATGGGAAGAAGGAGCAAGAGTACCAGAAATATCTATTTCAGGAACTTTCCTCAGTCTTTTAGGGTACATCAATAATAAAGGTAGTCAGAAGTTTTCTGTTTCTCACCTTTCTACATAAATCTAAATTTTGGATTACTTTTTCCCGAAAACTTCGAGTCCTTCCATGGGAAATGTTAACAAAACCAGTGGTGATTTAACCATCCATGACTTTTTTTTTGTTAGAGGAAACCAACTAACCCTACTTGATATTACACATATTGGTGTGGAATCCCCACTGACTAACTTTGATTTTGGGATTGAGCTTCATCACTATGGAATACCTCTTGAAGCAATAATGAAGAAAGTTGGGTTTTTTTCAATTATTTTTTCTTAATGTAAAAAATTTATGGAACTTAAAGAAAACATCTCTTTTAATATATTTAAGGCTGTGTCTAGGCTCCCAGGCCTATGCAGTACAATATCTATCCGGGGAAGAGGCATCATGAAGCTCTACTTCCCACATACCTGCTGCCAGTCTGGGAGGGCTTGGAGGTGTAGTTTGGAAAAGAAATTTCTGCTAAAGGAAGCCTCAGTCTGGAAGGATGAGTCAAAGGTCAAAGGACCCGAACAGCCCTGAAATCAACATGAGTGTCCCTTCATATGCACAGTGTAATATCAACTTCTCTCTTCTACTTCACTGTTTTATCAGCTGCAGAGGGCACCAAGATCCTCCTCACATGGAAAACAGAACAGAAAAGCAATCTAACTCCCTTAGCATCCAACCCCACTTCCCATCATGGAACTGATGCTGAAACATGGACTGCTTGTTCATCTCACAGGTCCATCCACCCAAGCCCCCTCTCCCCTAGCCACCCTGTGGGCAATGGCAGGATTTGCTGCTCAGAGGGCTCTCCTGCTTGCTCCCTCGTGCCACAGGTGTACCCTGAGGGGTCCTGCATCCCCTACCTAGCAGCACAGAGGGTCACTCACCGTGTAACCTGTGATGGTGCTTGTGTGCTGCTTTGGCATCCGCCACTGGACGCTGAATGCTGTGCAGTTCAGGGAATCCAGCAGGATGTCAAGAGGAGGCCCCAGCCTATCTGCTCAAAGGAAAATAACATTGTGTAAGAAGCCACAGGTTATAAACCCTCTCCTTTAGTGACCCCGCAGGTATGGCTTGGAAGAACAGGTGTGTGCTGCCCTTCTCTCGTGCTGCCAAACACACACACTCACACTTGACTTGGGTGCACCTATTCCCACTCCTGGTAGGACAGTGGGAAAGAGGAGGGAGACATCCCCTTTCTCAGTGGCAAGGAGATGTTGAGCAGCTCAGGACACATCACTGACTCCTTCAGCCTGCTCTTCACTGCCCTCCACCCAGCGTTTACATCCAACAGAAACACTCTGGTGCAAGGAGAACCAAACCAAACCCAAAATATGTGACTTCTTTAGTCCCTTGATAACTTGACATGGGCCAAGAGACCCTCTTGGTGGCCTGCCATTAAGCCTCAGGATCACCACCAACCTCTACAACACCAGTTCTCTCACAACAGCTACAAATTGGACAAATGATCTAAGTAAGAAGCAAGTTTAACTCAATGAGAAGGACACATCAATTCCTGCCTGTCCCTCTGCAGACAAAGGTGACAGTGATGAGATCTCTTGCCATCAGCGCTGCCACTATCAGCCCCATCTCTCACCAGCTGCACTGGGACCAGGGAACTTTCATACAGCTATACTGGTCTCACAACACCTGATTTCATTACAACATTAATACACATCTGAATATATAGCAGGATGGAAGAGAAAAGAGTCCTGAGACCTATATCTCTAGTAATGTCTTAGCAGCTGCATTTGCTGACTGAGAAAGGGGCTGGACGAGGAACGTCTTGCTCTGTAAACCAAGCAAGATTTTTAGCACAACTCCAAACCACCACCATCTGTGCTTTTGAAACCAAACCCACCTAAAAAACAGCTGTGACAGAGAACCATTTCAGACACTTAACAACAACTTCATTTTTTCCAAGGCAACACTTCTACTATATTTAAGTTTTTGCGTGCTCTTACCTATGAAAACCTGAAGGGCTAAGATCTTAAGGAAACCTTTTTCTTTTTCTTATTTATTTCCTTTTTTTTTTTTTTTTTCCCTAGCTCTGACAAAATGTAAAGTGAAAAGCTACTGTAGAGGTCATTTTTAGAGGTGAAGCAAGCCTGCATCAGACTTAAACTTGTCATTTCCACCAATGTATTTGATTTGACACTAAATACAAAACTTAACAGCTTACAAACTCCACAGAGTTTCAATGGCCATCAGCACTTGAGTTGTTAAAACAAGAGCAGAAGAGATACTCTGTCCTTTTCAAACCAAGCCTGCATTTTTTCTACTTCTATGAAACTTAAGTTTATGCTTCTTAATTTGAGTGAGCAAGTATGGCCAGGTGGGGTCCACATATCTCATTTAACACTGATGAGTCTTTATTTTCCTGCACTTTAACCTATTTCTTTACCTACAATGCTAAAAGAAATCCTGGACAGTGCTAGGTGCAATCATGAAAGAAGAAATATATAAAAGAGGTTTTAAAAGACTGTAGCTTCTCTCTCAATTCAGTCCCTGTCAGTCCCTGTGTCTGAAGCTTTGTCCCTTCTTACCTAAAAAATTCCCAGCAGACTGTCTCCTGGGCAGGGCTGCCCAAGGACTGGAGTTGATGGGCTCCTCACCAAGAACTTTTTTGTTTATTTTTACTATTGAAAAAAAAAACAGTGGGGTATAAAAAACCTCAAATAATACACCATCAAAAAAAGAGACTCCCAGTTTTATGCTGGGGGGTTGTATTTTCTACACACCCCAAGGATCTTTCTTATCAGTTCAACTTGAAAAAAATTATTATAACATCAAAAAAAAAAAAAAATTTTGTATAGCCATAACAGGACATTGCAACATTTACACATTAATGAGAAAAAAAATGTACCTAGGGATCTACCTGCATGAACTGTCATCATTCTCTGCAATGATCTAACCTGAGTTAATAGGAACATGCACAAGAAACCCAAGCCACCATCCAGATTCCCAGTTTCACCTCCCAGGTTGCCACGTTTCCCAGTGGACAGTAAATCAGGCAGATGAAGTCCCCTCCCAGCCCATATCTGGGGACACCACCCTTCCCATAGATCCCAGGGAATGGGCACCAAGCACATGCTAAATGGATCTTCAAGTAAAAAAATAACCCACCCAGTGCTTCAGGCAACACAACTGAGAAATCTGTATGCAATTAAACATGTTCCTGTGATGCTGGAAAGGACACAAAGACAGGGACATCCACACATCCATATGTCTACACAGCATGTGGGAAAGGTTCAGACTCCCAGGAAAGCCTACCTGGGAAGGTTTTGAGGGAAGCACAAGCCACAAACCATGTCTGTAAGTCACTAATGACATATTTGAGGAAGGAAAGCAGTTCAGCCATATGGATGAGAGCCAAACCATGACATGCTACTTGCTTCCTGGGCCCTCACCCATTTTATTTGTTAACACAGCTTTGGTCTCATGGTTCACTGCTTGGTTCAGCAGTAGCTGGACCATAGAAAACCACATACCACCCACGCATACCACCCAGGACTGGGGTATGGCTATCTGCATAGACAGCATTTCAAATTCACACGACACTTTTCCAATCTTCACAATACCCAGTGAGGTGGATGAGTATTACAGCTGCAGCAGTAGTAAAGAAAGAAAAAAAAACACAGAAACATTCACTCTTAATGTTTTTATATTGTCTTTGTATTACTTTCTGCAGAGGCTCTATATGACCAGTTTGCTGGGAGGCAGAGTTGCTGAAACAACAAGTTTTAATCAGCAATGACAAACTCTCACATAAGGCAGGCCTCAAATTCATATTCGGAATGCACTATAGCCAATAAAATTATTTACAGAAAGTATTTGGTGAATAATTTAGAACAACAAATAAATTTGAAAGAATGCAATCCATTTGCAGGCTATCTGCAAACGGAGAGGCAACATCTGTTTAATACGGAGCCACGCCATGAATTATTCACCCATCCCTACTGAACACCACAATCTCTGGTTTGCAGCTGGCGGAAGAGACACAGAGAGCCAAACACCAACCTCAGTTACACTGGTCTATAAATTGTCACTGGACAAGTAAATACTACCTTAAGTCAGGGAAAATGAGAGCAAAAAGACAGCAAGGTCTGTATATCCATCCTCCCTGCCTGATTGTCCCCACAAATCAGGGAATTCCCCAAACACAATAGAGGCTGTGGCAGGAGGTGTTCTTGGGAACCAGCTGTAAGTGCCACTGGAACCCAGAAATGTCTAAGCCAGCACCCTCAGACTGCTCAGCAGTCCAGCAATGGTTTGGGGAGTGTGCAGGACCGACTCACCACTTCGCTATGTCCTGCCCTTCCCCTGAAAAAACCCTGTGACACGTGGGCACATTGTGCTTGCCCTGCTGGGGACCATGTTGCCTCCCACCTAAACTTAGAAAAAGGAAAATCCAGTCCAGCCCTGCCCCATGCAGAGAAGTATTTCTTGGGGAGGAGGAAGGGCAAGACAGACAGGAGCATCTCATGCAGTGTGGTGGTCCCCACAGTTTGCTGTCTCAGCTCCTGACCCTGAAACTTACTGATGTGAGACTGGGGACTCAGATTCAGTCCTAGTTGCCAGAGTCTGAATTTCACACAACCTGGCAGAAAGCAAGCAAAAAGGCAATTTTTTGACTGAACTCTCCCCTTATAACCATGACAAAGTTATTGTGGGACCTGACACAGGCAACGTTTATGCCACTGAGATGCTGGAGATTTCAGGGTTTTGAAACAATCGTGGTGCAGCACTCAATCAAAGCAGTTTGTCACAGCTGATCACAGCTGTTGTACTACATATCACTGCTTTACTAACAAATCATTTTGAGATAAATACATGCTTCAGGTATTTTACAAAATATCATGCACACTAAAATATCAGGCACACTAAAAATGTATCTTAAAACTGGTCTAAACGTTTATGCTTTTTTGCTACAAAGGTCATATTTAGACTATAAAACATAAAAATGTTTTTCAATGGTAAAATTCTTCAGGTATTTGTAGTCTCCCCCTGCAATTCCCCTCTTCCTATCATTCAGCAGCACAACTCTTAATCTGGTAGCACCATGCACAGCACAAAACACAACAGAGCTCCCTCTCTTCTGCAGCCGGATCAAGGGGAACCTGCAGCCCAGAGAGACAAAATATATCTACAGCTGGTACACACTATCAAGATCTGCTTCAGTGATCTTGATCCCACCTGCAGATGCCCCCTGCATGGATCCTGTGAAGACCTAAGAAGGCATGGAAATTAGCTGATTGTAATGAACAAGGAACCAATTTATATAACAATAAAATGAAACCCACTCTGTACAAACAGAGGCATCCCCCTTTCTGGCCAGCCAGGCACAGAAAGCTCAATATTGTCCAAAATGCTTTGGTGAAACTGGTGAAGGCAGCAATTGCTGTGGTCCCATACAAAGAAGCCCTTAATCAGGGAAAGTGTACTCTTGCACACATTATCACTACACTTTGTAAAAGTATATCAGATACACGAAATTAATGAGGACTTAGCTGCAGATAAACACGGTTGAGCTGACAATGATGTTTTCACTTTTTTGATTAGAGCTGTTTCTTTCTTGTCTATACAACTCTTTGGTTCTGTGCATCTGTAGATGCCAGAACTGCTAAACAAGTAGAGAAGTCACCAAACAAGCCCTGCGGGTGAGCTGAAAGACACACAAGCCCTCTCCCTAAGCTGTATTTCATTTTACCATTTTAAAATAATTGCTTAAAATAATTGATTTAACTTTTTGCTTCACAAAAGAAACTCAAACTAAAACCAGTAAAAAAGCTTATCCCATCAGTAGAATTGCCTGACATTCGCACTGCAGCTCCCACTGCCACATGCCTCTGCCTGTCCATTAAACACCCACAGGTACCATCAGGGTGGCCACAGGGAAAGTGCCTCCTGGGAAAGGTCCCCAGACCATGACAGTCAGAGTCAGACCAGTGCCCCAGGGTGCTCCTTGCCATCACTGCATCCACTGGCAGAGATCTCACTCCCATGTCTGCCCATGTGATTCTAAGCAGAGTTAACCTGGGTGTGTAATGGGAACCCTTCAAACTAACCCACCCACTGCTCCCAGCCTAGAGAGGCTGAGTTAGGCAGTGTTCAGGAGACAACACTGCTCAGAGTTCATGTGTCATCACTTCAGCTGTGAGGGTGTTCTCACCCTCAGCTACTGCAAGAAAACTGCTAGTGCAGACAGAAGCAAGTTCCTTTCTCCTTCCAGTCATGACATGACCTCAAAATCTTACTACAGTTATGGAAAAAAATTCAGCTTCCAAAAAAATATATTTCTTATGTTCATCAGCTTCACATCTGAAGTGCTTTGGGTGAGTTGGTACTTTTATATTAGAGGAAAGTTCAAAATCAGTTCAAAATTTCAATTAGATTAGACTAGATAATACCATCTGAAAACTGTATTTTTATTTTTTTTAACTGTATTTAAATATTTTAAAATATAAAAACAAAATATTTAAATAAATTAAAATATTAAATACATACTTTTAAAATGTTTAAATATTTAAAATTATTCATATATTATCTAAATATCTAAAAGGGTTGGGGCTGAACTATTTTTTTAATTACAGTTTGCATTTAATTTTGGATTTCCTTTTTAGATGTTTTTGCTGTCTCAAAGCATGCAGGTAGTCACAGGTACTTGCAGGTCCTGAAATAATATATAAGCAATGCAACAGAAAAAATACACGTGCAACAATATGGTAACTCATTTAAGGGAAAACAAGTGATTAATTTCAGCATTATTAGTTTGTGGTTTGGAAAATTAAAATTTTTACATTTTCTGCACTATAATTAGAGCTAGGGCATAGGCTAACAAAATGAGATAACCCTTTCATTATGACTTTTGTCCCATTAAAACAGATAAATTTGTTGATGAAATGCTGGCTGTCACTACTAATGTGTCACAATATAAGGAAACGGGAATAAGAGCCTCAAGAAAGACTATTCAGACTAATTCTAAATAGAAGTTTTCACATTTTATATAGGGAGAAATCCCCTTGGATTTCTTTTATTTCAAGCATTTTTTAATTCAGTTCACCAATTCGTTTAGGGAAGGAAAAAACCAAACCAAACCAAACCAAACCAAAAACCTGTCCACTTGTAGAGGAGAAATCAGAGCATTATGACCTATTCACTCCCTCACTGAAATATCTGTGAAATTCTCATTTGCAAAAAGTAATAAGTTCTTTCTTGTGTCCTTTCTTTTTACAGACCGAACAAGGTTATGCAAACAGCGTGGTCGAAACAAGACAGCATGACAAACTGGAAAAAAAAAGGTCAGGAAATACTAAATGAAAAAAATGTGCCATCTTTTCATCTCTTTGAACTATTTTCCAGCTCCCACTGCCCAGCAGCAGTATATAAGAGCTCAAGAATCTCCCAGTCACAGCAACTACAAAGGACAATGACTTGAAACTGGAAAATCTGAGCCAGCCTCTTCTGGCCCTGCTTGTGCCACCTTGAGTAGAAACATCAACATGGAAAATATAAAAAAAATAGAGAAATATTGATCATCATTGCTTTGGACAAGTCATCTACTTGCATCTAACAAGTCATTGCTAGTGCACTGGCCCCCAGCAAAGGGAAATCCAGTGGATCATCAGCACACAGTGAGTGCTGATGCAGAGACTGCAGGAGATATGGCCCTGCAGGGTCATCGTGGTTTTCCACCCACACTGTGGTGGGCGAATCTTCGGAGAGATTGAATCAAGCTCAGATAGCCCTTTAAAGATACTGGAATAAACAAAATGAAAAAACCCCTCAGTAGTATAATAATAGCAAGCTTGGACCCATGTGATGTTTTTCTGATGCAGTAAATAGCATCTATTATCTGCCCCAGGTACATCTGAGGTGACGGTCACTGCAGTATTTACAGACCAAGGAAGAGGAATGAAGGAGGCAAAGCTTACAGCTTAAGCTACAGTGCAACACAGCAAATCCCATTAAAAACAAGCAGTCACGATATCAGTAGTGAACTTTGTTGTGTGTTTCCCTTCTTTGCCTTGGCCCAGCAGATCACAGAAGAGCGGGGACAGAGATGGGAGTCCCATTCCCCTCCGCAAACTCCTGACCAGGTCAAGGCTACAAGTCTGCAGAGAAGCAAAGCAGAGAGGAGAGAAGCTCTAAATGATGCACAGTGACTTGCAGAAGTGAGAAGGAGAAACTGAATTTTTAAATAATTTTTTAAGAGCTAGACATAAGAAAAAACTTCTGGCTGGGCTTGAACCTGCCTTGTCCCTATGGATGTGTCCAGAAAGCCATCAGGCTGTGGCTGGCCCTGCCTGCCCTCCTACTGGCTGCAGTCTCATCAGCTACTTCATTAGGTTTCAAATAAATTAGGTTTCAAACCCCAAACAAAAAAAACCCAAAACAAACAAGCAAACAAACAACCTCTCTGGATAATTTAACCTAAGTATTAGAAAGTAGCTGAAAATGAGAAACAGCACTTTAACATGTCTGTGCAGTGGACTTCAATAATCCATAGGACAGTGCATGCCCAGTGCATCCCTTGAAACAGTCTCTGACCCCATGTCTACACTGGGACTGCTCTAGGAACAGCAATGACTTAAAAATTCACCCAGATGAAAGGCAGAAGCAGCTTTCCAGACAGAAGCCCCAGTGGCTCTGCACATGCTGCCTGGGTGAGACAGACCCTGGGAGACACAGAGGAAACTGCACCAGAGGGAAACTGACAGCCAGAGGTGCAGTTTCATCCCACCACCAAGACAAAAATCATCAGCTCACTGCCAACAGCAAGGCTGAAGTCTCACACCTTCTCCTGCCCTGTCACTTCCTCACTCCTCCATCCTTCTCCTTCCAGGCATTTACCTCCACCTTCCCACCCCAGTCCTTGTCCCTCCTCCTTTACACAATTTTAGGTTCTCTCCTCTTATGGAAGGTAACTCACTTCTGTCAGAAAAAAAAATACAAAAAAACAACTGTTCTCTTTCTTCTGATGGGTTATCTGTCTGAGGTGCATGAACACTGGGGGAGCTCCAGAAGACATGACACTCCAAACACTACTGGAAGCAAGAACAGGAAAACATTGACAAAGTTTTCATACAATGATTAAAGTTCCTAACTGAATCCTGGGCTCTGCTGGTGACAATAAATTCTACTAAACAGGCTATTACTGTTCTGAAATAAAATTATAAAATAGAGCTAAAAGTCATCCTGCTACATTTTCTGAGCATCTATAACATGGGTAAAAGGCAAAAGAGAACCATATATCAAACCCATTGTATATATTACAAAAAATACTGATTCATTATATATGTATATAAATAAAAAGGACAGCTAAGCTATAAAAACACCAAATAAATAACCTGAAAATTTGTTTTTTCATCAATCAATATCATTGGGGGGTGTATTTTTCAGATGTTTACTATACAAAGCGTATTATATTCAATTGGATCCATGGCAAAATCATTCACGATACTTAAAAAATGTTTTCCTTGATGTCTGTTAATGTCTTTGCTTTACCAACTACAAAGCTGTCTCTTGCTGAGACACAACACAAAACTAAGCTCTTGAAGAAAAAGGTTACCTGGTATAACAAACAAAGTTCAAGGGGAGCTTCTGGCAAAAAATGGTCAGTAAAAAGCAACCATACATGGTATGGACAGGCATACAAAAAATATTGAAGTAGAAAAAGGACAAAGCTGACCATGTGACAAGCAACAAATCTTTAGGATGAGAACAGGACATACAGCATCTTGAGTTCCCACAATCTCTACAAGTCCTGAGTAACAGTTTCAAATCATTAATTTGAGGGACAAACAATCTGGTCATGTCCCAGAGTACCACATAAATAAACATGTGGGTTGGTTATCCCAAGGTTTCAGCATGGGCCTCATATGGCTACACCACCTCACAAAAGTAGAGCAGTTGGTGCAAACAGTGCTTTCACACCATGACAGGATAGAGGACAGCTCAAAGGAAGCTACACACCAGAGCTGAAATGCACTGTTTCAAAAGATATGTGTGGCTGTTTGGAAAAACACAGAGAGGCTGAGGTTGGAAGGCACCTATGGAGATCACCTACTCCAAACTTCTGCTCAGAGCAGGCTCAACTACAGGAGGTTGCTCAAGACTTTGCCCACTGTTTTTTTAAAATCTTTAAGGACAGAGACCCCACAAACTTTCCAGGAAAGTACTCAAGCATTCTCACTTAAAAAAAGTGTGGTTTGTTTTGCTTTGTTTTTAATGTTTAAGTGGCATGTTTCAGTTTATGTCCATTGTCTGCAGTCCTGCAACACTAAGGGCAACGCTTAGAAAATCTGGCTCCATGTTCACTACTCCCACCATCAGACATACAGATACATTGATAAGATCACTCCAGCCATTTACTCTCCAGGCGGAGCTGGTTTTATCTGTCTCTGCCTGTTCCTGAGAAGCTCTTCAAAATGTCTTTTGCTGTACTTGTTCCAGTATGCCCATGTCTCTCTTGTATTGGGCAGTCCAAAACTGGACCAAATCCTACAGATTTCAGGTCTCATCAGTGCTCAGCTGAGAGGAAGCATCACTTCCCTTGCCAAGCTGATAACAATGCTCCTAATACAGGCCAGGATGCTGCTGGCCCTTTAGCTGTAAGGGCATATCCACCAGGGCACTGCCAGTGCTCAGTGATCCTAACCTGGCTGGAGAAAACAGCTCAGCTGCAACTGTGACTTTATCAAAGTCTGCTGAAAGCCAGGTCAGGGAGGAAATCTGGCATTTTCTCAAGGACCAGGAAATTCTTCTCTGGCTCAGTTCCTCCATAAGAAACAGGGTAATTTCACTACCTTCTGCAGTCAGGAAGTTTCTCCATTCACCAGCAATATCAGTAAAAAACACAGAGGAAATTCTTTGTCTCTATTAAGTGACAGAAATAGAAGTGCTCTTTTTTAAACATGAATCCCCACAGTAATGTAGTGTGGGAGATGGCTATGAATCCAAAGAGCCAGTAACAGGCAGTGGGATGTGAAAGCTGGGAGATTCACTAGGATGAATGAAACCTTCTTTGCTGCAGGACACAAGGAGACATGGAAATACATTTCAGCACATATAAATGTGTAAGAGAACAAACAACAAATCAACCAGGCTCAGGGGGGTTGGATCTTGATTACCTTTAAGGTCTCTTTCAACCCTAACCATGCTATGATTCTGTGATACAATGTCCACAAAGCTATCAGCTCTCTAATTCTCTGAAAGTGTTCCCTACTCCACCACATCCTGCAGAGCCCAACCTGTTGCCCAAATTCTTACCAAGGCTGCCTCACCATGCAAGGGATGCCCTTCCTTGGCATCAGCTTGTTAAACAGCTCCTTCTTTTCCCATTTCTTTCATCCTCCACATCTTTGGGCTACACAGAGCTAAATGTCTTGAAAGCTCTCATCTCAACCTATTAAGTCCATTAATTAGCATGTATATGGAGAGAGCTGCAGTTCTTGAATGGTACCAGAGCTCTGACATTGTGACAGCTCATCTGAGATGGAGGCAGCAGCCCCCATGCAAGGAGTTCATGCAGGCACCCAAACATCACGAAACAGGAACAGAAAACACCAGCAGTTGCTCTCTGTGTTCATGGCTGGAGTACCAGCTGCAGTGCCACCATATCTGTAAGCAGCCATTTTCATAAAAAGCCTGTTTTAAAAACTTGTTGTCTTCTCCTATGATTATCTAGAAGGCAGAATATGAAATGGATGAAATATTTCCGTTCCAAGTAACAAATTCTGGCTTCTCTTATCTCTAAACCACAAAAATTCTAGTCCTAGACACTTAATTTCCATCATCTGTAGTTTGACAGTTTTCTTTCATTATTTTACTCCTAAAATTATGTTCTCATGCATGTAAGAATTTGTCATTTGTGAAATTCTCTATAACCCCTTTGACCTTATGATTTTTTTGAGAAGAATTTTGAGCTCAGCAACACAAAGGCAGTCTTGATTTAAAACCATACACAGGCAATAATGCCTCTGGCACAACAGAAGAATCAGAATTATTTCTGTATTTGAAAGCAGCTTGCTGGACATTCACAAGATGCTTCTTTCCCTTCATTTCAGGACAGAAATTCCAATTGCAAATTCCACATGTTCATAGGTGTTGATATTTGACTGCACCATCATTTCCAGGGGTAACAGCAACTTTAAATTACTTTTAAAATCCAGAGAAATGTGAAGAAAAATTTAGCTTGGTATTCTTCCAACCTCAGAGACACAGGTTGGAGAAAGGAGATGTGTCAATCTGTGTCAATCACACCAGTCTGACCATCCTCTGAGGACACAGGAACACTAAGGACACCTCAGAACAACTACTTTCAATATGACTGTTATCTGCATTTATATAAAAAGTTACTATATACAAAGGTTAATATATAAACATATATATAAAAATACATATATAAAAGGCTAATATATACATAACTGGAAAGACACTCCACCATCACTTGGTGATACACTGAGAAAGCCAAGCACAGAATGTGTTAGCACTTGCACATGCTTTTTCCCCTCTAGGTCTAAAATATTATCCAGGACAACTGCTGGCAGTGCTTGAATGGAAGATATTTTTAAGAAAACAAAGCTGGTGTATTTTGACCATCCAGTTATCTGGCCAGCAAGTCACTAATAGAACAGCTTTCCCCCACTATGCCACAGCTATCTTCTTCTTTTTGAATAAAAGGCTCACTGGGTTGATGTTGTGCGGATTTATCTTTATCAGAAGATATTATCCTGAGGAGCAATCCTCATGAGTGGTCCTTACTCCTGGGTGTAGTTACAGCATGCTCAGAACTAAAACTGGTGTGAACTTGGTGTTTTTTGCTCTACACACCTCTCTCCTGGAGATTTTTAGGGATCATCACACACTTATATCATTCCCTAGGTTTGAGCTGGTTACCTGGCTGTGATGGGGCTTTCCTCCTAAGCCTGCAGTGTTCAGTGGCTTATGCCTGCCCGAAGCAGTTACTTTCAAAGATTAATTTGGCTGTGCTTGCTCTCAGTTCAGTGACTCTGAAAAGTCTGAAAAAATAACATTCCTCTTTTGCTGTGGTTTGGATGCTCATGCTATATGAAATAAATAACACAGTTTTGATATATAATCTAAATAAACATTAAAAAAAGCAAAGAAAATCTTGCCTATTCTTACCCAGAAGTATTTCCTTTGGATAGAATCAATTACAAATAACAGGTTTTGGGTTTTGCTTCATTTAAAGGGGGTATTTTAGACAGATCATTTGCTTGCACAGAAAACCATTAGGAAATTTTATTCACGATCGCGTATCTAACATAATCTCCTGTGTGCCTGTTATCTAGAAAGTCTTTGATTACATGATCACAAACCACTGTAGCACATCCACTGATAAATATGGAACCAAAATGTGGTTCCTTAATATATGAAATAATAGTCTGCAAAGACCTCTTTATGGTAATTTACTCAGACAGCAGGCATTTTTTATAGAGTTTAATAACTTTTTAATGTGAGAAAAAGCTTCCTATAACCATTTATTTTAGGGTTCCACTTCTTTGTGGTGGAAAAGCTGTGAAAAGGTCCTGTCAGTCCTTTTTTGAGTCACCATCATGAGATTACATGAGGCTACACTAGCCCCATTTTTTTTTTTAATTTATTTTCAGTTAAAACACATTAAGGGGATGCAAGCAGAACCAGGCATAAGGTTGAGATTCAACAGAGGCATGATCTGAGGAACAGGAAACTCCCAAGTGTACGCTCAGAGTCTGTGGGACACTTAACTCTCCCACTGAAGTTCTCTATTTTGGGACAGCAGGGTACTTTGCTGCTCCTATGGATGTTTTTTCAAAGAACCACAGTGTGTCAGGGCTTGGGAGGGACCTAGAAAGATCACTGAGTCCAATCCCCCTGCCAGACCAAGATGACCTAGATGAGAGGCCACACAGGAATGCATCCGGGAGGGTTCTGAATGTCTCCAAGGAAGGAACAATGCTATTCAGCTCAAGGACATGGATCTCACTAATGGATGTGCTCACTCCCAATGAGCTGTACACAGTACACAGCTGTGCCCTGTCTAGTCCAGTGTCCCTGTGTATGTGGCAGACAAAAAGAGGGTGTTTCTTCTGAAATGTACACTGGAAGATATGGAGGCATCCACCTATGTATTATTACTAAGGCAGTGTCTAGTAGCCTCAGCTAAAATTGGGGTATAGCTGTGCTAAGCACCCTACAGAAGTCCTATTACTAATATGGCATAGGTGGAAAAGCATAAAAGCACAAAACCACTCTACGCCCATTTTAAAAATGGAAAATATAGCCTGGGAAGGACTGGCAAACCATCACAACAAATGTGACAGCACCAGGACATAGAGATTTCCCTAGTGCCTTAACTACAAAACAACCCCTCTTCACCAAAGCACCACTGGGAAACCAAATATCTGGTCTGGGGATAGTTCCTCCATTTTTTTTTTTAAGGTTTCTTTGTTAATGTTACCCTTCTGAGCAATGGTGTAAGGCTGTACAGTAGTTTTAGTGGGAGCATCAGCAAAACAGTACCCAAGAAAAGCATTCACCCAAGGTTTCTTTTCATGGTGGAAAGCAGCAGTTTCAGAATGGAAAGGACAGAATGCATTTTGTTGGGAATAAAACTAACAAAAATGCGAAAACAGACTTCAGAATTAGTAACTAGCAGAGACACACTAAGTAATGATCTCAAGTGAAATAATTTATTGCATTCCCATTGCTGCCCTGGAGGGTATTAGGAGAATGTTCATATCTGTGCGAGGTGGTGCTACCAAGATTTACCAAGAAATGGGCATGAGAGGCACAAAAGCAAGTACAATCAAAATGAAAATGTCATGCAGCATTGTAACACCAGTAACACCCAAAATGTGATAAACAAGGAACATAAATAATTAGTGCCTGGTTGGTTTTATTGGTGTTGGAGAGAGAGAACAATGTGATCTGGTTGCAGACCTTTTGGCCCATGACAGGAACAATAAAGGATATATATTAATCTCCCTCCAGATAAATTATTCACATCTTTTTTATTAGTTTTAGCTCACAGATACACAGTGGCTCTACCAGTTCTCCATCCTTCACACCAGAAATCATTCAACTTCTGACTCATTCCTTTCCTCAGACACTTCACATTTCAGCCTCTCACCCTTGCACACTTTACATGCAGCATTTAATATGCCAGTGAATGACAACTTGTTCCATGGCTGTTACAAAATCTGCGATATAAAAAAACTCAAATAAGCAACTTTCTTCTGAAGGCCTGCTCCATGTTCCCTATCTGTAGACCTAACTTTCAAGGTAGTTTGACCTATTTTGGTACCTAACTAAGGATAGATCCTCAAGTGTTCCACATCCAGCAGCTCATACTGATTTCCACATCCAGCAGCCAGATTTTCTAAAGAATTCAAGTATCACAGTGCCAAGTTCTGGAAAAAAATAATTTAGTGTACTGATGACCAGGGAGCAGGGCTCTCTCAAAAATCTGAATCCTGAAAAATCAAAAATCTGGTCCTGAATACTAAATGCTATACCCTTGTAAACTCTCCATACTTTAACCAGTTTGACTGCTCACATCAGTTTGTTTTCCTTTACACACAAAGCCAGTGATGCCGATTTTATGAACATCTGGGAAATAGATTCAACACAATCCCAATTCTTTGTTTATATTAGTTGGCAAGCATAAGATAAAAATAAAAATACTTTTTTAAAAGTATTTTTAAACTGTCAGATGTAAATATCTCATTTTTGCCATACAGATCAACTCAACAGTTTTAGTATTATATAGGGCACTGGAACTTTACACTCTGATACTTAAAAAAGTAATAATACAATAAATAAAATAAATAGTGCAACAGTTCATACCATGAACATCCATGTGAAATCAGCTAAGTGCTTGGCTCTTTCTCCTATAATCCTCTATAAAAATCATAGAACCACTAAAACTCAATATTACTGTGTTTATATTAGTAGTAGTAAGATATACTGGGGGCTAGGTTTAGGCTTTCCAGCCTTTAACCTGAAACATGAAACAGAAGCAGAGAAAATCTGTGTCTTTGCAGAAGGCAAAAGCAAGAAAACAATGTGAAAGCAGCAGCATGACTGCCAGATTCTGGGAGTACAAGATTTAGAGAATCCCAGCCTAATCTGTTCTCAACTATGTTATTCACCACACGGTGTCTAAGGATTTGTTTTAAGCCTTTCCCAAAGTGTCTATCATCCTGTTTCCTTCTTTCCAGCAAATGTATCAAGTAACTGTAAATAAATGTTCAAATAAGTTCAGTAGTCATCGGTATGTTTCAAATTTGTGCATGACAACATTTCCTCTGAAGTTTAATTTAGGAAGTTGCATCTGTAGCCATTTTATTATATACCTTATTTTTAACTTCACAGGCAGATTTCTCACTCTACTGCTTTTTTGGGATTACAAAATTGATCTTTGTAAGGTGATCCCTGAACAAAAAACTTGGAAAAAAGGGAGATGTATTTGTCTTTTTTCTTTTGATCCACAGGGCCTCCCGGTCAGCTCCTGTTATTGAAGATGAACTGGTTTTATCACTTCTCTCTCAACACAACCTTTCACTTTCACCTCAGTTACAATTTCTGTACAAGTCTCATTTCTATTGCTATTTAAGGGGCAAAATGAAAGAAAGAAAAAATACTTTAAATTTTTACTTACTTACTTCTTCTCTACCCAGTGCTTTTAGATGTGCGAATTGATGACAGTTCCCTTCCACTCTGAACCACCCAGTGACACACCACAGAACAAGGCAGAGATGTGAGCTGCCTGGAGTTATACCTGCTCTCAGTATTCCAACAGAAATTTCACAGCAAGGACCCAGCCATGAGATCTTCGACACCTACAATTGCAATAGCACTTGGCAGAATGCAGATTGGATTTAAACAATGTACTGGTGCACAAAAACTGAGGGATTTCCCTCTTCAAATCTTGCTCCAAGTGGCTTTTCAAATGTTTGCACAGATTCTGGAAAAATTGTTCCCACACAACACTTTCGGTGTACTTCTTATACTGGGAATAAATAAAAAAAAATTTTTTTAAAAAGCCAAAAAAAGCCAACAAAACAAAAAACCCCACCAGAACTGGAACAACTGAATCAGTCAGTGAACCTGAAATAATGCAAGATATATAAAAAATTAGAACTAATTGTATAGCTAACAAAACCAATGTACACACAATGTTACCAAATTAATTAATCTCTTACACAGCACTACAAATTTGTTTCCAAGTTCTAAGCTCTTTTAATTCAATGCATAGGAAATCATTTCCACTAGGGCTGTCATTCCACCCTGATTAAGGGAAACAAGTATGTCAGTACAGTAGAGGAATCTTTAAAAATATTTACACATTTGCATCTCCAACTTTACATATCAAGAATTTTAATGCAAACTGCTAATCATCTCATTCACAACTACTGCCTATCTAATTTCCTCAAGTACTTATGGAAGCTATTATGATAACCAAGGATCATGGTACTAGATCCCTGAAGAGACAAGGTCAGTCCAGTAAAATTAGCCATCTGTCCAATAAGGGCTTTAAGCTCGGGCTGTATTTAAGTATTAAGTTTCCAACTGTACAGACAATTTTTTTTTCCTCACAAGAGCAAGAGAACTCACAACACTGATCCTAAATAAATCAGCAGCACATATCTTTTAGCATTGTAGGATATATACAAAAAGAGTCTGATCCTCCAAACACTTTATGATCTGAGGCAGAATTTACTATACTTCCTATACTTTCACCTATAATAAACTTCCTAAAATTTCACCTACCTGACACCAGTGAAGCCAGTGATCAAAACCAGTGTTGATGTCAAAGACTCTGAGATGGTCTCAATGTGTGAAACCATTCTGGATGTCTAAGAACCACAATTTTTGAAGTATGCAGAATGTCAGACTTCACCATGCACTGCGTCTCATCTTACTGTTTACATTTTTCCTTACTGATTCACATGCTGCTGACTGCAGGGGTTGTAAAAGCTACTCAGAGTCCAGATTTTTAACTTTCAAGCACTAAGGACCATGTACCTCCTTGATCAATGTGAAAAACCAATGAGAGCCGTGGGAACAGAGTAATGCTCAGCCAGAAGCAGGACCTTGAAGCAAGCCACACCATGTTTGGTACTGACTAACTTTATTTTTAATGAAATTATTGATTTCCTAGCCAACCTTCTTTCACATTCAGTACTTCATATCTTATGTTATTTGCTACCACACACATAAATACCACGGCTGAAGCACAGCCGTTCCGACGGGGAACCTCTGATTGACATAGAGGTTCACCTGGCTCCTAACTCTGCTCAAACAGTATCACAGGCTTTTTCTGGCGAAAAAAACAGGTAAAATTCGTGTGACTTCCTCCCGCGGTAGCAGCCGTCAGGTCCTGGACAGTAAGTCCAGCGAACCCACAGGCACGGGGTGTAAAACACCAGAGAAAATGGATGATACACGAATTCTGAAACTTCACATTCCCTGCCACCGCTTGGGCACCGGCGGGTGGGAGGGCAACACCGGGTCTTGCAGGGAAGCTCCCGGTCAAGCTGGTGCCACACGGCAGCTCCACGACCCCCCCCCCAGGCTCTACGAGCGGCCGGAGGGGCGGTGGGCACTGCCCCGAGGGCATCTCCCTCCGACACACACATGCACACACACACAGGCACACACGCACAGGCACACACAGGGGCACACAGTCACACACGCAGCGCACACCCCGCGGCAACTCCAGTTTTAAAGGGACGCGAAACTTGTCTGTGTGCCATCGAGGCGCTGGACGGGCACCTCCCAGCCCCGGCACCTCTGCCCGCCAGCCTTACCTTGCCGGCGGGGGATGCTCCTCCGCGGAGCCGCCGCACACCCGATACATGAAAGCAGGAGCAGGAGGGAGGCGAGAGAGGAGCAGCGGCCGTGGCAGCCTCCCGGCACCTCCATCTGCGCCTCCTTCTCCCGCCGCCGCCGGGCTCTGGTCGGCAGCCGGGCGGGGAGCGGAGCGGCGGAGCTCGCACCGCACCGGGCAGGGACGGGGAGGGAGGGAGGGAGGGAAGGAAGGGATGGGACGGGAAGGGAAGAGGGAGGCGGGGGAGGAGGCTGGGTCCGGCTCTGTGATGGGATTACAGCGGCGGCGCTGGGCACGGCTCGGCACCTCCCCCGCGGGGCGCAGCCGCCCCCCCGCCGCTCCTCGGCCCCCGGCCCCACCGTGGGGGTGACCCCCCCGCCTGCCGTGCTCCCCTTCGTCAGGCAGGATCTGCCCCCCGGGATGGCCACTCGACCCCCCTATCCCTAATATGTTCCTATCCCGACCCCTGTGCCCCGTGGGAAGGTGTTATCACCC
Organism: Heliangelus exortis; assembly: GCF_036169615.1. Taxonomy (NCBI): domain Eukaryota; kingdom Metazoa; phylum Chordata; class Aves; order Apodiformes; family Trochilidae; genus Heliangelus; species Heliangelus exortis. Next base: position 13,819,950 of record NC_092454.1, on the reverse strand, counting down.
CTGTCTCAGCGGGGACTCCCTGCCCTCTCCCTGCGCAGAGGGATGTCCCTGGCTCCTTCCCCTCCTGCGGGACTGCATCTCGGCTGCTCATCTCCCCAGGGGGCACCGGTATTGACACTTGGGTTCACGTTTTCTTCCTTTTTTGTCCTTGGTTTTCCTGCGAGGGACAGGGCTGAAGTAGAAGCCAAGTACTGGGTTGAAGTCGAAGCTTGGGAGAGGATTCAGTGAGGAAGTTGTTGCTAAGAGGATAAATTAAGTGTAATCCCCCCCAGATGGAGGCTGAGACCTATCCAGCCACTCAGACTAATATGGAAACCCCTGTGAAGATTAGAGGTGATGGGGAGGGATGGGGGAGGAAAGAATGGGGAAGACAGGAAATTTGAGGATCCCACGAAAAAACAGGAAGGAACAAGCAAGAAGGAGCCCAAAGCATCCCTTCAGAGCAATATAGCACTGGTGGAGTTAAGACCAAATCTTGCTTGATCCAGTATTCCATCTTTGAAAGCTAACAGACAGGAAGGTGCAAGAAACATTGTATGAGGCAGATGTGGGATTATCTGCCCTCTTCTTTAGGTCTCACCCTAATCTCAGTTAGTTAGAGATCAATTTAAATCCTGAAGCATGAGTTGTTATGTCTTGAGGGTTTGTGTGGCCTTTGTTTTGAAAATGAACTTCATTTGTTTGTTTTGCTGTTCACTTAGAGTGGGTCTATGAGTGGGTCTGATGTCCGTATAAATTATGTGTGCTTCTACAGTCCCTTTTTGAATTTTATTGAATTTGTAACACTGATACTCTGCAATATGTTCCAGGCTTTAATTTTATGACATGTGAAGGGAAAAAGCAGGAGACGACCATAAGAAACCAATTCTGAGACAGGAAAATAAGGAAACAGTGCCCTTTCGGGGTATGAAAGAAGACAAGGAAATGTGGTGATGAAGTCCTTTTGGGGTGAAGATTAGAGGAAGGGAGCTGGAGTCCATATCCTGTAAAAGCACTGAAAGTACCTCAGAAAGAAGGTGGAGAGGAAAATTAAAGTCCTTACAGGAGGTAATGGGGGAGACATTGAGATCCTCAAGGACAGGGCAAGGAAACAGCAACCTTAGAAAGGGCAGCATGTCAGTTTCAGGGTGATCCCTATTGGAAGAGCATGCTCAAGGCTGCAAGAATTAGAAATGAGGAATAGTTCTGTTAGTGCATTTGAGATGCCAATGGTGTCTCTCTCACACCCTTATCAGCCTTCCTTTGCAGAGCTGGAGGAATTGCAGTACATGTAGAAGGGAGAACTGCAGGGTCCATGGCTGGAGTACACAGCTGGGTCAGGGACTGCAGTGCAATGTGAAATTACAGTTCACAAGGTAGATGATGAACTCTGGATGCCACATTTGCCCAGAATTCACACTGTACAGCTCACTTGTTAGCAAAAGATGGAAGAAAAAACATGAGCAGAGGTGGAGAAAAGCTGAGTCTGTTCTTTGTATATGGTCCAAGAAATCTCCCTCCCTCTGTCCCTTCCTCCCTTCTTTCTTTTCTTCCTTCCTAGCTTCCTTCCTTCCTCTATTCTTTCTATCCTCTGACTCGTCTGGAAGCACTCATATTGCCCACTCTCTCCCACACACACCTATCTACCAGAAGTAATCTGTGGTTAAGTAGTGGTTCCACTTACTGAGACCAAATTCAGTGGATTGCAAAAGTTCATACTGCTGAGTTTCAGGCAGTTGTAACATTCAGGCAGATGTTGTAATTTTAATTACAATTTTGGAAGATTACATCTGCAGTATGCAAGCTGGAAACTTGTCTTCATCCAGTTGCTTCTCCATGTCCTTGCCTGAAACTTGTTTTGTCTGGATTCAGCTTTAATCTGCGATCTGTGGTTGGATCAAGCCTATGAGCCATCTCTATGCTGTTGCTTGGATTTTTTGCCATCAAGAGTACACAGATCTGTAAAGTATCCACCATGAATCTAGTTCACCAGTGTTGGCACATGGATGTTGATGAGGACTGAGATACAATCTTTCAGAAATTCATAAACCCAGGTGTCTGGTGGTGGCAGTTTTCCATCATTATCTGGTGAATTATGATCCACTGGTGAAGACGCTAACTAAGGCAAAACAGGAATTTGGACACACTAGACCTATGTTCAGGTCAAATATTCAGTCTTTTATCCCACACTATGGCTCTGGCAGGGAGTTGGTCTCCAGCCCACATAGTTTCTTACATTGGAAAGTGAGGGGATACAACACAGAGCACAGAGATTTTCCCTCCTATCTCCTCTCTAAGAGGTAACACATGCCCCTCTGTGCATACAGGGACAGGAATGCAAGGAATGATGTTCTGGGCAGGCAGGAGAAGCATTCTCTCATACTGCTGTGTTCTCAGACCCCTCTAACAGCTCTACATCCAGAAGGGTTGACTTGATTCAGCTTGCAACTGCATTACACTGGTATGTCACATGTGATTTGCAAGGGCTGAAGCTAGGAGTCACCCCTTTTCTTTGAAGCAATAAAAATAGATATGAATGTAAAGCACCAAATGTTCAAACATGGTCACAGCCTTCCTTTCAGGTTTTGGAGGTACAATATAACATGGCTTCATTTTGGGGTTAAATTTCATACTTGGCACCTCAAGTCTCATAATGAAAAAAAGTGGTTTTACCAAATATCTAGACAGTTACTCACTCATAGTAAAAAACAGAACCCTGCAATTATTTGCAACACCTGATTTTACAATAAATCACCAAGGAAGCAGTTTGCTATGGAAAGAGCTAAAGCAGGATGTTTACACTAACACTATTCTGTAAAAGTGAGGAAGCCTTTCTTCTGTGGACAGCTAAAGGAGCAGGTGGAGAGACTGAACAGAGTACGAGTCTGGGCAGTGGGGTTAGCAGAAGATTCATGGTGGGAGTGACAGGGGAGGCCACATTGATGCCCTAGGCATTCTTTTCACTTGAAAGATATTTGGGATAAAAGGAGCATGTATATTTGTAGCATTTTCAAGAGTAGCTCCATTTGTGGATATGTTTAGTCCAGATTAAAATTAAAAGTCTTTTGACGTAGAAGTATGAAAATGAAAGCATATGTGATGAAATGGGATATTTTGCCCCTTTATAGTTCAGTTTATTATGACAGTGTAGGGCTCAGTTTAGGACACTAGGAATCTGTACATTTTCATAATTTTTGAAGAGTGGATTTTTCTCTCTTTAACTAAAGCATCAATTTTTTGTTCTTCTCCCTCTTTTTTTGTAAATAGCCTGCAACTTTTTAAAAGACACCTTGTGAATGTCTGGCATTGTGTCAATTTGTCCATGATTCACTGTAGATTTTGCCAGGAATTTTTCACATGTTCCTCCTGAAAGAAGTGGACAAACTTTTGACCTTGTAAGTTCCACTTAGTATGTCAAGGTCACTTTACCTATTTTACTGTCTCAATACTAATTCTAAGATGAGATACTGAGTGTTACCAATCTATACATGTGATACATGGAATTACATTGAAGTGAGGATCATTACATTGACTTTAGTAACTTCATCTAGAGGGGGGCCACAAAGCTGATCAGAGGGCTGAAGCACTTCTCCTATGAAGACAGGCTGAGAGAGGTGGGGTTGTTCAGCCCCAAGAAGAGAAGGGTCCGGGGAGACCTCATAAAAGCCTCCTGGAGGCTGAAAGGGCTACAGGAAAGCTGGGAGGGGGGACTTTTTGGAAGGGCATAGAGTGATAGGATGAGGGGGAATGGTTTTAAGCTGAAGGAGGGTAGTTTTATATTAGGTGTTAGGAAGAAATTATTTCGTGTGAGAGTGCTGAGAAACTGGAACATGTTGCCCAGGGAAGCTGTGGATGCTCCATCCCTGGAAATGTTCAAGACCAGGTTGGATGGGGCTTCGGCCAGCCTGGACTAGTGAGCTGTTTCCCTGTTTATTCAGGGGCCATGGAACTACAGGGTTTTTAAGTTACCTTCCAAGCTAAAACAGCCTATGATTCTATGATTCATAAATTTGTGGAAAGCAGAAGGATCATTACTTACCAGTTTTCAAATACAAACCACATGAATGTAAATGTCACTTAAACCCAGCAAACTTTATTTTAGCAGGTCACGTTTCCTTTTATAGCTCTAACAAACAAATCACAGTAATTTTTATCTTATTATAATTTAATTAGAAAACAGTAATGTTTCATGAATTTATGTATTTGTTGCCCCTACTCATCATTATAATATACTCATCTAACTGGTAAAAAAAACCCAGATAATTCATTACTTTGCTGTATAATGGCTATTTTAGTATTTCATTTATCACTTACAAAATGTCATAGATGTACATGGAATACATATTACAACATGCCACCTAAGGTCATAACTCTTCTCATATGCTGTTTCCCTCTTGCTTAACAAAGCACTGTGTCTCAGATAAACCTATTTCTGATTGCATAAAAGATGATAATTTAGAGAGTTTCATAGCACTTTGAGCCCAGTGCACCATAGAAGTCTACAAGACATGCTTAGGGCAGCTTTATCCACATGAAAAATGTCCCTACACATCTAAACACCTCTAAACAGATCAGGAGGGAAGTACTGGCTGCCCAAAAAACTCAGTGAGTCAGGGTCATGGAGGTTCTGGCTTCCCTGCAGAGTTGGTAGGGTTTTGATATTACTTGGAACTACACAGATTATGTAAATTTCAACCTCTTTGCAACGGTGAAGGGATCAATTTATCCTATTAGGTTCTTAACTTCTGGCACTATCCAGTTAGCTTAGATCTGGGTCTGAACTGAGGCTTCAAGGCTCTTGTCCTCTCCCTGTTTTCCATCAGACAGTCTATGGAGTCTAGACTTAGTTCATCTGGGGCAAACACCAAAACAAACTCTGCCTGCCATTAAGGCATATTTCAATGCATAAACAACTATATATCAGAGACATACTACATATTCACACATACTAAATGCTGAAAATACAAAACTAAGCAAGCAGCATCAGTTTTCTGCCTTGTCAAATCAATAAGTATTTGCCATAAATTTATCCACCAAAATGACAGATTAACCCCATTACATTTTTCAAGGACTGTGAGTCTTTCTCTCCTCCACTGTATGGACTGCCTGTGGCATAGGCACAAAGTCAGTACAAGTGAGCAGCCCATACAGCTGCAAGCAATAACTGTGCTACAAAGAAGGGCCCCCAATGACCACATCTGCACCAGGACAAGTCTTTACAGTCTTCTTTTCTTAGACTGCCAGCTCTGTCACCCACTATGCCTGCTTCTTTCTGTATTCCAGCCTATTTCCCCATCTCCACCACTACCCCTGTCCTACTGCATTTTGGGCTATTTTTATTAATTACTTTTCACCAGTTACTTGCACAGTATCAAGACTTACAAACTCCAGCCAAGGCTACCAGTTCTGCATACAGAGACCAAGACATAACATAGAAATCCTTGTTGTGCCCAAAACTTTCAAGCATGCAACAAGAGAATGCTGAGAACAAAAGGAAGGCATGAGAGGGATGATAAGCAATCAGAAAAATAATAGTCATAGCTCTGTAGTCACATGGCCAGTGTAAGCCATCACATTCCTCACTGTCACCCTGTTTTACCCCCACTTGTTTTCACTTTTTTAATGGGACTTTCGTATTTATAAGGTTATAAAGTGCTCTTTCCTAACACTCTACACACTTTTGTTATTCACAGGGTGCCACTTTGGCAAGTATCAGCAGTATATTTATAATTAACAATTAATATTCACTACATTGTTATTGTTAAAACAATAGGATTATACTAGGTAAATATTTAATGTTCCTTTTGGGCCAACTTTATTACTTTATTTTAAATTATGTTATTAGCAGTGAGTAAAATCATTAATTTATACCAGCACTCAAAAATGGATGTTTTAGTCTATGTGTTCAAATCCTGAAGTTCTAACCTGCAAGCTTCTTTTTTGTAAATAGTACTGTTCCTTCATTTTACAGCAAATAATTTTACAGCACTTTGGTCATGGATTAGGACACCAGCATGCCCCAAATGCCCAAGTTAACCTTCAAAGATCACTCATTCTGACGATATTTAATCTCAGGATGGTCAGATTCATACGCACAAGGAGCCACTTGGAAACAGTGCTACATGTTTGTGGTAGTTTGTAAATGCCAAACCTTACACTTGTGGTTTATGAGAAAGTGGTTATTTTTCCTGTCAGAGTTGTTAGTGGGTTTTTAGGTTCCAGTTCTAATTACCTTGTTTTCTTTCTCTGTATATCTTCTTTGTCTAGGTTAGGTAGCAAAAGTATTGTTTTGAGCTCAGAGAGTTCTTTATATTTTCCCTTTTCAGCTCACAAAGAAACAACAGAGAACAAAGACCTAAAATCCAAAATGTCCTCACTGAAAAATCAAAGTATATTCTTATGCATTTCTTTTACCTCTTACCATCTCACCTCAGATAGGTCAATACTTGCCATATTAATTCCTGTTGATTTAATGGAGCACATTCTTCCCTTCTTGTTAACAAGGCAATTCTTGCAAGACTTAGGACCTATGGTAACTGTAATGAAAAGCAGTATAAGGCAGAAATGAGCTCTTTTACAAACCTAAGTGTTGCTGAGACACTCATAAAACTTGCTTGCACCAAAAATTATGTATTCAGGATTTGCAAGTGTAGGAGGAGTTGGGGAAATTATGTATTATCAATTATAGGCTTCTTTTCTTTGTTCTTCTCATTTTATGATGACATAAAGAAAAATGATCCACAGTGCTTTGAGTTCAGTGCACCATCTTCATATTTGTTCTCCCATTTCAGTCTTTCTGCTGCTCTCAAAAAAATGTTAACCTCTAAGATTGACTTTCATTAGTTTTTTTATTTAACATAATATGTATGCTTTTCCCATCTGCTCATCTGCTCATCTGTTAACCCCACAGACCAGTATATATATAATCTTCTAGGGCATTTCTTCCACTTTCCTGATCAGGATTTAAGAATGAAGAGATGGAAAACACAGGACCATCCGGATTTTACAGTGAACTTCATGCATCTTTGGACCTGTGTAGTTTATTTACAGTGAGTAAGGGGGAGATGGGATGAATTCTGCAGAAATAACACATGAAAAGTACATCAATGCATGGCTTATAAAAGTTTACTATTAATTCTCATTCTGTGATGTTGTACCCATACATTAGAGACAAGTTCACTACTGTCTACTCTAAATGTGTGCAGAAGGAATGTGATTCTCATTAGTCTCTGAAAGGGAAATGTAAGGTCTGAAGGGGAGAATTCTGCTCCAATTTTATCACTTCCCCCTAATGCTGACGACACTCCTGTGAGGTAAGTGACAAGGAGAAGGACGAGCATATGCAGTTTCATTTACTTTATTACCATTGCCTCTCCATGGTGCCACAGTGAATTACCTGATACTCCAGGAATTCACCACCGTCCATACTTGCAGGAAGAGTGGCAAAAGACGGATTTGCAGAAAGAATGACACTTCTGGGAAGGCCACTGAAGGTGAAGTTAAAGACTACAAGATCTGCTAGTTCACTCAGTGTCATCTTCTCCTTCCAAAAAGGAATGTAAGTACTGGAGGAAATAGCAGAAGTTTTAAGAAGCTGAATTTTTCTTTCTAACTCAGAGGATCAAGGAGAAAAATGCAGCCTGAGCACTACATACTTTGTGGGAGCCCAGTCACGTTCTTCAGGTCTCAGTTTTTGAACAGATTACCCTGGCTGCAACACATTGCATCACATATTGGTTCAGCTCTGGGAGCCAACTCTTAAAAGCCTACTTATAAGCAACCACATGGTCTCCCAGTTTGGATGAATGAAAAAAATAATCCAACTCTCCAACTAATTTTGTGCACTAATTCATCTAAGACATTCCTCCTCTGTCTCTTTCCAAAAACAATTGAAAATTTCACTTGTCACATATTAATTAACTTCCTCAGAAACACAGAGAGAATACTGTAGAGTAAATTCCAGATGTCTTGGAGACCGATTAGTCTCTATGAAGCTTTTGAAAAATCATAAAACTTTTGAAATATCTTTAAAAGCAGTTTTTCAGGTTTGCCCTAACAGAGCAAAACTCTTATTAAAAGAGTACTTCTTTTAAAATAGTAGGTAGCAAGATCCAATCGTTAGACCATTAAGATACTGACAGCAGGAAGACAGGATTACATGGTGAAAGAATTGTGAAACCTTAAACTTTTTCAAATTTGGCCAAGAGAACACAAGAAAGTCACATTATTTATTTCATAAGCCTAACTTGAAATAATCTTACCTCTTTCCTCTCATCAGAAAATCCCCACACTTGCATAAGTATGAAACTAGTGAGGTACTCATTTTATCATAAGATTGAAAGATGTTTTATACAGTACAGCAATTTCCCTTTGCTTCACCTGCATAGGTTAACAGTGAAGTTCTACTGAATTCTTGAGGGACAAATCTGTGATGTTAAGCAGGATTGTTTGGAGGCAACTGCAGGCATATGAACTGGTCAGACTATTAATATATGGAAGCTAGAAGACTTTCTTTCCCAGAAAGCACAAAATTAAATGCTTTTTATAGTAGTCATAGAACAACAGATTCTATGGATTAGAAAAAGTAATTATCCAGCTTTATTTACATTCATTGTTTTCCATCACATCTGTTTAGTGCTGGAATCACTAGGATCAGATTTGATGTATGCTGTAGACCAGGAGAGTTGTAGGGCAGTGTGTTCCTGCCCCCATATCCATCTTAAACTCATTTTCCAAAAATGAATACCCCAGCTTAAACACTGGCTGGCCATCTCGCCCTTCACTGTTTTGCTACGTACAGCTGAGAAACATGGCATGTCAACTGAAATCAATGTGAGGGGGTAGTTTTGGACTCAAAATTGTATACGCAACTTCTGGAGAAGACCATGCATTCTCCTCCTAGCCTCAACCAGCTGCCCATTCTTGCGGCGAGCCTTTCTCTTAGGGACTCGGCTCTTCTCCGGAGCTCTCTTGCCGTCCCTCTCCTCAGGCAGCTTCATCTCTTGTCTTCTTCTGCTTCTGGGAGCATGCCTTTTATTTTGCCCTTCAACCCCGCCCATTTCCGGCTGGGGCAGGCCCTTATTATTGGGCACAGCTGGGCCTAAGCTCCCAGTTCCTGAGGACTTGTGGTTCTCTCTACAGCCCATCCCTGTCCCACAGAGCAGAGCATGGCAACACCAAGCATAGGTGAGGACTTTCTCACGTAGTGAGGGTATGAACAGGGGCAGATGAAGCCATCTGTCCCCATGCCATGGACCTGCTGATTTATTTTCTGTCAGAGAAAGTAAAAAGAAAGGTATATTCAGCTTGTAATTTGAAAGTGAGTTCTTTCCTTATCTGACTTTACATTTGTTATTATTGGTCTGACAGGAATAAAACACATTGCTTATAACTTGGAGCATATGGTTCTGCAAACTTTATTAAAGCTTCATGGAGGTGCAACAACTCTATTCTTATTGCAGTTGAACTCCAAGCAAAAAGCACAGCTGCTTTATAAATGGGAAATTTCCTTTCTTATATTCTAACCTATTCACACGTGTAAAACTTCCTGTTCAGCTACTGAACAGTGTGAAAGTCTCTGAGCTTCACTGCTCTCAACACAGCAAGTATCAAAACTCTGTGTAGTATAAGGAGTCTAGAAATCCCATATGGACCCTGGAAGAACACCACATCAAATTTACTTTCTAATAAAAAGTTAAGAAGTAATAAACTGTGCTTTGGCTTACCAAGACAGAAGAGAGAGGAAGCTGCTGACCCAGCCTTGGAGAGACGGCTCTCTTCAGTTTTTCATGTGCACATGTTAACAGATCATTAGGATTTTCTGTATCGTTTTAATAGTTATCTGCACAGATATGATGCAACAGGCATAGTGAAGTTAATGCTGAACTCAATCAGCTGCAATAATGAACAAAAAAAAAAACCCAAACAAACAAACAAACCCCCCCCTCTCACAAAACCTAGAGGGGAAAATAAAATTATTTTCCCTTTATCTTTGAAGAACTGAAAACTTCACGTTCTTGAGGGACTTCTCTACAATATGCCATAACTTTTAAAAAATGTTTTGGATTACAGTTCTCTGTAATATTACAATTTCATTAGTACTGGGGTTTTTTTTTCTGGGTTTTCTTTGCAGAAATACATCTGAGCCTGCATTATTTAGTGTCTACTCTTTTTGCATAAAGAGCACGTTTACTAGATGGGATGTGGATACTTAATCAGCATCATCAGACCTGCTGCTCCATTAGGGATGATACATAGAAATCCTAGATAATCTGCAAAAAAATCTTAAATTCTGTTCAGACAGCATTTCCAGGCAGAACATCCAGGCAAATGGTTGCTGTAACTGTACTAAACAGCAGCCTAATTCATGTTTATGTTGCAATAAGTGATGAGTTCCATCAAAAAATACATAAATAACATTATTTGAGGTAAATACTGACTTTTACATAGCTCAAAAAAATGGAAATATAACAGGTTATACTTAAGAGTAATCGATCCACCTCCACCTCTACCAGTGGGTTTATACTACTATTTTTCAGTTCAGAATTTGGCTTGAGACAGAGCAGTAATACAGGGCATCAAAATAACTACAGACCAAGTGGAATGAACCAGGCTGGTTTTCAGTATTGTAGTTACCAGGTGACAGTACTGAATATTTTTTTAATTTTTGTTTTTTCACAAAAGGACCTACCACATAAAAGTGTCAAATCTCACAGAAATTTGTAGAAAATTCAAGGAAGTTATTAAGAGGGGATACTGACTCATTTTGCATGATGTAAGGCTTTATCTGGACCTGTCAGAGCAGCAAACGCCACCAATGTCTTTGTAGACCGCTTTCCTTATGTCAATATCACTGCTGCTACTGAAGTAGCAGATGGCCAATAAGGATATAAATGTATGCCCTCTTTACATCAAGCATATTATCTTTTGTAATATATTAATTAGGTCAGACCCTCTCTGGGTTAAGTCAGGACAGCTCCCTGAAGACTGCATCAGCTTCATTAAAACATAACCTTCTACAGTGCCAGAGGATGCTACCTTACAGCAGCAAGGGGAGCAGACACCAACAGCCTACTTGTGAAATAAGTCTGCAGTGTTGATATTTCTTGTGTTTTCCAAACCCCTCCTCAAAATATTCAAGGTTTGTTTTTTTCTCACCTTATCCATGTGAATAACAATGATGATCAGGTCTTCCTGTTAATTGTCATAGAACCATAGAATGGCTTTAGTTGGAGAAAAGCTTTAAGATGCTTAAGTCCAACTGTTAACCCAGCACCACCAAGTCCACCAGTAAGTCCAAGTACACCTCTAAGCCCCACATTTATATGTCTTTTAAATACCTTCAGGGATGGTGACTCAACCACTTCCCTGGGCAGCCTGTTCCCATTAGAAATATTCTAACATGATATTTAACATTACAAACTATTCTGACTTTTATTTTACACAGAAAAGATATGTGTATTTACTCTCCCTTTAGTTGCTTTCAGAAAAATAAAACATTTTCAAAGGAAAGAAGTACAGAACAAACTTAAGCTCATAAAAACTTTTTAGATCTTTACAGGCTTCCAGATGCACTTTGTTAAAGATACAATAGATGATTGCATCTGTTGTATTGTACCTGTGAGACATCATGCTTCTTCTTGGACTAAGCCAATTTAAAATGTATTGAACCCTATTTTTCTGGTCTCATTCCTCAAGAATACTGTTCCATAGCTTTCTGGGAACAATTTTTCTTTGGTTTATTTCCATTGCCGTACCAGTTCCAGAAGTATGCTGCACTATTTTCTTTTAAAAGAGTGTCTTGGATCTGTCTAATTATGTCTTTATATGCCATAAAAATTCAGTTATTCCAGGCTCACTCTCTTTAACCACCCTGCCAAATAAACTGTGTTGCCCTCTTCCATAGACTGTCAGTTCCCCAGGATGTCGATTAACCAAATCTGTTGCATGATGCCCATGTGGCACATAATTAAGAGCCCAAAGTGGTTTCATCTTCATTTTGAGAGAGATATCACATCAATATTTACTGATGCTGAAATCCAGTATGGTAACCATTCCTCTCACTGTGAAACTGATACTGACTTGATGAATACTAATTCTTAACTAATTACTGTTTTCTCTGTCCAGCACAGCCAAAAAAACAGAGCAGGAAGAGGCAGTGCCCTGCCTCCTCCGCTCTCCCCAGGATGCTTGGCTTTCAGGCTGTGGATCACAGCTGCAGCATCAGAACCCACACCAGAAAATCCACAGCTTGCACACAAACACATCCACATGACAGTAAACTGTTCTGCAGCCAGGCTCGTAACTTTGAAGGCATTGTGACAGTATGGATATCTGAACCCCACTGGCAGATCTGTCACCTTTCAGTGTAAAAGACTTGGTGTCACTGTGGCTGCAACAATCCTTCCAGACATGCTCAGCTGCTGGTTATAATTACATGTTGTAACCACTTATTTTGCTATTTGCAATCCCATTGTTCATGAACTCCAGAAAAAACAAAAAAGAAAAATTGTTTTAGGGAGTAAAAAAAATTGTCTTCTTATGAACAAGAAGGATTTCAAAAAACAAACAAAAAAGGGACTTAGAAGTGCAACCATGCACTGGAGATTTGGGCTTAGGAATTCCATTTCTCTTTAAAGACTTATGAATTCTTTGTAAAGCCACATTGTAAGCATTTGAATTCCCTGCCTGTGGTGTACATATACAGGATAGTTAGTATGTCTTAGAAACAAAATGTAAACAGACCTTTTCAATTAGCTACAGAGAGAGTCTCAGAAATCAAATGCTAAAGTGCAGGCCTGTGAAAGCTGAAGGAGAGCATTGGGATTTATTTATTTATTTGCTGGAGTGACACACTGTCTGAGAACTGAATTGACAGTGCTCCAGCTCAGTGGGTGAAGGAAATAAAAAGGCTTTCATTCTCCCCATACCATGAGAAGGAAAGTGGTGCCTCACTTAAATAAGGAAATGGGCAGCAACAGAGTGGAGAAAAACAAGTTCCTCCCATTCCTGCAGAAGTCGGGCACTGTCAGGAGATGATGACAAACACCGGTGGGAAACCACATAGGCTAGATATACTAGATTTTCCAAAACAAAGGAGTGAGCAGGAGTTAAGGCTGAAGCCTGCTCTTTGATCTCCACCCAGTAATGCTGCTCCTCCTGTCCAGCTCATCTTAGAGATGCACAATCCAGCGCTAAGGGACATCTCTCTTTTCTTAGGTTTGATAGGTCAGTTAGGCTCTATATTGGAAGATGCTGGAGAGGAACAAAAGGCTGGAAAACTCTGAGGAAATAAGCCCTGGAAAATTACTGGCACAGAAAGGGAAAATGCACAAGGATAATCAACAAAATTGAATGACACCTGAAGGCAACTGGGACACTTCCCTTTTCAAGACCAAGTTTCACAAATAAAGGAAATGAAACCTTTCGCTCACTCCTGTCTGTGTAAACAAACTAAATGGAAGCTTGTAGTTCTTTCCCTACCTCACAGCCTGGCCCTACCTGACAGGTATAGCTCATTTCCCTCCTGACCCTGGAGCACTGCAGATGAGTCTGAGGTATAAAATCACTCCCTGTGATGGTTGTTGTTCCTCCCATGCAGCTGGGCAAAGAAAGGACAGGCAGAGATGGGAAATCATAGCTGAAGTTTTTCCCTTTGAACTAAAGAAAGTGCTGAGGAGAAAGGCTTCTGTGCCAGCAGTGGCTGTATTGTTCCTCCCTTTCTATTCAAAACAAGGGAGAACCATTAATAAGACTAGACACAGACTGGTGCAAATTTTACCATGCTTGCAGGGTATTAGGTCTGTGAGATGTCCTTGACAACACCCATTATGACCCAGCTTTCCATTTCTTTCCTTGAAAACTTACATAGCTCAGTGACTACTGCTCAATAAAAATGGACATATATCCAGCTGGTAGAGATGTGAAATGGATGACTTCTAATGAATTTATGATATGATCTTCAGTGTAACAAGTTAATCTATTAACCAGTGAGAGCCATCATTTCAAAACAAGATTAATATTATGCAGCTACCAAAATGGTGCATGCAAATATGCTTAATTAACCATGAACATGGTCAATATATAATGAAGATAATTGCATACCCAATATAAATCACTAGGAGGAAAGAAAAACAATCCAAACTATTAACAAGGGTTGAGTACAAGAAAGTCATACTGGTATTCACAACATAATAATACGGTTTTATCACACAGTGAGACAGAAAATGCCTGGTCAGAGACAAACGCAAGAGAGTTTAGCACAGCCTTGCTCTTAGACAAAGAAACTGCAAAAATACAGAGGATAACAGAAAAAAAAAAAAAAAAGAAACTAACAGAGAAGAAAAAATCAACTTTCTTTGCAAGGCAAAAATAAAAGTACATGGATACAATCCTGAAATAGGTTCAGCATAACTGCAAACAGAAATATTCGAGAGGCACATTCAAAAAGAGGATACATCTTGACTTGCAGAGGAAGTGAGTGCCAGATGGAACAGAACCAGCAAACTCCAGGGGGAATAACTAGAGACAAGTCTGTGAGCATGTAAGGTATTTAAAGTCAGAGGACTTGGAACAAAGCTAGGTTCAGTTCTAAAGATTGGAAGTCAAAGATGCAGGCAAAGGAACCAGGTCAGAATGACATTTCTCTTAAAAAGTTATAGGAGCTCTGGATCCCTCAATTTTTAAAGGAGATGTTTGGGTGAAAACAAATCATGAGTATGGCAGTGATTTAAGGTATATACTTCATACACATTTCATCAAAGGAACACACACAGTGCAGTCAATTAATATTTCCCTCACTTTCCAAGTGACTTTCGTTTGCTTGCTGAGGAGAACAGCATGCAGAGGTTGATCTGGATGGGGAAAAGGGAATGTCATGTTCAGGCCAGGAGGGTGGCTATGAGTCACTTAGGTACAGTAAAAGGTTCAGTGCCAGCCTAGACTGTAATACTAAGGTAAAGAGGCAGCAGACTCTTTGTGGAGCCATTTCTAATGGGGCAGGGACAACTGGCCAACACCATCTGGTTGCCACCAACTGGCTGCCACTAACAGTGTGCTGGACACTCCAGCACTACTCAGTCCCTGTAGGGTGAACTGGCTGCTGAATGGCAGACAAAGGCAGACTATTGTCTTACACCCTTTCTAACATACCTTATGCCTACACCTAGTAGCAGCATTCTTAATACACCATTTTCTGCACTACTCTTTTAATATCCCATTTTCCATGAGACAGCATAAAACAGCTATGCTGCTCTAACAACAAACTGGAGATGAACTCATTATCCAAGGCTGAGTCCCAGCTCTGCTGCTGCTGGAGCTGAAGACGTGGGAAAGAAGCTTCATTTTTTTAATGAACTACATTTTATGTGTTTGTCAGCTTACTCCTATATATGTCCATGTGCACTGCAAACCTTCAGGTCTTAGAATTATATGACCATGTGAAGATTTAAGTATTTAATCTTATGACATCTTTGCTGTAGTTCAAATCGGAGGAAAAAAACTGTTCTGCACAAAACTTGAGTCAAATAGCAAAATGCTATCAATGGGAAGCAAATTGATTCTTCTGGGTATTTTTAAATGATATTCAAGACAATAACATTATTTCTGAACATTCACAGCCCTCCTACATCCCCAGCCCCACTTTGAGGGCAGCCATTTAGGGGAGTCAGAAGAAACCTCTCTGGACCTGCTTATATTCTGTCACAGCCCAGCAATGGCTGCAGCAGTCTTACCTGAGGTTATAAAGACAAGTGCTACAGTGTTTTATATTGGAACAAGAAAATATGCATTTTAAAGGAAATTACAGAATGGTTTGGACTGGAAGAGACCTTTAAATATCATCTAGACCAACCCTCCAGGAACGAGCAGAGACATCTCAATTGGATCAAGTTTCTCAGAGCCTCATCCAACCTGACCCCGACTGTTTACAGGGCTGGGGCATCTGACACCTTTCTGGGCAATCTGTTCCAGTGTTTGACCACCCTCATAAAAAAAAAATGTCTCATCTGAATCTACCCTCTTTCAGTTTGGAACCATTATCCCTTGTCCTATAGCTACAGGCCCTGTTAAAAAAAAAAACAACAACAAACCTCTTCAAATTTGAAATCCACATATGAACATAATCTTTGAGGTTACCCCACTTTTTTCAATGTGAGGAAAGGGGGTACCCTTTCCCTGTTTACAAACACACACAAATGTCTGAAACCTGTGGGAAGAGTGAGTGATCGTGCAAGTGTTGTACTCATTTACCCAGTACAACTTATTGCTTGCCAGCAAGTCAGGAGCCTTATGGATTCACAAGCAGATGTTTGCACTATCACATAATCACTGAAAGAGAATGAGCAATGAAGAAAGGGGATGTCTATGTGCTATACAGAGCTTGTGCTGTATTGGGCCCCGTGAGATGGAGTGCTCTGTCTAACATCTGTGCAGCTGCATGTGGCTGCACACACACTGCATTTGCTCACAGGGAAAGATGAAAGCAAAGTCCTGAAAAATGAACCTTCTCCCATTCCCCAAGAAAATGAGAAGCTAACTCAGGGTATTTGGAGCAGCTGTCAATTCCATTTGCGTTTCACCGTATTCAAGGATAACTGTTTCATTTTCTACTTGGCTATCAGCATTAATCAGCTACTAATAAAAAAATCAAAGGAAGGCCCAGACTTGTGCTTTTGTGCTGGGACAGTGCAAAGCCTGCAAGCCAGCACCTCAGTGGAAGAGGCACATGAACACTGGGGAAACCAAGGCTCCTGTGCACCAGAGTCAGTTTTGGCTTCGTGGCTGTAGCAGACAGTGAAGCACAGCAGTGTAATACACAGAGACAGACTGTGCTTTCTTATCAACATGTTCAGGGGCAGGGAGGTAAAGAGAAGTGGGGCAAAAGCAAAAGCATATGTTGTTTGTGCTGTGTGTTAAGCCTGGTGCAGGAAGGTGAGAGAACACTGAAGCAGGCTGGAAAGCCAAGTTTGATAACTGCCTTTGCTAGGGCAAGACTAGGAAGAGGTGAGAAAAAGTATGTATGGTTGGGGAAGGGCTGAGTTAGCCTGCTATTTGTTTATTTAAATTTTAAACAGTCAGCCCTTATGCACTCCTTACTACATGGTCAATCCCAGTGTCTACGTGTCAGCACTAAGGCTGGATCAGTGATTACCAACCCTATATTACTACTTTCGCTCATCTCAGGTGTGTCCTTAGAACATCCAGGTGAAACCAGCTCCTCCAAATGAAAACCATCATGTAAGGTTAAATTCCAGACCTCTAGCAATGAAACTGGAGCAGGATGAGACCAGCCTACCACATCAGATGCTAGAGCTGGGCTTCTAAGGTTAGCAAAATTAGTGTCAGCTCTGGATCCAGCACAAGGAACCTGAGTTTGTCTCAAGACTTTTCACCTCAAGAAAATTTGCAGAAAATCAGACTCATTGGAGAGAAGTAATGGTCTGGAAGAAAAGAGTTTAAACTTGTTAGACCTCAGTGCTCCAAGATAGATTAGTGAAACAGCTACAACTGCATCAGCCTGGAACATGCTATACTTCCTAGAGAAGTATTCACGTTTTAAGCTACCTCCCCTGGGCGTGGATGGAAGGTGGACAAAACAGTTCTGATACCTCTTTGGTCTGTGTCAGAAATCAGGATATGTTGTTGCTTAAGACTGAGATTTGTATAGTTTGCTTCTATTCCTACTCTGAAAAGCTTTGCAAAATGCATAAAATGTGTCATATGAAATAACACTGATGGAGAGATAAACTGGAGTTTATTATTCTTTATAGCCACTCAGTTTTCTTCCAGAGACCTGCCTCTGCTTCATTCTCAAATTCCAAAGTAGATCAACTAGTACAGGAGAAAAGTTTCCTGCATTCTCTAATTTAAAGAATCCCATCCACCCCTGAGGAAACAAAAATTTTGAGAAAATATTTCTATTTTCCAAAACAACATTTTGAAACTAACAGAAGTGCTTCATTTCAAAATGTCAGTGCTTAGTTTCCAATTGCTGTTTTAACTCAAGATTGTCACTTAAATATCACTGGCAAGAAAATGTCAATTTAAGGTAGAATGTTTCAATCCAATGTATCATTTCTAGAGAAGGTTTGGTAGAAAGTAGAGGGAAATGTATACCCTTCAAAGGACAGATTCATTAGCAATAGCCTAACATTTGATGGTATTGTTGCAAACCTTGGAAAACGTTTCAAAATCATGTTACTCATTTGTCTTAATTTTCTTAATGCAACAGGGAAATTCCCAGAGAGACAAGGTAAATCTTTTCTTGATCTGCAGCCTTACAGAAATCTGCTAAAGAGTGAACTGTAAGGATATTTTACAGTTCAAGAATAATTATTTATCGTTTCTGTGACATACAGTGATTAGATTTCACATTAAAAATTTTGAATGTGCGATTTCTTTTCCCTTTCTAACATTTCTATTACACAGCATCAAGTAAATAATAATTCCCCAATCTAACAGACAAACACATGTTGCTATAAGCATTAATCAGGAGAAGGTGCAGCCTCAGGTTCTTTGCCTTTATATTTTTATCTTACCAGTATGGTACAGGTGAATGAATAGTGGTCGTAAGATGATGAAGCAGAATATGCAGATTTCACCATTCTCTTAAATTCAGGCCATCAAACTGGGAATTAATAACTGAAAAACAACTAATGTTACTGCATTTAAATCACAAGAAAAAAATGTGTGCTTTCTTATTAGGAATTAAACAGAAAAGCAAGTCTAGGACTATGATCTATTTACACTTTTTATTAGAGCATTTATATCATTCTACTCTGTTTCTCTGTTTTACTTCTCCCTCCCCAAAAATAAACTCTTTTCTTTTTGCTCTGAGGTATTCATGCCATATAAATCTCATGTTTCTCATACAATTGACTGTCATTTCCTTTATTGCACTCTATTTTATATAGATCCTCCAGTTTCCACACACAGTAGGTGAGACAGAGACAAAAGAGTAAATCCCATCCAACTTCTGCATTGAGTGCAAAGGGCCACAAAGCTGTTGGTGGTGTAATTGTATAAATAATTTAAAAAGCAAAGAAAATAGATGTGGAATGCAATTGCTGAACATACACTTTCTGTCACAGTTGGTTATTTTTCTTCAAGGAAATGAAGTTAGTTTTATTCTACTCCCAAGCTGTTAAAAATACACACACACACAAGCACACCTCAAAAGCATATTATAGCAATAAAGGATGAAAATATTTTCCTGCATTACTAACTCCAGCCAAGTCACCCTATCTTTTGTCAGTGTCTTTGCCAGTGCATCTTTTCTATATTCTCTGATTTTCTGGTCATTTATATATACTAAGCTAACATGTAACGTTACTACTGCAAAATGTATGTGAGAAGCAGCTTAAGTATTTGGGGAAACATCTGCTCTTTCTCCTCTCCCTGATGGTCTCCTAAAGATACAGGGCACAAACCTGGGGCTGCATACCTGTTCTGCAGCAGGGTAGTCCTGCTCTCCAGTACACAGATACTGGGAGGATGAATTTGTTGCCATGTGCAGCTGTTTATACACTGTAATGATGACCGACAAAGAAAAACTTGTGTATAAAACCCAGAAAATGGAAATGGAAGTTCCTTTCACAGACACTCCTGAGTCCTGGTTTTGGAGTTTTGGACATACAGGAGGTGTGGTTCTTTTCTCTTCTGCCCAGGGGAGCCCAGCAATTGCAGCCACACCAGGACTCACAAGAGGGTTCCTTGCTACACACACAGACCCTCTTCAGCCGAGCCCAAGCAAACTTCTCTGTGTCCTACTTAGTAAGTGTAGGACAGTGTCCCTCACAAAGCATTTCTCATTTACTGGGACAGCAGATGGCTGGTCTAAAGCAAAGCATACATTTCACTGCCTTGGCTTAAGATCACATGGAGATGGCTTGTCTGCTCAGGACGGTCACTGCCTGGAGAGGGAGCTGCAGTATCTTGGTTAATTCCCCTGAGGGTGTTCATCTCATTTTTATCCTATGGAGAAAACACATTGATGGGTTATCACCTCATCACTGCAATGCAACCTCAAAGGACACCCCCGTGGGGGAGACACCCCCGTGGCACTCAGCTGGATGTGCTGCCATTATCAGAAAAGACATATCACAACCACTGTGCTTGTTACCTCCCACCTTCGGGCCTTTGGATAACTGGGAGAAACAGGAGGACCATGGGATCTACTAGACTGATTCTCACGTGGAAGGTGAATTATCAAATACTAGCAGGATTTTAGAACCATTTCTTATGAAGCATGGTGTCTCTGAGGTCTAAGTCTCAGATTTCTGTCAAGACTTGGAGAACAAAACATGGAGGGTCCCAAAAACATCTCCTTTCTCACACTGTGTAGGTAACACCGGTATAGGGGCAGAAGAGATTTCTGTGGGGTTAAGCGCGGAAACCTGATGTTAAATACAAGCATTATATTATAGACCTGCACATCCCATGGATCAGTCACTTTTACTGAGAAAGAGACTTCAAAGCAGATCTATAACCTTCCATTACACCAGAGCCGATTCCTCAGAAATCTCTGTGGAGGCATTACCAGATGATCTTTTCTCCTATAGCAGAGAGCCTCCCTGCTGCTGAGGGACTGTGCTGTATCCATCTCCCCATATGGTAAATATACTTTATGTGACAGAACACTTCTGTAATGCCTTTTTGGGGAGGCTGCTCTTACTGAACAGGTCTTTGCATGATGAGCATAGCTCTTGTGAGATTTGGACTGTAGCTATGAACTAAACTTTGTTCTCAGCCTGACTTTCCATGCCCTGCTACCCTTTCCACTGTCGCCTATAGCTGGTAAAGTGCATAGTGCACAGCTCCTGCACACAGTCTGACTTTGTATTCTGCACATCCATAGGCACTGCCTGATGAGAGGGGGCATTGTACTGTCAAGAGCTGCTGGCTGGAAAAAATACTTCTGATCATGTATAGTGCTATTGTTGTTCAGCATCACTGCTTGACTGGCAAAGCTGTATCCTAACTTCTGCTATAACATTCAAAGGAGACCTATGTCTATGGGGAAACCTAGCAACAACCCCCCAAGGTCTTAAGACTCACAGTGGCAGAGTCCTGTGTGAGATGCAAAGTCCACCCTTTCTTCCAATGAGAATACACTCAGGAAGATTGTATATAATTCCGAATTTTAATTTCCTTTTCTGTGAACATCATGTCGAGTGCTCAGATGGCACTTGCCTAGTGCAGCTCAATACTGATTAAGCCTGTGGAAGTCAATCTTCTGTTAGAGATGATGAAAAGGCAGCAGCTGACTACAGCAATGGGCTGGGGAAGGCATTGGGAGGTCAGAAGATCAGCAGAGCACAGAGATGGAGAAACCATGAGCCAAGATCTGAGCTTTGAATTTATTTCAAAGAGAGGATGAAATGTTTAAAATTACTGGTTGTGAACAAGAAGGAACCTTTGGAAGAGCTGTTTTATGTGCAGCACCAACCTGCAATGTCACTAGAATGAGGTGGACACACCCTGACGCTGCATAACATCACTAACAATCCCCAGCCCTTAGGCTGCCATCGGTGGAGAGAGCTGGAAGTCTTTCATCAGGAAAGGGTTCCACCTGCACAGCTGATGGGAAAACTCAGCTATAGAGGACTGAAGGACACTCAGCCATGCTGAGTCATAATTATTCATAATCCAGATATGTGGGGTATTCTAGGTCTGGGTGGTGTCTCTGCTACATCTGTGCCACAGGAGAGTCTATAGGCATCACAAAAGCCACCTGTGAGTCTTCCTTATGTTGCAGTGGGTTAACCACCCTTAACACAGAAAAACTCGAGGAAAAAGAGGCACTGGAAAATGTGCATATAAGCACTTGGGTAAACTGCAAGCATTTGGCTCTAGCTTAGTGAAGGGGTCAATTGCCTGGAAAGCTGCCACAACAGTGCTTCAGTTTGTTACCCTGATCTATGTCTACTCCCTTTTCTGTCTTGTAACTCCTTTAACACTGCGTAACTATTTTGATAATAAACCCTCAAATCCATGTTTCAGCAAAGGCAGCAGAGGCCACACATAACCATGGTTGTTAAAAAAAAAAAAAAAAAAAAAAAAAAAAAGGCAAACAAATAAACAAACAAAAACAAAACAAATGAAACAAAAACCAAAACAAACAAAAAAACCAAACAAAACTTGCTTTATCCCTGGGTTATGTTGCTAGCAAGAACAGAGGAAACGAGTCATGGAAAAGAAGGATGGATGGGAAAGGGAGTGTTCTAGAGAAGGATACTTCATTTTATTTACATCCAGATAGCTATCTAAGTGCCAAGACAGTCAAATGGAATTCTTAAGGCTTGTGTGGTACATATGTTCAACAACTGTGGTAGAAGTAAGCAAGAGGATGTTCCAACACTTGTGTGTCATCTGCAAAGAAGTCACATCAAAGCAAGTTAGGTTGGACACCTGAATTAATCTTCTAGCTATCCACCATTGCCTTAGATGCCTAAGTAAAATTTAAATTCAACTATCTCCATTAGAATATAGAACTCCTCATACCGGTCCATGATGAGATCTCTGGGTAAAAATCAAACTCAAAAAAGAAGGCAAAGGGCTTTCTTCAGTCCAAGAGCAGTTTCTTACTTTTCCTTTCTTTAAATGCAGCAATGCAAGTATCTGTCTTACTTTGTTGTAGATTATGGATGTGTGATTGCTAGCTACACAGTGCAATGAAAATTAAATCTTCACCCGATGGGCTTAGATGGAACTTGCAGGAAGCAGCATAAATAAAATGTATTATTCATTTCTTCCTTATTTATTTGCTGTTACGGATATGAGAGTTTGCTGTTGAAGTGGCTTATGATTTTAGAGTGCAATAAAAATGAAATCAATGGCCAATATGTCCAACATTTAAAAACAATTCTTTATGCTATAAAACTTTATTTTGTCTGGTGCCTTTCATACCAAGTACATCCCAACAGGTTATGCATACTGAAAGAATATAATTACAGAGATAAATAATAAATAGGAAAGGAAAAGTGCAATTAAAGAGATACTAGCAAGGGGAAAAACATAACTGATACACTGTAGAGCAAATCTTTCTCTTGCTTAGCTTTGTAAAAGGATATTGGTGAATAAAGATTAACTTGGTGGGTTACCAGTGGAAGTGGTAAATACCCTGGCATGCTCCATTATCAACCACTACACTGGAGGATATGCTAATGTTTAAAAGGCATCAAATCAAGGCCATGAAAGCTAATGGAACGCATTTGCTTTCACTGTATATTGGATCAAGCTTGAGAGTACTTATTGAATCAGTAGCATACGTTATTTTTTTTCATTTAGATCTCCACGTGAAAAGAATAAAGTCCCCAAAGACCTTTTACAACAATGACAAGTCACCAAAGGAAACAGGAAAATTATTTTAACTCTGCAAACTTAATGCCCTCTGAGCACTTTTTACACAGGTGTCATATGACAAGATACTTGGAAGAAAATGTGTTTTCAAAGTGTAAAAATAAATGGAAACTATCAGGTTCTTCTGTAATGCAAAATGCAGTGACTGTGGTAGTTGACTAACTGACAAATTACTTCCATTAGGCAATTTTTTTTTCTGATATAGAAGTTCAAGTCCTCAACATATAATTGGAAAAGAACTATATCATATGGTGGGAAAAAAAAAACAAAATACTTGTGCACAAGCAGACTAGAATGCAGAATAAAAAATGTAGTAAAAATACTATCATTAACCTATTATATATTTCACGTCCAAAATCCACATTAAAAAAACTTGGGATAGATTCTGTTTTCTATATGACAGGAAAGTATGCCTGCAGATACTCGAAAGAAATCCGCAGTAACACAGGGTCCTTTCTTCTTAAGCATATTGTACTGATTTTAGAGGCAACAAATGTTTTTCAAACATTTATGAATTAACAAGATGGGAATAGAAAATTTTTAAGGAAGAGTTATTTTTAAGAAAAAAAGAGAGAGTGGACTGAACACCTTAAGAAAATGAAGGTTGAGAATTACTTCTGTTTATTACTATATCCTGATGGTAAAATGAGGGAAATAAAAAATATTTCAAATAAAGAACAGTGACTACATTAAAAAGAGCAAATTCAATCTGAAAATCAAAACTTTAGGAAACAGCAAAGGAGTAAATGTCTGAGTTAGTTCTTCAACAGAACTTATCACAGGGAAGAATAAAGTAGTAGTTCCCAAATGCAGCTGGACTGGATCTAAGTAAGATGGTATCCCACAGGAGGCCAGACCTACTGCCCAGAAAAGCCCCTCCCCACCACTATCCCACCTTCCTATAAGATTCTCCTTGGGTCTATTCAAATCTTCCCAGCTTCGGGAATCTTCTTTTCATTCCTGTCTTGACCATCTTTTACAAGCTCTTTCCTTCCTCAAGTTTCCTAAATTCCTTCTGCTGCCCCAGATTTTTCTCCTTTCTAACTTGAAGGGTCAGTATCTAAAACAAATCTTCCTACCGCTCTTTGCAAACCTCCCACCCAGTACGCACTGTGCATCTGAAGGCTCTAGTTCCTCTTCCAACTCAGGCCTGAAGAAAGTCTCCCCTGAGAAATGGCGTAAGTATGAAGTCAAAGAAAACCAGATTCTGGCAGTGACCACTGAGAACGTGCTGGAAATATGCAAGTATTTTCATTCTCTAGGGGGAATGCATCTTCCTGATAGGCTTGGATGAAAAAGGGAGCACTAAAGATCATGTTACCAACAAGGAAGACAAGCTTTGTTAGTCCATTTTATTTTAACATGCAATAGCAGTTGGTCAGTTATTTGTATTATCTGGATCTACCTGGTTATCTGAGTTAACACATGCACTCATTCCCCCAACCCCTCCCCCAACAAAAAAATAAAAAGAAAAAAGAGATTGTGATTTTAGAGAAGCATTCACTGGAGAAAACAACCTATCATTTGAGCTTTACCAAAGACACTGCCAAGCAGGCCTGTGAAAACACAGAGCTTTGCCCTCCCACTAGAACACACTGCCCAGCAAACATTTTCAGGGAAAACCATTCTAAATGATATGATAGTGAAGATTTATGAAGTTAAGCTTCTTCCTGGTAATCTGAATCTGGTTCCTATATGGCTTTATAAACATATATCATGTAGATAGCATGAAGGGTCTTAAACTGTATCATCATGTAAATCAAATAAACTATCCATGTTCCTGGGAACGAATATTGGTCCTGGTAGCTAGTTTAATCTAACATGGAAAAGCATAATCAGATCCAGTGTCTACTTAAACCTTGACTAATTCAATGTAGAGAAACCCACACATTTTTAACAATGAGAGTACTTAGTTGTCGGAACAACATACCTAGGATCATAGTGGATTTTGCAATTTATCACAGAATGTTGAATATCTTTCTAGAAACTGCTACTCTGGGCAAACACACCACTCAACTGCTCTTAGAGACCTTACATGAACTAGCAATGTATCTCTGGTTTGTATTGTAAAGGCTCTCAGATAGAATGTTCTTATGGTTCTTTGCACTTACAAAAAAACCAAAAAAACAAAATAACAAACTTGCTTGGCCATTTCTGGAGCAGTATTCCTCCTGCAAGACTAACAAAATTAATCTTTCCACTGTAAATAGAGTTTTTTTAACATAGGGGATCCCCAATTTAGATGCCTGTATGCCACAGAAAGGGAATTTCAGGGCACCATGATAGCTGTAGAGCCAGTAATTCTAACAGCTTTTAGGTCATGCATCCACCACTGCCATCTGTCATGAAGCAGGAGCAGCAGCTCTTGGCTGTGGATACAATAACAAAAAGATATTGATACTCAGGCAATTACACCTCCATATCCTCAGTGGAAGAGTTAATAAGCAGATATTTCTCCACTAAGCAGAGTAACTTGTATGCATGTTGGGATCTCTGTATTAGATCTTATTTATGTTTAGAGAGAGAAGAGCTGGAAGTTGGAAAGCAAAACCCTTCCATACAAAGGCAGCTCTCCAAAAGTAATAACAAAAACAAACAAAACACCATTAGGTGTGAGTGGCTTTTTAAAGAACCCTCATGTTGTGAGCTGAGCACAGCTGCATTACAAGAAGCACCAAGCTTCTAAGCTGGTTGGTTCACTTATGTCCCATGTGGTCCAGTTAGACATTTACACCTTGCTTGACCCGGACCCTTGAAGGCGGTTCAGCTCGTAATAGTAAATTCCCACTGAAACCTAGATTAATATAAGTGTTTGGGAATATTAAGTTTACTACACAGTACTATCTCAAGCACCAGTATACAGATGATAAAGCTTTTGTATTTACTTAAAGCCTTTATTTTAAAGACGATAAATTTTTGTAGTTCAAAGTGCCAGCTGAGCAGAATGACTGACTTTTGTGAGACATCTAGTGGGAGAAAAAGGCTATTCTCATGGATATTCAGTTACTCAGACACACACTAATACAAAGAGACAGGTAATCTTGCCAACACAACAATACTGAGCAGAATTGCTATGAGAAACCCAAGGGTACTTGCACCTGGGTGCCTGGGAGAAGTCATCTGCTAGCATGAGTGTCCTTCTCAAAGCACAAACTCCTTCTGCTCCCCCATTTTAGTCTGGCAACACAGCTGCAGTGGAAGAGGCATTCCCTCTGCTAGCTGTGATCTTGCATGCCTTCACATAGTGAAGTCACTGATGAAGGCAGATCAACCCAGGTATCAGCATGGACTGATAACCTCAGCATGTTATACAGGTCTTATAGAGCCCATACTCAGTGCTCACCTTTTCCTCCCTGTACTCATTGTCACTCCTCCTCGCCATAAAGATCGGAGTAAGCTAAAGTTGGACACACCACAGATTTATCCAGTTCAGCATTCCTCTCTAGGAACCACACCTGAAGAGGTACAGAACTTCCCAGAATACCTTTTCAGCTTCCAGCAGTGGTTCAGAAAGTCCTCTGTCAGAAATTTTACTTTTCTGTCAAACAGCATTTTCTACCATTCAAGTTGTACTTTCAAATCCTTGCTAACTTTTGGTATTCACAAACCTATACCAATGTTTTCCATACTTCAGTGCCTGTGATGAGATACTTTAGACTTCAAGTCTGCCACTACCTTGTTTCATTTAATGTCTCCCAGTTCTGGCATTACTGCAAATATTGTGAACACTTTCTATACACCTTATCTGTATCACTTACAGTTTTACAGCCATCTCTGCTGTTCCCCCTCTAATGTAGCTTTTTTTTTTTTTTTTTTTTTTTTTTTTTTTTTTTTTTTTGTAGGTGGAAAAGAATTGTCTGTTTAGCTGGCCCTTGAATAGATGATGTTGCAAATCTCTGCTCAACTTTGACATCCCTTGATATTTTTTTTGTAGTAGCATAATGGCACTTCCTTTTTTTTGCTTACTTTCTCCTTCCTAGTAACTTTCTATTCCATGCTAAATTTACACTGTAAAGTGAGCTGATATTTTCACAGAAATATCTTTCTGGGAGATAATAACTTTATGTTCAACTGGACACTGTGTCTGTTTCCCCAAATGCACCTTTTCATGTTTGGCAGCACTGGACTTCACCAGGTATTGAATCCACCAGCCTACCAACAGTATGAGTTTTTTCTGCAGGGTTAAGTAATCCTTCACAGCTGTTCCTTGGTATTACTGCCCTGAGCAATTACAACATGCAAAATTTGTCATCCTCTTCCTACTCCCCTGTTAGAATCATAGAATGGCAGAGGGTTGGAAGGGACCTCTGGAGACCATTGAGTCCAACCTCCCTGCCAAAGCAGGATCACCTAGGGCAGGTCCCACAGAAACACATCCAGACAGCTCTTGAAAGTCTCTAGAGAAGATGACTCCACAACCTCTTTGGACAGCCTGTTCTGGTGCTCTACTAACCATAGAGTAAAAAACTTTTTCCTCATGTTCAGGTGGAACTTTCTGTGTTCCAGTGTGTGTCCATTGCCCCTCGTCCTATCACAGGACACCACTTACTGGCCCCTTCTTCCTGACACACACCCTTCAGATATTTATAAGTATCAGGATGATCCCCTCTCAGTCTTCTCTTCACCAGATTAAATGGTCCCAGGTCTCTCATCCTTTCTTTGTAAGACAGATGTCCCAGTCCCTTGATCATCCTTGTAGCCCTGTTCTACATTATTTATGAATAAATGAAGTAGTACAGGTCCTAGAACAGATTCCCAGAGGACTGAAATAGGGACTTCTATTCCTACTTTTCATTTCTACCTGAAACCAATTATTAATCCATAAAGTGCCTTTATTCTCATTTTGTCACAGATTAGGAGTTTTCTCAACAATGTCAAAAGTCTTCTGGGGATGAATACATGTTCACATAACCAGGAGCTTCTTCAAAGAGGTGTCCAACATATTTCTGAGATGCTATTTTCTTCCTGTAAAGTCACAACCATATTTCTCGACTAAAGTCACAACCATATTTCTCGACTATGGCATGTAAATCCATATCTAATTACTAGATACAATTTTTTAACCCAGTTTTTACCAAATTTTCCAGTAGGACTTATCAAGATTCATTTGTCTGCTGTTGCTTGGTTCCCATGCTGTGCTGCTAAAATACTTCCTAAATCTCAGATGTACATATCCCATATAAGTATTTTTAATTACCCATCTCCCAAGCACATGAAAGTGGAAGCTTCATCTTCATTATGCTAAAATGAGTTTAACATGCACATGAGAGACATAATGAAGATTAAGTCCCACCTTCATAGCATCATCCTTGAAGAAGAAATAAGATGAAGGCCATTTTGCAGTGGTGCCACAGAGCCTGAAATGAGCTCCCCTGCACCCTCTGTTTTGTCAGGCTCATTGTTATCACCCCTCATCCCCAGTGGCTGCCTCAAGCAAAATCAAATCCACCCTTGGGGGACATAACAATCGAAGAACAGAGGGTGAACTACAACCAGCTTTTATAATCCTGAGATGAGGCTGCCTCAAAGGTGGATGTTCACATCTGAATGTGTATTTTGTATCTCTGGTCTTTTTAAGGCTCTCAACCCTTGCCTCTTAGAAATAACTTACAATTAAGTCAATGCCCACTGAGAATAACTCCAGATCAGGACAGGAGCCTTTCCCCTGATTTCATTGAGCTTGTAAGGCATACATCAGGTTAAACATAGATAAATGAGAGCCAGGTACAATTAGAGAGACCTGTTTCTCTGGACATTGCACAATTCTCCTTTCAGTCAGTCTTTAATATCCCAGTTCTCTTGCCTCTAAATTGTCATTCCAACATAATTCTTTTAGAACCATCTCAAACTTCACTTCTACAAAATTTCTCAAGTTTCTCAGGGTAATGCACATGTTGGATGCTTACCTGTCCTCATGAAAGAGATAATAGCTGGGGACAGAAACATTAGTTCTGTGTATGCTGTTAAGCCAAGTGATCTATTTTTTTCTTATTTGAACAATGTCAGGCAAAGACTTTCCCCACCCCCTTAAGAACCCAGTTCTTGAAACCTGAAGGAGTATACTTCATTTTTAATTATCACTGCACTGCCAAGGTTCACTAATATACACTGATGTGTTAAGATTAAGCAAGAGCATGCAGCTTTGTATCATGCTTTGAAGGTTCGCAACATCTGGCTTTGATTGACTGCCAGAGAAATTCTGGGACAGTTAACAGAGGCTTGACTTCAGTTGTGAAAAAATATTCATTTAAAGACAGTTAGCAGAATAGGAGGATGAAACAGGTTTCATCTGCCTTCTTGCCACTAATCACACACACACATATATACACAAAAAATTGGCTGAAAGATGTATTCAAGTAGTGAATGGAGCACTGCTTGTAATTAGAAAAGACATAAGAGGGTTTTTAAATGCTACTGCTAGTGAAGGGGAATTCAGAACATGCGCTCATACATCAAATCTCTGCTATGCTGTTTATGAGCAGCAATTGGAGATCAGGACTGGATTTGCAGAGGTATGTGAATTGTAAACAGTTTGCAGAAATGGCAACCAAGATTCCAGCATGCTTAGTGTAGGCCCAGAGAGGTTTGTGAGGCATTATTGTTCTTTAAACCTAATTACCAGGTACAGTTAAATCCTAGGCCAGATTTTTATCTTACATCATGCAAAGAAGGCTGAATTTGATCTTCTGAAGGCATGTCAGTCAGTTGCTGGAAATGTCATATGCATGATCAGCATCAGATATGCTCACTTATGCTATTTCAACACTGCTAAAGGAATCTCTCCAATATTTTATGTTCAACCCTGAAATGAATTCAAATAACAAAAGTCTTTATCTAGGGCCTGTACAGAGGACACTTCTCACTAATAAAGCTTCAGCAAGGAAGAAAAGTAAGAGCAGTCTTATAATGCTTTGGAAGAAACTCAGATGGTTTTATGCACTATTATGGTATCAAAACTTGTAAAGTATATGGATGTCAGGTATATAAACTATATCAAAATTCACTAAGTATGTGATCTGGTGAAATAACAAGACCAAATCACAGCCAGTGCAGGAGTTCAGGCTTGCACTAAGGGAAATAGGCCTGCTGCAAGTGGGCTTAAGTTGCAAGTGAGAGCTTTCATTGATCAGAAAAGTCTGAAAACCCTATATTATCATATATTATCAGACCAAATGGCTCAGGAGCAAAACATTCAGAGAGAGGTCAACATTTTCAGTTTTCAGTATCCAAGTTTTGGCTCAGCACAAACCTGCAGCAATTTCTAAAGATATGAGCTGCCTAAGAAATCCAAATCAGCATGCAGAATTTGGGTTGCACTGAGTACTGATTTGACCTGTGGCGTTCTAACCACTTCTCCTCTCCACAAATAGCTACACGAGTGTGCTACTGCAAGAATATTGAGCCAGTGTGTGGGGATTTGTGAGTTTAAAAGGGTAGCAGCTGAAAGGGTATAGGCCAGCATCATGTAAGGGCAAATGTTTTTCTGATGTGGATATTAGGCTGTTAATGTGGCCAATACTCTGTCAAGCCACTGATACAATGATGCTGAGTAAGTACCGGGTTTAACGACGAAACAGAAAATGAGTTTGGCAACTGAAGGCTGTTAGGCCGAGGGAGCAAAAGGAGGTGGGTAAACAGCTTTGAGCCCACGCAGCTTCCTAAGACCCTGTGCCCAGAAGGTCCCGCAGCCTCAGCCGGACCGGCAGAGGCGGTTCCGGGCCGGGCTGGCCGCAGTGGTGAGGAGGCGGCCACCAGAGGGTGCCGCTGGCCCGCGGTCCGCTCCTGGTCGGTCCTTCCCTTGGTCGGTTTCAATGCAGCGTGACGATTTTTGTCTTTTTTTCCCTCTCCCGCAAGCTCCCTTTCCTGAGCACTTTTACCGAGCAGGGAGGATCTGTTGGTGCTGTTTTCAAAAACTGAAGAGGTTCCCTCGAAAGACGGGAGTCGGGAGAAGCCATACACAAAAAGCAGAGTGAGAAACGTAGCAGGGCAGACCCTGAAATAAAACAGAGAAAGGCACATCCATGTGTCCGAGGACACATCCAGAACGGGGGGGTAAAGGGGGAACAAGCACAACAGCAGTTTCTCCCAGAGTGGTGTTTTGCCCCCTTTAATTAAAGAAAAAACTAGGAGGAAACCTGAGCAGGAATACTATTACAGAATTATTGCAGATATTAAGTTTTTGGGCTGACTGTTTTCAGCCACTTGTAAAATTTTTCTCCTATGTTGTCATTTTTCTTACATTCATTAGATGATATTTTTCCTGAGAATCCAATTAATTGCTGTCAACTGTTATATGGGAGCACGTCCCAAATATTTTACTTCAGGTTGAATCATTTCAAGCTGGTTTGGAGTTTGACTTCTCCTGGTCAAGTTTCTCATATTACTGACATGGGCTTCATTTTCACTAACACTTGTTGAAATGAATTAGTTTATTCAGAAAAAATACCAGGTCCTTACACCAGAAAAAGAAAGATGGGGGGGGGGGGGAAGGGGGGGAGAGAGAGGGGGGGAGAGGACAAATAAACCCCAGTGAAATATTATCAGCAGGATTTTGTGTATTCTTTTCTGTTGTTTTGCTTGTAGAACAGCCTCTCTGCATTATATAATAGCCCTCTAAGGTCCAATGTTTTAAAATCTTTTGTTAATATACAACCTTTGCAATTCTCAGGAAAAGATACTGAAGATCAGAGCTGAGTAAAGCAATGGTTTCTTCAGAAGTTTTTAAGTTTTTCCCAAGTCAAATTCAAAATTAGTTTTCAAAGATGTGAACTGCCCTATTTACTTCAACAGGCTGAAGGCTTACTTTCTACAGGCTTGCTACTACAGTCAGACTGATCCCGTGAAATAGTGTGCAGAACCTACCATAGAAGTAGTATTTCCATCAGGGTTAGAGCTGAGCAAAGTATGAAGGACTCATAGAATGGAGGATCATAGTGGATCATAGAATGGTTTGGGATGGAAGTTCCAACTCGCCTGCCACAGACAGGAACACTTCCCACTAGACCAGGCTGGTCAAAGCCCTATCCAACCTGGCCTCGAACACTTCCAGTGACAGGGCATCCATCACCTCCCTGGGAAACCTGTTCCTGTGTCTCAACACCCACACAGGAAAGAATTTCTTCCTAATAACCTAATTTAAATCTACTCTCTTTCAGCGTAAAGCAGTTCTCCTCATCCTATCATGCCATGACCTAGTAAAAAGTTTCAGATTCTGGAAGGCAACTATAAGGTCTTCCCAGAGCCCTCTCTTCTCCAGGCTGAACAACTCCAACTCCCTCAGCTTGTCTTCATCAACCTTAATTTGAAAGCCTGCATGTAATCTCAGAGTAGTTCATCGTACATCTAGGTGCTTCCTAAACCAGTTTCTAATTTAAGAGCTCTGGTCTTCTTACCTTTTTTGCAGAGACTGAGATTGTAATAAAGACCAAAAAGACTGTAAAAGTGCAGTCCTAAATATATCAGGAATGTCAGTAATGCAGTATGTAATTCCTTTAGTTAATACTGGCTTTCACAAATATTTGTGGTGCCCATGCAACTGAAGTCTCCTTGAACAGAGAACAGCAGGAACACCGGATACAGATTTTGCATGCATTGTTTTTCTTAGCCACTGCCCACTCCAGTCAGTCTCATTTTTTCAAATGCTTATTAACAGGTGTGAGAAATGCTACTTCTCATCCAGAGACCAATGTCTGCATAACAGTGATACTATGCTGGCAATCCAGTCTGCAGCATAAATACCATGGTGTTTGAGCCCCTGGGGCCTGTGGAGTTTACAACTATGCTTGTCAAGATCTCTTCATTGGGATAGTCCTTGAAGTCCTGCCAAGATGTAGGGGACTCCAGTGCTTTTATGTGCTCCCAAACACAGCTCAGGCTCCAGGAGTCAACACTCTCATCAGGCTGAGTGATGGTGTGAATCTCAATCCGCGAGCTGAGATTCCAGTGGGGAGTGTGACAGTGGATGCTTGTATGATGATGCCAGAGGAGCAGGTGACACTGGCAGATAGCTGCAAGGAATAGTAACTGGGTGGCTTCTTGTTACATATCCTCAGAACTTCACAGGATGGAATTAAGAGAGAGAGGAACAGTTTCAAAATGAGGTTACAAAATCCGGATGTCCTGATCAATTTGAGACATTTGTAGGGTACCTAACACTGCATGCACAGGCAAGAAGAGCACTCAGCACTGGTTCAGGATCTGTTTGCATCACATTTTGACTAATCTAAGGATTAATCACATTGCAAGTCAATGAGATGTTACACTCTTCCAGGCTCTCCAGAGGCTGCCTGGAGAGAAAAGAAGGGGTTTGTATGTCAAAATGGTGACATGAAGAGATGGAGAGCAAGTATGTTTTCCTTGTAATAAAAACCTACACAGACCACAGTGTTTCAACACCACTTGGAAAGAGAAACCAGAGTTAAAAGGGCACATTTCATCTTAGCCACAACCCAAAAAATTAGGAGTTGCGTCAGTTCCAATTTGATAAATCGGTTGCATGTATTATGAATGGAGAGAAAGACCAGCATTTTGGAGTCTGAAACACTTCTAGTAATCCTTAGGAATCCCCAAAGCCATAAAAATTAATACAACACTTTCAATACACGGCATCACTGGCAGGTTTCTGTGCATTACCAGCATTTCTGTTGCTGTCAAGCCATGAATACTGAGATAGCATGACATAGCTTTTCACCTGGGCCACAATTTAAAGGCAGGTCCAAAGAGAGCATTTAAATGCCAGTTAATTCTACTGACAGCTGCAGCTGATTTTGTAATTATCATACAACTCTACTACCTACCACAAATAAATGAGCTAAAATATTTTAGCTTAACCATGGAAGCTCTGCTGAATGTCAAGTGGTTCTATCACTGTCTTGGTTTTTTAGACTGCTTATCTAGGGGTAGCATTTAACCCTGTGGTAATCCTTGCAGATGCCTTTCTCAACACCAGCAACCAGCTGCACAGTCCTAGAACAGTGAGGGAGGGTGCTAGGCCACTCACTACTAATGAAAGGCTGAGGGAGCTGGATCTTTTCAGCTTGGAGGAGAATGAGGAATGACCTCATCAATGTTTATAAATACATAAAGGGAGAGACTCAGGAGGATGGTGCCAGGCTCTTCTCAATTGTTCCTAATGATAGGACAAGAGGCAATGGCATTAACTTTGAGCAAAGGAGGTTCCATATAAGCATGAGGAAAAAAAGAATTTCACTGTGAGGGTGATAGAGCACTGGCACAGGCTGCCCAGGGAAGTTGTGGAGTCTCCTTCTCTGGAGACATCCAAAGCCCATCTGGACACGTTCCTATGTGACCTCCTGTAGGTGACTCTGCTCTGGCAGGGGGGTTGGACTTGATCTTTTGAGGTCCCTTCCAGCCCCTAACTATCTGTGACTCTGTGTTTTGTGGAAAGATTTTGTCTTCTGCTTCACCAATAATACAAGACATAGAATCCAGATGAGGCAAAAATCAATATCAGAAATCATATCTGAGAGATATCATTAATGGACACACTGTTCCTTTCCCTGCACTGACCTTCAGGAGCAAATGCATTTAGATAAGTTTTCTCTTGAAACAGTTTTGCAGCAAACAAGGCTGTTAGTGTCACCAACCTCTTGCAAGGGTCTTTGAAATAAAACCATGTTCAGGGTCACTTCTGCAAATTGCTCAGTATCCTTAACTGATAGAGAGGACTGTTACAGTGAAACACTTTTGACAGGCTTGTCCAGACTCTCATTTAATGTTCAATACTAGAAGGTACTGAACACCCTTCAACTCACTCAAAGTAGTAAAAATTCAGATAATTTACAGGTTCAGAACCAACATGCTGTGCCCCCCAATAAGATCCATTTTGAGCTCAGTTCTGCAAAGTACTGCCTATTTACTGGAAACCTATAGTTAGACAGCTGATGGTATTCAGTAGCCTGCCAGAGATTCTTGGCCCTTTGTAAAATTGAGCTCCTATGAAAAGCATTTTGAGTACTGATCTCTTCATAAAAATGAGTAAAGCAAAGCTGAATTTAGCCATCAAATGGTTCCTCCATGAAGCACCATGGTAAATTATTTAGATAAATTCAATCTGTGAATTGAAACCAATGCTTTTCCGCTCAAGAATGATGAAAGGTATGAGGGGTTTGTACACACACCTTTAAATTCCATGTAAACTTTAAAAGGACAGTTTGTATCTCATCACATGTCTCCTAATGACAGCCACACACAGGAATACCCAAGATGGAGGGAAACAGTTACAGATTTCATGTTACAGATGAAAAGAAGGTTAGTACTTCAAGGTAACATTTGAGTTGATGTTCATAATAAACTCATGTAGGCTGTCTGCTAAACATCAGCTATTTCCAGTGACCATCACTCAATGGGTTACATTTATAGGATTCAAATTGGCAGACTGCCCCCAGAACTCCGAAAAATGAAAGAATGAGTTTGCAAGTTGACAGATTTAGCTAAACCAAGATGATCTCTGAAATTGTGTGAACAGATTTGGCCTCAAAAAAAAAACAACCTTGGTCATGTGATCCTTGAATTTTATCTGTGATGTGCACACCAAACAGCTGAATCACTGACAGGCAGCACTGCTTCTCCTTGCTGCCATTTGGTCTTGGGCTACCTCTGCCCAGCACAGCTCTGAAGCTTAGGTACATCCCAGCCATCAGCTTTGCTTTTGCATCTGCAGTCAATAGAAGATTGCACTGTGCTGAAATACATGGAACAGAGCTCCTTCCTGTGGGAAAAATTTATTTAGTATTTAATTTAGTCCCTTCCATCTTTAAAGAATTTAGTACGGAAAATATTTTGGGGTTTGGTTTTCTTAAAGATATTTGCAGAGTAATCTGTGCTGGCCTTAAAATTCCTTTTATTTCCTCTTTAGGGTGCATTTATTTAATAGCATGTTAGAAGCATTTCCTTAGGTTTCTTCATCACTACCAGCTTGTATTTTGCTGTGTTGCACTAAGTGAAGCACACTGAATACAAATATTTTTGGATAGAAGGCAAAGCCAGCTGCCCATTTCCTAGCAGAGTATCACTCAGTGTGCGAGCAGTTTAGAGACTGAGGTGGCTGGGATAAGCAATCTGCTCTCATCCCATGGGCAGACAACTGCTATCACACTGCTCACTGTATGGTGTGGTGACTCCATCCTGATGGCAGTGGGTAAATGATACTGCCACCCACAACCACCTGTTCTGCCCACATGGCAGCCTGCTACCAAAGATGTCTGTAGAGACATGGCAGCCACCTCCAAACACAGGACAATGTGTCCTCTAGAACTGTCTGCTGTTATGCAGTCAGACATGCCAGTTTGGGTCTCACTTCAGATGTCAATCTTTAATGCAACCCATACCACTGAAAATGTGTGAACCACAAACTTGGAAATGCAGATTAAATGATACTGCCTGCAGTAATGCCTGCAAGGATGAAGGAGACATTGCTGATCTTCATTCAGAGTCCCACTTAGGTCTTATAAATCCTTATATTCTTCTCAAGCTGTCTCAGGATTTCAAAGGCTGCTTTAGAAAACATTATTTAGAATTGCTATGGTTTTGCCTGCCAGGGCAGACTGAAGTTGTACTGGGGAGACACAACTGTGCAAGGTGAAGACGAACCACCGTCACACCGCTCCCTGCCTTAAGATCTTTCAGATCTTTCAGATACGCCTTCTGCAAAGAGAACTGGGCACACTATTCCCTTAGAGACATGGGAGTACTGTGGCAGTCTCACCACATCATTCCAGATGTTCCCAAATGTAGCATAAACTTGTTCTCAACATTAGGCCATGACCCCAAAAATGTGTTACTACTTGTCTTTGTGCCTGTCACTACTGAATGCACTGCTGAACTGAACTGCAAGAGTCACATTATTAAGAACATATTCCTATAGAACTTTGCATCATTCTCTTTAGTTAGGATTTATATTTCATAAAAGTGAATACTGTAAGACAGTGATTCATTTTTTGTCCACCTTCATTCACACTATATCATACTCCACACTACTCTATTAGAAGAGAATGAACTATGAAATTATACGAGCTCCCTAAATGAGCAGGTTTTACTTCCAGATACTTCAGGCTGCAGTTCCATCATTTTCAGAGACAAGCAGGCAGATTTTCTAGTGCTGGCCATAGGTGAGATGTGGATAAAGAGAAAAAAGTTAAAAGCTGAAGGTAGACAAGAAAGCAAAGCAGAGAAGTTGAGGACTTCTCAAGTTATCTCTGATGATTACTGAAGCTGCCTTGTAAGTGCTGGAGGTAAGTATCTCAGGATGTCTTTTATTCAGCAACTGTTCCTAAAGTTTCAAATACTCTGTCTAGTCCAAATCTCCTCTAATCCAGATGTGGAGAACCTCTGTAAGATGGCATTATGCAGGGAGGATCACATTACTGCAGTTACAGTGGATGACATTATTTTGTGCAGGTGTGCAAGGTGCTGATCCTGTCCAACCCAGGACAATCTGGTTTGAGTCTCAAATCTCTGGTACACTGCATATCATTAAGTGCTGGAGCAACCACAAAATTTAACCTTTCCTAAGAGTGAGTTAGGACCAGGAGATTTTCTGGATTAGGGATTTGATTCTGAAAACACCCAAGCAAGCCACAGAGTCTGGGATCTTTGGGCCATCCTAGCTATTGTTGAACACTGCAGAGGAATGGTCAGCTGATGTTGACCCTGGTGGTGCAACCCTGCAGTTGCTAACACAAGGAAATTCCTTTACTTGGAAAGCCAGATGACATTTGGCACTTTCAGATGGAGTTGTTCTCCATACTATCTGCTCGCTGAGTGCATTTCCATTGACAGTTAATGTAGAGCAGGAATGCATCATAAATCACACACTATCTCAGTATCCAGTACCTTCTTTGCCTAGACCAGCCCTCTGCTGACATCACTGTCTTGCTACAGTAAGCCTCAGCAGTCAGCATATGTTAGAAAATGTGAACAAGTCAAAAAAAAAAACCTGGCTGGCTACAGGGCTGTCAAGAAACACTGAATCCTCAGCTAGAGTCAGATCTAGGCAGGGATGTATGTTTAGAATGCAAGTTTAATCCTTATTAAAAAAATGTATATATAGATATAGATGATATAGATGATATAGATATAGAGAGAGATAGAACACTGGTTTCTTTGAGAAAAACAGGTAGCATAACCACAGGATAAAATAAAACCAAACAAAACTTCACTCATTTCGTCCAGAGGACAAGGCTCTGACTCATTCAGTGCACCCAAAAATAAATATAAATCAAGCTTTTTGTTTATCTAGATCTGAATTATTACTGTGTGTGGTCTACTGTCTGTAGTCTTACTGTGGTAGGGCACTTAACTCTCATTTCTTAGAACATGAAAAAAACTTCCTAATCTACTTTTCCTACTAATTCAATTCAGAAATTTGCATTCAGTTCCCAGAAGTGTTCCAGCTTTGAGCTTTAGGGAATGAAGAAAGTGTTTGAACTTGGGAAATGCCTTGCATCATTAGTTTTAGTAGATCCACAATACAGTAATCATCACAAGTGCTGAAACACTCATGTAGCTGACATTTTATTAAAAAATGGAAAGATACAGATGGGCTAATCCCTGCAAAGTGCACATGCATCACCACAGATGACTTTTCAGTCTTAGGCCATGGCACACAGCAGAACAAATGTGTGGGCACTAATGATTTCCCCTGCAGTGTGCTCCACTAGGTCATCATCCCAGCACAGCATTTACTCTGGTTGAATAAAATGCTTTGGGCAACTAACAACAAAGAATCTACAAGGTTAGTAGTTAGGGCTTTATTTCATTAAAAATGCACCCAAAGGACCATTGCTATTTGTACACATGGTTTTGTGAGACAGTCCTGACTGGTAATGCACAGTCATTGATTGAACACTTAGATCTCTGAAGGAACTGCTGCTGTGATTTTCAGGCTGGCCTCCTCACTTTTCATAAGATATACAGCAGGTATCAGCTGTACTTAAGGATATGAGGTACGTGGAAAGGGGAAACATGAGTTAAACAGAGGTGTTGACTTTTTTCTGACATCGTAGATGACACAGGCAGTCAGATCACTAAGTGAATAAACAGAGCTTTTCATTTTCCCTGCAGCTATGCAAGCTCTGGTTATTTCTGACACACCTGCAAAGCCTCTGTGGAGCTTAAAATAAGTGTCTCATGGAGAAAGTTTGATTTAAATACACTTTTGCATGTGGGATCTGATTTTTGGAAGAGACAGGCCAACAGTGCTGTGAGAGAGACATGCCAAAGAACTGCAAGCTTCAATATGTACCAGTTATCATTAAAACCCTTGCTCATGAGGAAAAGTGCATGTACTCCTCATAAAAAAGTCAGAGCAGCATGTTAAAGCAGATAAAACCCACATATAGCTTCCTTTGTTCTCTATTTCTGAGAACATTTGGATTAAAAGAGAGAATCTTTCTTACCCTATTGCCTATTCCTCAAATCAAACCCCTTCTCAGCCTTCTGGCTGATCAAGTGTACTGTCTGTCAAATCATCACCACTTCCATTAAAGCAAGTTATAAAGCAGCAGTTTCACTGCTCATTAAAAGGCTCTGGAAAATACCAGTATCATAATGTATGGACAAGCTGCTTCTGCCCAGAGTCATCAGCCTGCAAAGTGCACTACTCTTTCCAGCGAGTTCCTGGTCCAAGAAAGGGTAGTGCCTTTATCCCAGGCAGGGAACAGTTGTTTCTTCTCCTTCACTAGAAATTAGTTTGAAGGAGTATGCAAAGCCAAAAACAGCTGAGCTACTCAGGTTGGACTGCCTGCTCCTGAGTATGCCAGATAACATACCAGAGGGGCCTCCTTTCAAAGGAAAGATTCTGACCCAAATATATCCAAAAATACTTGGTGCCCAACAAATTTTCCACTTCCCCAGTTATAAAGGGACTGCTTATTACAAAGAAAACAAGTATTTCTGCTTGATGTAAAAGGCAGAAGCACCTTCATCCATGTATTATTCAGTTCCAGCTCCTTTACCATCCAGAGAGAAGCTGGAACAGTTAATGAAACATTTTTGGCCTAGTAAAGCCTGTGGGAATCAGTCTGAAAGGCAGGAATATGTGGGCTCATACAGCCTCAAGTGCAAATGCTGCTGATGCTAACTCTCCTCTCATCAGGTAAATATGTCAGGCAGGAATTTAAAATGTGCAACTTCTCCATTTTTTAATTCATACCCTGGAGAATAATAGGCTCTGGGTATTGACAGTGGGGAGGGGTCCAAGCCTAGAAGTGATCTTAGCTGCACAATCACAATGCTGCAAATTGTTGTGCAGCCTACAATTGTGCCCTGCTCACCCCTAAAACTGTTACCAGTGACTCCCATTAATGTCAGCTCCCCAAAAGTTCCACCTAGTGCCGGTGAACTCAGTGGGACCTCTGCTGTCATCACAGATCAAGTGTCCTGAAAAGTGTATTTAGTGAGGCTTTTTTTAAAAAAATAGAATATTTTAAAAACCAAGACAAAACTGTCTCTTATGTTCCCCTGTACAGCCTGGCAATGACCTATCTCCCTGGGAGGCAAGCAGTGCTGCCTGCAAAACCAAACTGGTTGTGACTGAAGTTGAACAAGGAAATGGAGGTTTGAGCCAACTGCAGTATTAATTCCCCAGCCCTTCTACCTCTCTTCCAATGTGTCTGTTATTAAGAACTTGGTATTTTCATAACAGCTGGATAATGAGCAGCAGGTGTTTCTGTGGCAACATATTGTGAGCACAAAGATTAATGTGTCATTTTACTATTTCCATTCTGATATCTCTATGCTGATAAATGTTTGGCAATCTTACCATCCCATTAGTAATATTAAATACTGTAAACCTGGGGCTGCAGAAGATAGAAACCATTTTAAAATTGAATGTGACCAATAAAATGTGCTCTGGGCAACTTTCCAATGCAAGCACTCTACAAGTTGACCATCAAAATACAGCATAGAAAAGAGCTACTAGATATTTCTTTCGTAATCCAGGGTAAGAGATGCGATTCCTTTATGAATAAGAAGAGAGATAAACACATATTTCTGGTTTCAAATAATATTACAACATGAATCAGTAACATTTGGGCAAGCTTCATTTAGATTTTTCTCATCAGTGTTGTACTGAATCTTTGGCAGATGGAAGGCTCTCTTATATCATTCTTTTCTGACAAACTCTCTTCCTCTCATCCATAAAAGACAGCATTGTTTTCTTCAAAGAAAACTCAGAGTAAAGACAAACAAGCTCTGAAAAAAGCTGAACAGGCCCTGGGTGGGGGTATCTCTGACACAGAGGCCCTTCTTTTACCAGCACAAGGCTGAGATGAGTTAGTCACCAGGCTGTTGAAGTCAATCCCTGTTCCTGTACACTTTCTCCAAGGTCACAAGGTCATCCAGTGAGTCAATGAGCAGACTGGATTGATAACACAGAAGTCCCATCCTCCCATCCTACAAGAGCAATAGGAACACAGGAGTCTCATCCTACAAGAACAATAGTTCTAGTTTATTTACCCAGGCTCTTGTGATTCTTAAAGCTTGCTTTTTTTTTTTTTTTTTTTTTTTTTTTAATGTGGAACATCAGTCATTATTTGAGACCTCAAATGAAATAAGTTATGTAGCAGCTCAGCATAAGCAGATAGGGAGCAGAGAGGTAGGATTGTTGAAGAGAGGTTTGGGAAAGGTAGACAAATTTGTTGAAGACTCATGATACACTTTAACATTTAAACATTTGATGAAGGGAGAAAGTAAAAAAAAAAAAAAAAGGATTCGATCCCCAAATGAATCAGACTAGAACATGACCCTAGGAAAGGTCTTCAAAGCACAGAGGCACTTTTGCAGTTTGTTTGGTTTAGACACTAGAATGCAATCACAATGCCCAGCAGCTCTGTGTTTCTACATGCACCTTAAAAGCATTAAATTTAAATGTATGTTTCCTGCTGCCTTATGTCTCAGACATAACAGGGTCTTTTCTCTGCCCTGAATAAACAAAGCCTGATCTTTTCCCACATCATTTCTATTTCAGTAGAAATACAGAGGTTTGAATATTGGTCTTGACTTCAATGAGATGCTTTCCTCTATATATGGGCTGAATGATGAGCTGCTTCTGCACACAATCTGAATCTCGACTCAAGATGACAGAAGCAGAAGCATGTTTTCTCCTATCAGCTTTGTAGAGGAACTTCCAAGGAAACTTCAAAGATAAGAACAAGTGTTTTGAAGCAGCCCAGAAAGAACCCTGCAAACTCTGACCACCACCAATACCTGTAAGGTATCATGATGAAAGTGAATGTGCTGGGCATGAAGGTAAACTGCAGATAGCTTAGCAGCTCAGTTGTGTTTAAGTTTATATAGCCAATACTTACCTTCTCCTCCTGTTTGCCTTTCCTTATGCAGTCTTTAGTGGAATGTAAAGTAGAGTTTGTTGCACTAAGCCCTCAGCTAAAATAGTGTAATAAGCACCACTGATGAGAATCAGAAAATAAAACAGAGCAAGAAATCTTTTACAGAGACTCTAAGGCCACATAGAGAAAACTTAAAAGTTCTTAGATTGCTACAGAATATTAAAAGAAGGAAAATTATCACGGAAGTGTGAGTAGCAAAGTTAAACAAAGGTTTAATCCAAAAATTTCTACAGAAATTTTCCAGTCTGGAAAACCATTATAATAAAAGAGGAGGTCATGTGGACATGAACACACGGATCCTGACTCACTTGTGTGATGACTGTCCAAATGTGGAGCTTCTGAACATTTAGATATAATTAAGAATCAGTAAATTTGAGTGACTCCTCAAAGCCATAAGATTCTGGGTGACCAGACATCCTCATTTCTAAATCATCTTCACTTTTTAGGAAGGTATCTTTACAGAGGCTTGCAGGAAACGGTGTGGGGTGAGAAGCAGATCTGCCTCCTCTCCTACACATATCTGTTCCACTTCATCCTCTGAAGGTAACCACTGGGTTTCACCTATTGAGACAGCAAAGTAACCTGACTTGGCATCTGCTGTTGCCATTCAATAACTGTTTCCTCTCCTCTGTCCATAAGTCATTGTTAAATGAGGATGTGGGCAAGGTGGCTTCCTATTTCTGTCCTCCTTCATGACCGACAAACATGAATTGCTTTGGTGCTGATTCCTCTCTTTTCCAGAAATAGGTGTCCCCAGAGCTGGCCTTTCCCAGTCTCTTCCTGCCTTCTTTGAGAGCAGGACTGTGGAAACCATGCTAGTGCTGGCACCACACATGGAAGAGATTGTGGAAGGTGTGTTATCTCCCTGCACACAGGAAAAGGACACGCAAGGAGGCTTCTTACCTCACTTGTCCCTCCTGAGGAACAAGAGTGCCCTGGAGCCAGTTGAGCTCAGTCACAAGCCAGGCTCAGCCTGCTCTGCAAAACCATCTCATGGCAGAATATACTGAACTGAAAAACGTGCAACACATGTTCAGATGCCCAAAAGCTGCCCAGGAAGCACTGAAGCTATGTTTAAAAACCTGTTCACACAGACTGAAAGTAAGGCTCTTAAACCAAAGGACAGTGTCAAATAGGGACTGATTAGCAAAAGTTGGCTGCTGATTTTGGAATGCAATTGCCTCATATCATTAGAGGTTAATTTCAGTTAAATAGATCATAGTGATATCCTTTCAGTCTGGGTAAGCTGATCTAAGATAAAGCTGCCAGTTCAGTTCAGTAGTTTAAATTTAGAGCAATGTTCTCCCTCCCTCAGGCCCCCCAGCATCATTCTTGCTACCACATGCTAACCCCGCTGCAATCTGATGCTGTGCCCGAGCAAGAATTGCTATGGTCAAGTGGGAGGCAGTGAGAACATAAGCACCACTGCTACAAAAGTAAAAAAGAATTTGTGTTATTACAAAAAGGATGAACGAACATGCGGCTCTGTTTCTGTGGCACGGTGATGGCCCTGTGTATTTTCTGTCA
This sequence comes from Heliangelus exortis, assembly GCF_036169615.1. Taxonomy (NCBI): domain Eukaryota; kingdom Metazoa; phylum Chordata; class Aves; order Apodiformes; family Trochilidae; genus Heliangelus; species Heliangelus exortis. The sequence goes on along the minus strand of NC_092454.1, from coordinate 13,775,719 downwards.
CATGCCACCATTTCTTTGATGGACAGGGATGTGCCTTCTCTTGAGGAAAAGGAGACTTCTTCAAAGAGAATGAAATATAACAGTTTTGAGGGGCTCTTTACAGTCTGGAAGATGTTATGAATAAATGAGCAGGCAGGCACCTAAAGAAAATAAGCATCCCTTCATTAAAACAAGGTAGCTAAAGAGAAGGATGTTCTAGAAATCCAAACAGCACACTCAGTCATTAATAACCCAGATGGTTGAGATGCTACTCTTCCTCAGAGTTATGCAGGTCTGATTCTCAATGAAAGCCAGCTCTGGTGTCCTTGTCCAACACATCAAAACCCACATTCTCTGATCCTCAGAGTTGGATGACCCTTGCCTGGCAGTGCCAACTCTGCTGATCCACAGGAAGTGTCATGGATGGTGATCTGGCCCTGTGGGGTCATCCGCTTAAACCCCAAAACTGGCTTTCAGCATGGAAGAACAAGAGATTCTGGCTCTTGGGCAGAATTTGGGTGATTTCTCATTAGGACAAGAAAGCCTTTCCTTTTAAACACTTGAGTTCAACATCCTCTATCTCTGTATGGAGACACAGATACCATGTCAAAATGCTGTATCAAACTGCTTCCCAGGTATATTGGAACAGTATAACACAAAGCCCACTGGCTTTTATGGCCTCTTTCCATTTCCCGCTGTCTTGTTATATGACAGGTCTTAAACTCTGTAAACTCTAAGCTACATTTTAATCCAGAGCAAACACTTCCAATGCATCAAAGGTAAAAAGGCACTGAGAGAGTGTCACACACAGAGCTAGGATTGGAATCAGCACACTGTTATTCACACACCACTCATATAGAGTCTACCTCTGGGCTAGCCATATCCAAAAAGTCCCTCCAGCTTTCAAAATTATCAATAGTGGCCCATTTTCTATTGGCACTGCTAGTAGCCCACTAGTAATCTCAGATACCTTTCCTTCTCCCCTTCCCCTACCTAGAATTTGTAAGCCACAAACACTTGCTTTTATGGTCTACATCATTTTTCAGGATGTAATTTTACCTTTTTCTATCCTGAATTAATTCTGTATCCTTGAAACAACTATTATGCTTTATCCTCCCTGTTAATGTTTTTTCCCAAACTTCTTTGCTAAATCTCTTTAAAATGCTCATTTTCAAATGCTATCCTGTCACCCGGTCTCACTACTAAGTTCATTTTGAAATCCCTTGACTCTTATTCTGCACTCATGGAGATCTAAGCAGGGGAATATATGCACTGTAGAACAATATAAAACTGTTCTGAGAGAAGAGCCAGATGGAGAGAGACATGTGAATCCTGGGCATATGAGGACACACTTACAGAATTGACCCTGAGGGGTTTAATAGAGTAAATGATGTCACCAGATTGAAAACTCTGTTTTATGCAAGTAGCACATAAAGCTTTTTGCTCTTTTCTGTGGTCATTTGCTACTTATCAATAAGTATTTCCCATGCATTTTTCACATGAATGACCTTCATACTCTCAGTTCACCAGGCACAGTAATGCCTGCTGCTTCATGATGTATCTGTTGTTTAATAAAACTGTTGTTAGCAGCAACCTGAGAAATGTGTGATGTTGTCCTTTCCTTGTGGAATATGTTCTTTTTCTTGCTTCAGTGTCTACAGACACTGAAGGGGATACAGACAGGATGACTGGCAAACTTTCCCCACAACTTAGAGCAAAGAACTTTAATCTGTGAAGTTAATTTTCCTGTATTATACTTTGGTTTTACTACTACCACCTTCACATACAAATCAAAGTTCTTCCTCTCATCAAGAAGGTATTTGGCACTCTTAGGCCTGCATCACTCTAATGTCAAATGGAAGAGTTGCACAAGAGGAAGCAGCCAGAAATCTGTGTACCACATCTAAAATGATGTAACTCATAGCAGAGCTGGCCACTTTTCTTGTACCTACCCTTAAAGCCTTCAGGAGAAAAACAGGTTTTTGCTTTCATTGAAGTCTGTCAACTGAAAAGCAGGTGCTGCTGAAGATGTCTTTGATGGGAAAATATTTTCATACTGAGAATGAAAAACAGGCTGGCCACAGGTATGGGCCATCAGCCGTGCCAGAAACATGAGCTTAGCTTTGGGTTGTAGATTAGGTTCACTTTGTTTGGACCGCTTCCCCTAGGACTAGCCCTCAGAGAAGTCATTTACCATTTCAAGAGCAGCCTAGGAAAGCACTGCAGGGCAGAACCAAATGCCTGCTGATCATCCTGAGAAAAGCCTGCAATGTGACACTCCTGCCCTGCACAGCTTGAAGCAGCTTTTTGCCCTGACGCCCAGGTCACGTTTGCCTAAGGTGAACCTTAGTCAAAATGTGGAGCTGTGCCAGCTTCTACAGGATGTTTGTTGTATACTGTCACCTCTTAGCAGGACCTCTGTGGTGTGCAGCTGTACTTCTGTTCCTCTGTTCTAGCTATGGGAGTGCAGAACATTCTGAGGGCAGGAAAGACTGTCCAAAGGCCCAGCCTTTGCTAAGCAGTTCTCTGGGAGAGAGAGAGACACACCTCTCCACTCTCATCTCCTTGTCCTGTTTCTGGACACTGGAGAACTCTGACCACGGCTTACTGTGATGAGGATGCTTGAACTCAAAGCATAAATATTTCAGAGCCTGCCATCCCCCAACAATGTCTGTGATGGCTCTTGTACTTCTATGCATGATTAAACATGCTGAAATCCATGAGGCAAGAGACCACACATTCCTTAGATGTTCAAATGGAAAAGGGGATGTCCACTCACTTGAAACAGGCAGTCTGAGCACATGCACATGAAATGAGGATATAGAGAGTTAATACAGATCACTTAGGATACTATTTTTGGACTGCCCTCTGTGAAGAGACAAAAGATTTTCCCAGCATGTCAGTGACCTTCACTTGCCTACACATATCTAAGGCTGCACATAAGTCTTTGCTCCATGAGGGCTATCACTGGAGCCCTTTAAAAGCCCATATACCCAAACTTTATACAGAAGATGGGACTCTAAGAGGACAGGATGAAGAATTTTGTTAACTGATTCATCACTAACACTCTTTTGGCATTTACTAGTGACACAAGATAACAAAATCTGCCCAGCACTGTTTTAAATTGGAGGAATTTCCTGTTTGTAAAAACTGCCATGAGAACAGCTCTGAAGGGACCCGACGATGAGAGCAGTGCCCACAGGAGCAGTGCAGCAGCCTTGCAGGGTGACAGCTGCCTCCTGCCTCTCCTGGGTGCAGGCAGCAACAAACCCCAGCAACAAACAGGGTGCTGCTTTTGAAGAACAGTCCAGCACTGACTGCTGGGATAAAAAGTAATAACCAGTGTATCTGTCCAAGTTCTGCTGGGCATGAATCATCTTAAGTCCTTACCCAACTGTGATAGTTTGAATTGGAAAACCCAGGGTCCCATCACGCAAAGAGTAGTGACTTATATCATGTCTCCATGGATCAGGGACAACTGTGAGAGTTTAATCAGGATGGCATTTTCAAAGGTGCCTACACTATTTCAGAGACTTATGTAAGAAAAAGGAGGCCCCAGTTACTCTATTCCCAGAGACCATCATTCATTAGCAGGTCTCAAATTCTGCTTCTACAGGATTTAATCAGTATTATCTAGCAACCACTCTGAATGCAAATAGCCCTTGAAAAGATTTGAAGATTTATTTGTTTATAGGAAAACAATTCTTCCATTGCAAAACTCTACATATTGAGTAAATCACATCGTTTGGTGATTCATTTTGCAAATTGCCTAGATAATGGATAAAAAAGATTTCCAGCTGACCACTTGCCTGGAGCTTCTCCTCTGTAGCACACAGTGGGTGGCAGCAGAGTCCAGACAGACAGGGCAGAAGCAGCCTGAGTCACATAGATATTTATCTAGTCAAGCAGATGTTGAAAAAGTTGAAAAGGGTGACTTCTCATGTTGTTCTGTCCATTACAAAAAAAAAAAAAAAAAAAATCTTTCTTGTAACTAAAACAAAAGATGTACTTGTACAGATGTGCAGCAAGAGTCTGATTTTCTTGATGCTGAGTAAGAATAGAGCCTGTAGAGGCTTGAAAAACATTGTACCTGCTATGCTATGTAATGGCAAGTGTGTGTCTCTAAACCGCTTACTTTAAACTACTTAAAGCTAAGTACTTGGTCCTGCACTCTGCTTACAACAAGCCCATGCAATGATATAGGTTTGGGGAGAAGTGGCTGGGAACCCGCCAAGCAGAAAAGGACCTTGGGGAGTTGGTCAACAGACAGCTGAATATGACCTAGCAGTGTGCCCAGGTGGCCAAGGCAGCCAACAGCATCTTGGCCTGTATCAGGACTAGTGTGGCCAGCAGGAGGAGTGAAGTGATCGTGTCCCTGTACTTAGCAGCAGTGAGGCTGCTAAGAAAGACACTGAAGTGCTAGAGGAAGTTCAGAGAAGGGCAACCAAGCTCATGAAGGGTCTGGAGAACAAGGCCTATGACAGGAGTCTGAAGGAATTGGGAAAGTTCTATTTGGAGAAGAGAAGGCTGAGAGGAGACGTAATCACTCTCTACAGCTACCTGAAAGGCGCTGGCTTCTTCTCTCAAGTGAACAATGTAGGACTAGAGATATTGGACTGAAGTTGCACCAAGGGAGGTTTATGAGGTATGAGGGAGAACTTCTTTACGGAGAGAGCAGTTAGGAATTAGAATGGGATGCCCAGTGGTGGAGTCAACATCCCTGGATGTATTTAAAAACTATGCAGATGAAGCACTTTGGGACACACTCTAGTGGGTGACAGAGATACTGATAGATACATTTTACTGGGGGGAGGAGGATGTTGACAGTGGTGATCTTAGAGGTCTTTTCCAACTGTGATAATTCTGTGATTCTGTGCTGTTTGATGCAGTCTTCAAAGCCTTGAGAAGACATGTTAGAGATACCAGTGATAAAACGTGTCTCAGTGGGAACAAATGATCAGCAGTAGCTAGAGATCAGGTGGCTGCTATCAGTAATAGCAATTTCCTATTATGTTAGAAAATTATACTCAGGTCTGTAAAGCATGGTACCAAGATTCACAGACAATGCTTCCTAAGACATCTCTAACACAGAACACCTGTTAGAGGGAAAGCTTCATTAAAGTCAGTATCCATCAAACTTTAAATCTTTAACATTCCACTTAGCAGAGCTAAAAGCACAGAGGTAACTGTTCTCTCACATGTGTTTTCAGTATCTCAGATGTGTCTAAACATTTTGACCATTGAAATACTTTTGCTCTACTCCAAGGAATAACTGGCTTCATCCACCTTGTGGGAAGCACAGTGGCAATCTTGTGCATTTTCACAAAGGACAAGGTAAAGAGACAGTAATTTCCTTTTAAATCACTTTTCAAACCAACCCAACAGGCTGCTTTGATGTAAACATTAACACTATTCAGATCCCTATACTAAAAACTGTCTTTGACAAGAAGGATGGAAGAGCCTTCCAAACACCTCTCTGGTTTCCAAAGCCTAGTAGTGGCACACCTGGGACTAGGAAAACACAAGGAAAGATGGTGGCTCAGTGAGCCACAAAGACATCAGCCACATCCTAAACCAGGTTTTACATAGAGCTGGCTCAAGTTCATCAGTATTCTAACACATATTTTAGGGATGATTTCCATGTGGTTTGTATGCTCATTTTTTTCAGAATTGACAGTGTAATTTTCTTTTCTTTTGGGAGGGACAAAATTTTCCAAAACTATATGAAAATCTTTCCTACCCCAAGCAAGAGAAATTGCTTGTTGTAAGTCCTCCTTACTGGGGTCCACAACCAACACCAGCATTAGAAAACACATCTTGCAAAAACACTAGAAAGAGTAATAGAAACAGAAAACATTAATTCATTAACTATCAAGCATTAGCTGTAACCCAAAGAAAAATATCTTATACCTTCTTCAAAAACTATTTATTTCATTGAAAATCCATGAGAATAGACTTCAGCTTGCACAGATTTGTGTTGATTAAAATTCCCTAGAGTCAGAAAAGACAAAAGATCTGATCTCACTGAACTTCAGGTTTTTCATGTAGATGCCTAGACTGCACTAGTAGATTGATTCTAATCCCAGGATCAAACCCATTATATTTTTTATTATAAAAAATAGTAACTGAAAAAAAAATGTAAAGGGACCATCATTTACTTGAAATTCTGTAGGGCATTTCCCAGTACACAAGTATTTGGTGGACAAAGTAACATACTTCTACATCAAATGGTGCATTTAGTGGTGACTGTGGAACTCAGTGGAAATTATGCTGTCACTGTTACTGGAGGGAAAAGGAGGTTTAAAATTAATTATGTTCTGATTGTTTATCTGGCTTTTGGGACCACAAGCCACAACAGAGGTCTAACTCATTTAGAAGGGTAACAATTTTAACATAGTTTTTTCTCTTTTTTTTTTTTTTTCTTTTTTTTTAAGACTCAAGCATTAAAGGTTTTGTAATGAAAGGAATAAAAGGCAACTCTCAGTCTGCTGCTTGACTATTTAGGACAGATGTGCTGCCAAAGTCCAGCATGCTTTTTTAACTGCTTACACATGTACCCCAGATGAGTTTATTGGTGAAACCCAGGTTTTATTCTTGGGGATGTGGCTATAAATTAAAAATACAAAATAATTCCTCCTACTCTTGCATGTTAACTTAATCTACTAACTAAACTATATTCCTTTTGAGCCTCTCTGTTTAAATTTGGCTTCACAGGCTATAAGTCCAGTGCTGATAGAGATAAGGGAACATTAGGAAGGAGTTTCAGTTGAGACTCAGTCAAATTGGAGTAGAGATCAACTGATGATAAACAAGTTAACAAATGGATTTTTGGAAAACACATATATTATTAACCTGTCTCCCAATTACAGGATTCTTGGCGCTTGATAATGTAAGGGATCTCGGACTCTGCTCTTTCTGGAGTTGCAGCAACCCTGCAAACCTTGTCCTCAGTCAAAAGAGGAGTAAAGATTTTAAGAGCTACACAATGGGTAGAATTTATTCATAGTGCAGTTCCATTTACTAGTCTGAAGTTAGCCTAGTAATGAATTGTAATCATACATTTCACCTAGAGGATGTACTGAGTGAGACTGAAAAGGTGGTTTCAAAAGTCTATCAGGTCAGGCATCACAGGAAAGACCACACAGTATTAGAAACTCAGTCATAGTCTCCCCAGCCAGCTGTTCACACATACCTAACACAAAAACATCTCCTCAGAATTAACTATGAGAGTTTATCCAAACCAGCAGTTGTAATTAACCACTCAAACAGCTTTTATAGGAACAGTAAATTCTATGCTACTTGACGTTTTTCACCAGGGTCCTTCAGATACATACACTTGATTTGAAGAAGTTTAGGTTAGATATTAGAAAGAATTTCTTTACAGAGAGGGTGATCAAGCATTGGAATGGGCTGCCCAGTGAAGTGGTGGACTCTCCGTCCCTGGAGATATTTAAAAGGAGACTGGATGTGGCACTCAGTGCCATGGTCTAGCAACCGCACTGATGGGTCAAGGGTTGGACTTGATGATCTCTGAGGTCCCTTCCAACCCAGCCAATTCTATGATTCTAAGTTGCCTGTTTAACACAAAAGTGATTGCTGAGGTTTGGGGAAGAAGACCCAGAAGTTACACCACAGTGTTGCACAGTGGCAGAATAAATTACTGGAGCTTTATTCTTCCAGAACAGTTACATGTGAACACTAAAATATCAGCTACTTTTCTAACTTTAAACCATCTATGACATTTAAGTTAAAATAAAGTGTATTGACATCTACATCACGAAGTCACGATTAAACTTTAATGAGAGACTTAAAATTTACCAGCAGAATGTATTTTTTTAATGGGTCACCCACATCAAAGATGCCATCTTCAGTAACAGAGATAATATATAAAAATAGCTTCTTAGATTCACAGCCTTCCAACTGATGATTCAGGAAGGGAAAAAAATTACACAGAGTTCAGTCTTAACAAGGGCAGAAAGCTCTTCATTCTTGCACTAGTGCTGCTGTTTCAAGAACAGATTAAATTACAGGAGACAACTGAGAAGGAGAGGCCAGTCAGAGGACAGAGAGCTTACTCTGAGTGAGGACAACTTCTAGATGTGCCAAAATTAATTGAGTGACTAATTAGGACAGTAATTCAAATTAGAACCAGCTGGTGGTTTAACATTCCTCAGATCCTTATTCAGCAAAATTTTTTAGTGTTTGCCTGGTTTTAGTCCTATCAAAATAAATTAACAATCAAAGAGCAGCTCAGAAAGTTTTAAACCTGAAAACAATTTCCCCACCTTTCTTGGGTTTCTTTTTGTTTTGATTTTTGTGTTGTTGGGTTTTCTTGAGACTGCTAAATTAAAGGGCTTTGGCCTGGCGTTAGCTCGCTGGGTCCTGTGCAAAGGTTTTGTACAACAAAACCAAATCACCACTACATCTTGTATAGACTATGTATAAACACAGCAGTGTAACACATGGGGAAAGGTTTTGCCTCCATGAATCATCCTGCTCACATCTTGTTTCCAATGGTGACCAAAGCCACTGTTTGAGTGCAAGAAATACATGCTACAGAGACCGAAATCACAGGAAAAGCTTCTTCCTTAACCACTTAAGGATCAGCACTTCTAAAATTTCCACATAATCTCTGCCAATACAATTGTTTCAGATTATGAAGTTGGTTTTGCTTGTATGACAACCTGAGGAATTTAGTTTTAGTTATTATTTACACATTCTGGGCAAGTGTTGGGGAATGTTAGAGAGGTTTGGAGAATGTTGGAGAATATTCCTGAATATTCTCGAAGAGATAGGAGGTACGACCCCTTTGCTATGCCCAACCCCATGTTTGGGAGGCCAATTAGATCGGCCCATACTCCGGTGCTACCTGCACCAGGGATTCGCTGTGCTACAGGTAAACACACCGGGTGTCCAATAAAAAGTTATGTTGGTGGCAGGGGTGTGGTCACGGAAGCACTATATAAGCGAAAGTTGCTGCGCAATAAACCACAAGTTCGTCTATCAACCATATTGGTTGCACGCATTTTCTTTGCCGCTCCCGCAGGCAAGGGTCTTAAACTCATGGTTTCTCCCAAGCTGGCCGCATCAGTATCAGTTCAGGACTCTTTTTTCACATCAGTACAATGTCCTTCTTCCTCTAGAGATGCACTGAGCCCACGAAGTGCAGAAGGCTCTCAGGTCTGCAAAACTTCCCTCCAAGAATTCCAGCATGAGTACATAGTAGAAAGTCCCTTTTTTTCTAACAGAACCCTTCACAAGAGCTTCCAAGTGAGTCTTGCACCTTTTTCCTTAATGGTTGCTGCTGATGAAGTGCATCACAGTCACAGAAAGACCAAAGAGGTTGTTGGCAACACAGATAAACTTCTGAAGTTTTAGCAGAAAGTTAAAACTTATTGTACTACTGTAAATGAATAATTTCCATTCCCAAATTTCAGACTAGGTGGTTATCCCTTTCTTTGATGGCATCTTCAGGTTTTATTTTGTGCTTCAGACCTCATAGGAAAGTATTTGTAGTGATTTTCTGACACTGCTAACTTGCTAGAAATTTAGACACATCCTTGTGTTCTCTCAATAAGTTCAGGTATGTCCTAAGGAATGCATCCATTTGTGTACTGGAAAGGTTTTATTGATGCTGTTTTGGGGAGACATCTTGTATGTGCCACAAAGCTAGTTTTCCTGATATGTTTACAAAACTGCCATGTGCTGCTCCCCTGCTGCATTACAAATAAAGGTTCATTGATGAATCTTTCTGATGTAAACAAGTTGCCATCATCCCAGAGCATGAGATAACAGATGTAGCTTGTGGAATATTGTGTTATATATTCCAGAAATGTATCACATCCCCTTTTCCTCAATATCACATTGAGACATGTGTCATGCCTTATGCCCTCTTGTACAAATATAGTCAAAATCTGCGAATATTCTTAACAAAAGGGGAAAAATGTCTGGGGGAGGTAAAATTCTCTTTTGGCTTCCTGAAAAGGTTTCTATGAATTGTCTGAGGAAAAATCTGTAACCAAGCAAATGCCTTGCTTTTCCATAAGATTAAGGTCTTCAGGAGCATATTCTATTCTGAGAGCAGTGAGCAAGAAAGAAAATAATGTGGCAGTATCCTTTAAGCCTTATCCAAACAAGACTCAGGATTTTTTTTAAAGTGACTAATGACTGTAGGTGCCTTGAGACTCCATAAAGAGGCCTGATTTCCAGGTCGTAAGGTGTTGCCTGAAAATAGCAGCCTTTCTCATGTCTCATGCTAGCCAGTCTAATAAAGAGATACTCAAACTTTCTATATTTTTCCCTTACATCAACTTCTAGTGCAACCTACTGGTGATACTGTATGGCAAACAATTTACAACCTTGGTGCTTCAGAGACTCCTCCACAGGTTATTGCTTGCACAAGACCAAAATATCTTTCTGGGTTGTTTGAATCAAAATTCCAGTCTATAATAGCTTTCCAGACACAGAAATTTTAAAGACTCTCAAGACTGAACGCTCCTCTACTTTCAAACTCCAACTGGGGAGGGGAACAAATGATGTGCTTTGCCACTTTAGATGTCAAAGATAACCTCCAAGCTGTAAAACAATCAACCTGCATGCTATAGAGACCTCAAGCAGACAGACTGAAGCAAAAACAACCAAGGCGATATTTTCAGCAATCGATCTCCAGGACAGTGTTCAATTCAAAAGATACTTATTGATCATCTGAGTGTCAACATTTCCAAACAACTAGTATAAAAAGAAGTATCCTATAAATGATAAAATGACTTTGTAAAGAAAGGAGAGTAATTAATTCTGACTGATATACCAGGGAACATACGTTAAAAATAAAGCTATGTGCAGCATATGAACTGTTACAATTAAAATAATGGAAGCCCACCCTCTGGGGCAAAAATTAATCTGCCTTTACCAGTGACGGGAAATGGCAGAGTAGAAATGGGAACCACAAAACTTATGAACTTTCACCACCTTTTGAAAGGCTCTCCACAGACCACTGTCAGGAAAGGATTGCTTGCCCATGAAGATTTCTGTCACCTTGTGCCTTGGAGTTTGGTTCACAGCAGTTAAGGCTGTAGGTGGCTCAGGACAGCAGTGGGTATGAACAATTTTACTGACAATGTTTCTGTATTGCTTGCAAGACTTAGGAATACAGGGGATAGGAGATATTTAGTGCTGCAGCTGGAAACCTTTACAGCATAAAACTCCACATACACTGGCCAGCATAGTACGATCTCTTGCCTCCTCCTTAACTACAGAATTAGGTTACCATGTGCTGTAACTGAAACAAAGGGAAGCATAAACATGACTCCAGTCTGCCAGAGTTGGCATGTTCTGATCAGTGCTGTAGCCTTAAACATAGAATTATACAATTGTAGCATCATTTTCATTGGAAAAGACCTTTGAGATCATTGAGTCCAACCACCAAGTCCAACATAGCAGTCAGGTATGAATTAGCCACTTATATTCTGACTATATAACTTCATTTGGTTGTCATGGACACGTATGTGGCAGGACAAAGAAAGGAGCTTGAAAACGTAGCAAGAACATTATACACTGGTAGGTCAGCACTTACCCACCATTAGTACCTACTCTGCTTTTCTACAGCTGAGCTTTTCCCCTAGAGAGTCTGTGGGTCAGACCAGAGAGCAGAGACTGGGCTGAATTCCTGCCAGTCCCCACTAATAAGGGCATGTTCACACTGGCCTCTAAGGAGGCCACACATCTTACCCACTGATTATTCACCACTCAAACTCCTCACCTTGAGCCAGGTCATGTTCTCAGGCACCTCCCAGGGAACCAAAAGCCTGCCAGGCCTGTGATGAGTATGTAAGCTCTCTGTTCAATTGCTACATTAATTGTAAGGTGTTCACATGCAGTGGTAAACCACAGGTTCTCTTGCAAGACAGCTTAGCTGTCGAAGTTATGTCCCAGCTGTCCACTGCTGATTTCCAGCTAAAACAAAATAACTGCCATGTGAACACTCAGCCATCTTCAGAAGAAAATGGAACACTTTCAAACCAATAAGGCAACTGAATTGGTCATGCTCTGCTCAGTCATGAACCACTATGTCTCAGCTGACAAAAGCTAATGTTCCCTGTCTTGGGATGGGGATTCAGGAATGAAACCTCTCCTGCTTCTGGGCATTTTACATCAACTGATGTTACGGAAAAGGGCCTGCACTCAGGCTACTCCTCAAACTGAGTGGACTCAATCACAGCTCATTTAAATACCAGCCCCAGAGCAGCAACACCCGATAATGAAGCACATGGTCTCAAGTCATCAGTCAGGCAAAGATAATGACAGAGAGAAGCCTTAGGCAAATGCATGAGCAAGTGTGCTGTAGTCAAGAGATCACTAAGGTGATAGAAAGTGCTGTGGACATATGTCACTAAGTGACTCCCTATGGTATGGCATGCACAATCCCTATGGTGTCTCTGGTTCATTCGTCCTCTGCCCTGGGCAACATGCACAGAGCAAAAAGGCTTCCTTTCCTTTACAGTGCAAATTCTGCACCAAATAAAATTATTGCTGTCTTTATTTTTTTACAATTGGTCAAGCAGAACTTTTATCCTGGTAGCCCCAGACAAACATTTTGTAACTTGCCTGTGTTCAGTCTCACCTTTCCTTCCTGTGTTAGCATGCACTTGCTCTGCCAAATCCTCTATACCAGGATTTCTGAATATCTTTTTTTAATGATGCTCAGCCAGACAGGTCAACCTTGGCCTTCTGGAGAAGAAATTCTTTATTTCTCAGAAACATGTTAAATTGTATCCAGGGTGTGGATACAATACAGAACATTGCTGACTGACATCTGCTGACTGACAGCTTTAAGCTGACTGGTCGGTTTCAAGCTGTAATTGGCTCCGGTCCCAGAGACAGTACTGAGACTGTGAAACTAATGATCTGTTGGTTCCATCACAAACATCCACAGCTGAAAGCCCTTCACAGACCACTCATAAAAGGTTTTGCGGGCCTCCAGTACCCAAACAAACTGCACATTGGGAAGTCCTGTTCAGGAAGCAAATACTGCCTGATTCGTAGAAGATGCTTTCTGTGTTAACCAGGCCCCTGTAGCACCTTTGCTGCAACACTGTATCTGTGTGGATCTTCTTCCCTTGCCGCTTCTTCTAGATGTAATGGCAATACGAGGTGCCATGTTTCCTCCTCCTAACACAACTCAAAGACCTCAATTCCCTAATGTAAAGTCTCTAAGTATTTCAGGCAATGGTGGATCTCTCTTTATTTAACAAAGATGACTCTACCTCATATTTTAATTCTGTTATGGTCTATGCACTACGAAAGGCTAATAGAGGAGAGGAGAGTTTCTGTTGCCCATCTTTGAGCTGCACTGCCCAGTTAGACACAAGAACTCATACTGTAATTAGTGTATCTTTCAGGCTGTCTTCAGCCCTGCCCCTCACACACCAAAGGAGCAGAGCCCTTGCTGGCAGAATGCTGATGTCACCCAACCAGGCAAAAGCTCAAAACCTTCTGACACAATTCCCATTCAACAGCAGTCAGCAAAAGCAATCAGCTTTGCCTCCTTTCTTAGGAATCCCACAAGTTTGGGGTCACAGCGAAGCTGCACAAAGAAGCAGAATTAGGGCCATGCCAATTATTAAATGTAAAATATTGGCATAAAGCTTGGAGCAGACAATGCATGTACCCTCTTCTCCATGATGAATGTCCTGCTTATTAACCTTGCCTCTGTTTGGCCATGCCCTTACTGTTTTAACAGCACAAAATTCAACCTGACTATACTAAAAAATACTAAAGTGAAAGCTGCAGATGAGCATAGTTCAACTCAAGTTCAACCCTTCCCTTCCCACTTCTCCCTTCCCTCATCCTCCCCCCCCTTCCCACTTCCTCTCCCAGTTCAGTATTCTTGCAGTTTATATCATACTCAATTCTGGCATTTTAGCAATGTGCTTGGAAATTGCTCCTAGAAGCTAAACTTTATTCTCTCATATGAGTTTTTTGGTTCCACTCTTAACCATGCATTTCTTGGAAGGGTAAGTACTCACAGAACTATAGCACACAGCAATCATACTGCATGTCCAGATGGTATGTAAATATTAACAGTCACACAGCACTGAAGATTACAAGATAATTAGAGGCTAGATAACCATGTAACTCAGTTTATAATGAGTATGACAGTAGTAGGACCAAAATTTGTCTTTCGTCCAGACCTAACTCCTAACCCTTTTTTTTTTTTTTTTTTTTTTCTTTGTTTATGAGGAATTGATAATTTGGAACCGCATCCAAAAAGCTTTAGAGTCAATGGTCAATGCAAGTCTTCCATTGACTGAGGCAGATTTTGGTGGAGATCTCCAGTTAAGCAAACTCCCTTGAATCCCTGGCAGCTCAGATCTCAAGCACATTACAGGCCTCCTGACACCCCATTCCTTAGCAGCAGCATCAAAGTGAGTTATCAGAAACTTGCCACATGAGATTCACCCTTTGGAACAGATGGAAGAGGCAAGAAAAGCCTTTCATTTGGCAGAGGACAGTGACATCCTTGAGGTCACATAGTGACAGAGATCCTTTAAGTTACTATGTGTAAGCATTCAATGCCTGGCTCTGCTGCCACTCAGGAGCATCAGGCCAGCTCGTGCCAGACTGTGACTCTCACATGGACCACAGGGGCCATGGGGCTGTGCCATAGCCAACTCCCTAAAAAAAAAGAGCATATAATGGCAGCTGCAATAGTGAAACATGAGCACATTTTTGCCTTGGCAGTCACAGCATCAGGAAAGAGTGTTTCAGCTCCCCTCTCTTCTTCCAGGTACCATATTTGATCAGGCTTTGCTTTTCAGGTAGTAACGTATTTATCTTTCTACCTTGCACACAGTTACGGAGCTATTTAAGTCATTTAGCCATATAGCCCTCCCTGGATTTGAACCCTATTACTCTCTGGGGGCTGTCTACAGCCACTCTCTGCTATTTACAGATTTATTCCTTTGACTGTTTTTCTACTAGCCGTGGATGGGTAGCAAACATTGCAAGAAGGATGCCAGTGGCCATGTTTCCTCTCGAGTGTTAAGAGTCCCTCACAGACCCTAACAGCCAATAGACTACCTCACTGAAAAACTGACGTGCTTTAAACCAGAATAAAACTGACTGCTGAACAGCAATCAACAGATAATTAATGCTGGCCTTTTTTGTTCTTAGCAAACTGTGGAGCATCAGTCCTTAGTTAATTATGTTCACAGAGGGGCAATTCAGAGAAGTTCACAGATAGGTAATGAGCAACAGCATCACTGCTTAAAAAAAATGTGACCTAAAATAATATTTTATGGAACTCTCCCTAGACACAAATAACCCACTTAGAGTATCACTTCATTATATTTTCTGCGCACATGTTCAGTAAAACCCAGAAATGTTACAGTGAAACATTTCTGAGTCTTTTGAAGTGAAAGTGTTTTCTCAGGTAAATATATTTCGTATAGGTGTTTATTATTACAGTGTGCACTGAAGCTGTTTCCATCCTATGCTACTGGATGACATGATCAGATCTTATTTATAGCAAATATTTCACTATCAGGTTATTCCATGTTAGGCACAATAAAGCAATTTATAAAGTAATATCTAAATAGTCTACATTTCTCAAAAATTCAGTAATCTATTGTTTCTTTCTCTGCTCATATCAATCCACAAAAAGGGACAAAAGGAGGACCTGGGAAACTCCAAGCCTGTCAGCCTGACCTCAGTGCCTGGCAGGGTTATGGAGCAGATCATCCTGGGGGCAATCACAAAGCTCCTACAGGATGGACAGGTGATCAGACCCAGCCAGCACGGGTTTAGGAAGGGCAGGTCCTGTCTGACCAACCTGATCTCCTTTTATGATCGGGTGACCTGCCTGGTGGATGAGGGGAAGGCTGTGGATGGAGCCTACCTGGACTTCAGCAAGGCCTTTGACACCGTCTCCCACAGCATCTCCTGAAAAAGCTGTCAGCCCACGGCCCAGACAGGAGCACTCAGTGCTGGGTTAGGAACTGCTGGAGGCCCCCAGAGAGTGGTGCTGAACGGTGCTGATCCAATTGGTGGGCTGCTCACCAGTGGTGTCCCCCAGGGATCAGTTTTGGGCCCTGTTCTGTTTAATATCTTTATTGATGATTTAGATGAGGGGATTGAGTCCATCATCAGCAAATTTGCAGATGACACTAAATTGGGGGGGAATGTGGATCAGCTGGAAGGCAGGAGGGCTCTGCAGAGGGACCTGGACAGACTGGAGAGTTGGGCTGATTCCAACGGGATGAGGTTCAACAAGGCCAACTGGTGGGTCCTGCCCTTTGGCCACAACAACCCCATGGGGAGCTCCAGGCTGATCAGGATCAGAGGTTCCCTGAATTCTGCTTGACAAATGGCACAGATGTCACCTGCCTCACTGCACTGCTGGCTGGTAGCACGAACTCCATAAGTCTGTGGGGTGCAAAGGACCTTCAGTGCCTTCCGGACACTTCCTACATGAGTGGCTGAGAGCAGCCAGGCAGAAAGGGACCTGGGAGTCTGGATTGACAGGAAGCTGAACATGAGCCAACAGTGTGCCCAGGTAGCCAAGAAGGCCAATGGCATCCTGACCTGGATCAGGAACAGTGTGGCCAACAGGTTCACGGAAGGGATTCTGCCCCTGTACTCAGCCCTGGTGAGGCCACACCTTCAGTTCTGTGTCCAGTTCTGGGCCCCTCAGTTCAGGAAGGAGATTGAGGTGCTGCAGCAGGTCCAGAGAAGAGCAAGGAGGCTGTGAAGGGATCCAGCACAAGTCCTGTGAGGAAGGGCTGAGGGAGCTGGGGGTGTTCAGTCTGGAGAAGAGGAGGCTCAGGGGCGACCTCTTCACTCTCTACAACTCCCTGAAAGGAGGTTGGAGCCAGGGGAGGGTCGGTCTCTTCTCCCAAGTAGCTTCCAGTAAGACAAGAGGGCATGGACTTGAGCTCTGCCAGGGGAGGCTTAGGTTAGATATTAGGAAAAGATTCTTTACAGAGAGGGTGATCAGACATTGGAATGGGCTGCCCAGGGAGGTGGTGGATTCTGTGTCCCTGGAGGTTTTTAAGATCTAGAGACTGAATGTGGCACTCAGTGCCCTGGTCTGGGAAGCACAGTGGTAGTGGATTAAGGGTTGGACTTGATGATCTCAGAGTCCTTTCCAACCTGGCTGATTCTGTGAAATACACTCTGTGCCCCCAGGCCTATGGCTTCACAACAACAGCAACCTACCATGCCCCAGCAGTTTACCCCCCACACCCTCTGCTGCTCCTCCCTGGTCTACTTACATACCCATCAGAACAAGCTGGTTCATGTTTTGGGCAAAATTTCTTCAGCAAATAATGCTAGAGCTGCAAATAGATTGTAAAGTAATTGACATTTTATTCATAAATGCATAATTTAAAGCTTACACTGTAGTACTACAATACTGATTGTGAAGGCTTTCTGCTATCCACTTAAGACACCTTTGTCTGTATTCATTGTAAAATGATTTCCAAAACATTACCACTGACTGCAATTTAATATGTGCTTTTTGCAGCAATTTTAAAAAGACAAGCCAAAGTATAAGTGATTCACATAAATTGCACAAATAGCAGTCTCCCATTGATCCCTGAAACTAAGTATACAAAGCAGGCTGAACTGAATTTTGGCTTTGATGTTGAATGAAATTAAAGAAAATGGTTTGCTGCTACTAGTTTCTACTACTACTTTTTTTTTTTTTTTTTTTTTTTTGCATGCAAATGGTTGTGATTCAACTTCATAATTACTTACTGTTCAAACCTACGGATGGAATACTTCCATGCTCCCAACAATGCCTTTTGCCTGTGTCACATGGTGAGAAATGGTGGCCATGGACTGCAAGTTCTTTGCTGCATTCTCAGCAGTGCATGGTGTTGCAGAAATGGTGGTAAACAAGCCTTTGGAGAAGCACTAGTTTGACTTAACATTTGTAAATTCAGCACTGTAGTGAATTTCCTCTGAAGTGCCTGTAGTTTTATTTCCTTTGAAGAGCAGTATGTCTACATTTAGAAAAAAAACATTTCTATTCTCAGTCTAAAAATTAGGCTCCACCCATAGAAATGGATGCTCTGCATTCCCTCACAAAGTGTACTGCATCAATGGATCACAGCACATTATATGGTCATTTCTACAAATCTCTGTAAATGAGTAACTGAAGTCAGTCAACAGCAACAACTGTAGAAAAAACTCTAAGATTTTACTTTCAAAGCTCACTGTAGAGGACTGCATTTGGAAAAGGAGTTGTATCTTCCCACCATGTCCCAGCTCCTGAGGGAGGCATCAAGATATATGGCAAACACTATGAGAATCAAGGATCAACAGACATTTTGATCAACTATTCAAAAACTGAAAAAAATACAATAGCTCTGTGAATATACATTAAAGCAATGAGCCAACTAGACTGCTTAAGTATCTTGATTTCTAACATTAATTCATATTTGTTAGGCATATTCAGCTAACATGAAAACTATTGCATTTGCCTGTGGTCTGGACAGTTAGTATCAGTACTTTCATGACTTTCATAATACACAGCTTTCTGATGGCACAGAAGAGGATGATCCAATGCCTAGAAGGTTGTAGCAAGTATTGCCATCACGCCTGCATGAATGCTCTGCCCCTCCACGTGCAAGACTGTTGCAGAATCATTTGGTGACACTCAAGTACAAAAAAAAAGATTTCTAATTTTATCAGTGCTCAACCCCATACAACACAACCCTTTGTATAGTATTGTCTCTTATCTTACTCGGTCTTGTACTTTCAGATGCCCCTACATAAATTAGTTGGAAATTAATTATTCTCTAATGGAGCCTATAATATTTTAAAGACCCAGCCATAAACCTTGTTTGACATAAAAAAAAATCCATTTCTAATCTCAGTAAAAATGAATGTTAGAGCATCTTTCAAGGGTTTAATTTGGCATGGCTAAGCATCTCATGACATCTCTCCCATGTGGTTTATTATTCCTCTGCCTAGCTTCAGTCACGAGCCATCATCACAGTTGAGGGTATTTGCAGGCTTAAAGCAAGTCCATTTACTACTACACAAGTTGGCAGGAAATGCAAAGGCATGGTAGGTGGAAACTGAGCCACAGAAACACACACACTGCCAGTTCTGCCAGCAAAGGAAAGCAGTAAGGTCCCAGCTTCTATCTGAGCAGTATCAACCTATGAAGGACATAGCACAAAGCTGGCTGCAGCTAAGGTGAGGTTAAGATTGAAAAGAAGTAAAGAGAGAGCTGCTACAGAGTTGATCACTTCACACTGAAGAGCACTCCCTGAACTGCAGATACAAAAGGCTG
The DNA here is from genome assembly GCF_036169615.1 of Heliangelus exortis. NCBI lineage: Eukaryota > Metazoa > Chordata > Aves > Apodiformes > Trochilidae > Heliangelus > Heliangelus exortis. Next base: position 13,756,440 of record NC_092454.1, on the reverse strand, counting down.
CAAAAACCCTACCGCAGGTTTTGTGGCATTGACAAGTCAGCCAAAACCCAAGAGATTCTGCTAGATATGAGCTTGCTGTAATTAGATTAAGTGTTCTCTCTGTAATTTCTTCGCCTACTTCTTTTATAAACATTTGTAACTGTGTTGCCTATATTGGCTGTTGTAAATACTTCTCCTGGCACTCCTCCCAAAACTCTCCTTTAATTTAAACCAGGCTAAGGTAGCTGGGCAAGATCAAAGTGTTTTTCATCAAGACTATGGAGAAATAAAAAAAAAAAAAAAAAAAAAAATAAAAAAAGTACTAAGAAATTGTACCAAGTATCCAGCTCCCTTATATGACAGTTCCAGGGTAAAGGACCTGACCTTACAGAAAATACATGAACTAGCTGAAGACTTGGCACACAATAAGGTGGTGGGAAGCAGTCCTGAGCACAGGAAAAATACAAGGTATTTTTCTAAGGGAAAAGCATTTTTATTTTCCGTGCTTTCACACACGGCAGCCAGCATTAGACAGCTTGTCAGCCCTGCAAAACTTTCTAACATTTTCAGAAGTCACACACTCCTCTTTGCTTGCAAAACCAGTCTTGGAAAATCTAAGTGCAGCTGAAGAAAACCTGGAAAGTCTTGACTGTGCAAAACCTGTGGTTTCACAGCTCAGCCACAAAACCAAGCTACTATCATGTCAGAGAGGCATGATACCCATATCAGTCCCATGTTTTTCCTGTTAAGGTTTTCAAACAGAGATTTCAAGTTTCTAAAAAAAAGTAGCTGTTTGGATAGTTGTGTTTGATCTGTATGTTGGGTTCATGTAGTCAGTTACTATCCTAGGGGACTTCTAATATCATACGCAGGAAAATCTTTTGACCACAGAGCTGGGTTTTTGGTGTGTGTTCAAACAGGCAAGCTACATCTACACTTGGATTCCCAAAACACTAACACAATGCAAACAAAGTTTGTTGTTACTTATAACCTACATTTTGCCTAAAGAGGCTTTGCTCTAGGCATCACATTAAGAGAATGACACAGAGACCTAGTGATGGGAAGCCCTCGGACAACACAACATGCAAAAAACCAGTGGTTCCTTGCAAATGGAGCGGGGGACTGGGCTGAATGCTGAGCCAATGAATGGAAGAAAACTGCCATAAAAAGAGGCAGGCAAAGGGATGAGACTGGACTGATGAGTTGCAGAAGCTAAACAAAAGGGCTTTTGGTGGATGCAAAGAAATCAGCACGGGTAGCTGGAGTCCAGGCAGCACCCTGGAGAGTCCTCTGAGTGCCAGAAGTCCCAGGCTGGGGCTGGCTGCAGCCTCTGACCAGCTCCTCTGCAGGTTTCCCCACAGGCTGCACAGGGGAGCAGGGAGGATAAGGCATCTGGGCAGGTCCTCCTTTGCACACTTCGAGGTTCAGAAGGTTGCTGGCAAGCTCAGTCTCCCTCCTTCCCCTCCGTGCAACAGGCCCGGTCTTGGCTGCCTTCACCGCTGCAGCTGTTCTTACCAGCTGGAATCAACCGTCCTGGACCTGTTCCAGCTCAAAAGCAATTACATTCTTGCAAGTGGATATTGCAACTTCCTGTCCTAAACAATCATGTACTGTTTCTCCACACTATAAACCAGCTGCTGCCTTCTACCCAGAGATGGTTGCAGGCACGGGGTGGGGCCTTTATAACAAAGTGGTGGTGTATCAAGTTAAGACCATCTCTGTGTAGGTTCGCCTGCAATTTAGGAAGGTCAGAAGTGCTGCCAGCCCTGCATGCCTGCAGATAGCACTGAGCACTCCAGCACAATAAGGGAGGTAAAGAATAGCATTATCTGATCGAGACACTGCAGCAGGAGAGTGGCTTTTCTTGGCCCAAATCTTCCAAGGGATATCTTTTTCTATGCCTACACTTCATAGAGTAAAACATCTTCCAAGAGCTGATGCAAGAACTCCCTTGCCTTTGCTAGGCATTTAAAACTAGAGCCTGGCCTGTAACACCTGGGGAAGACTTTTGTACAACATCTTTAGTGTAAAAGATGCTGAAGGCATCCAAACAATTAAGTGGGATTATTGGTCCCAAAGTAACATACATAGTTTCCTGCAGTTAGTCTAAAAATGTTCCCATTAATCTCTAGCTTCTATATTGTGTGTATGTAAGAAAAAGAGCAGATACACACACGCATGCCAAAAAAAAAACCAACACCTGACCAGGTGCATCTGGAGGCATATCATTTCCTTCTAACTCTGCTGTGCAGCATGGATCTGAAGCATTTGTATTTCTGTAACACTTTTCCACATGCCAGTTCCTCATTAGGCTATGCACCCTATGAAGATGGTGCATACACATAAATTAATATGAGCACAGCACTGACTTACGCAAAAAGAGGCAAAGTACCTTGAAAGACAGAGTAAACACAGTGAGAAGCTGGGAACCAGGCTCCCAGGCAAGAGATGATGAGCATGCTGTAAAAGGCCAGGAGGATTTCAGGGGATGCAATTCCTGTTTGGAGAGGCACTTTCTCTTCTAACTAACAGCAGATACACACCAACTAGTCAGGACAGTTAAACGATTCATTTCATCTAAGAATAACTGATTACACATTTCAGGAGGAAGGGTTTTTAAATATTGCTGATACCTACTTGCCTAAATCCTAAGTGCCAAGGTGTTTGTCTATGGTACATGTGAATTACTCCTACAGCCATGCCAACGAGACAAAGCAGCAAAGCAAGTCACCCAGAGTTGCACTGAAAAGCTACAACCCTACCATACAATCCTATCCCACCGTAGACTGGGGAAATATCTCATCATCTTGTCTTCATTCTTATATCAGGTTCTGCTTGCAAAACTGCTGAGCACTAGAACATTTTACAGTTACAACTGTAAAATGGTGGGAATACCAAATATGCCATTACCAGAACTGCCCTTTACCTGACTAAAAAAGCCTGCTACATGTTTTCTGAAGAAACTGATTAACACCATTTCCCATACACCGTAATAGCACAGTATCAAGTGATGTACTGACAAAAGAAGCACTTTGCAAAAAAACCTGCCAGTCACATGATCTTTCCCCCTTGTGTTTTAGATTTGTGATAGGCTCTGCCTTGGCTGAAAGCCAGTCAGTTCTAAATATAGTGTAAAACCAAATATTTAAGCATAAGCCTGAACAGATAGATTTTTTTTTTTAACACATTCCCTTCAAGTGCTACGAATTCTGCTGTAAATACTACTATAGATAGATAGATGTTTCTCCTCCAAAGGAAGTATTATATCCCCTGGTTTCCCAAGGTGATGCTACAGGAAAGCAAATAGTAAAGTTCTATTACATATGGATTTGAGTGCCGTATTCTATAAAATGTCTCAAAATGTTGTAGAGTACCAAAAAGCAGGCAGATAAATCATAGAAACATATACATTAGGTGGGGTATATTTTCAGCATGTGCTGTCTGCCAGCTTATAACATGTACACCTGCACAACGGAGTGCTAGAAAACAGTACATTCAATATGATTTATTAGCTATGGTATCACAAGCTGCATGTATCCGCATGTATCACTTGAATACTCTGCTGTGAATACTGTACTCCACTACCCTGTTATCTCACCTATATTACAATAATTGGAAAGAGCCATTAGAGTGATAATGTAGTAGGGCCACTGAAAAGAAACTATAAACCAGCATGCTATAAACCAGCATTTCTACAAATTTACAACATCCAGATCTGACCTGGCATTCTGATTTTCTTCTCTTTTTTCTCTCTCATAACTGCTTTCTCCAGTTTCACTATCTGCTTGTTTTGTTCTGGATTATCTTAAGCCTGTTTCGCATATGTGAACACCTCATTTGCCCTTTATTAGGTATTTTCTGTCCTCACTGCAGCTCTACTAAAACAGCCATCTTTGTCCCAAGAGACAGACTTACTGAACAAAAGGGAAACAATTCCTCCCACTAGTGAGGAAAAGAGTGGATCTCCAAGAGCCAAGATTGCACTAACCCAAGTCAAATAGATCTTTGGTCCTAAGCCAAGGCTGCAGAAATACTGTCATATAAAGACTGCTAATAAAGGACCTAAGCAAATTAAGCATCAATGTCACAACTGTCATTGAAACTTGGTTTGTTTGTTTGTTTTACCTACTTTAATTAGAAAGCTTTGGGGTTTTTTTAAATCTTAAGCTCTCAATTAAATTCTAATTCTATGAAGAGAATATTCTTCATTTCTTGTTATTACTGGCTTTATGCATTTACAGCAGTTTCAACATTCAACAAAATCACCTATATGCTGATTATCAGTCTCCTTCCAATCTTTCTCCCAACCTCCTGTTCTAAACACAGTGTCATTTCTGTCACTTAATTGAAGAATCACAGAATTACCATAGTTGGAAAAGATCTCCAAGATGACAGAGCAGAGTCCAACTGCCAACTCAAGTTAAAAAAAAAAACTCACCATGCCCACTACAGCATGTCATGAAATGCCTCATTTACACTGTTTTTTTAATACCTCCAGGGATGGTGACTTCACCACTGAAACAGCAGGCTGTTTCAGTGTCTCACTACTTTCAGTAAAGAAATTCTTCCTCATATCTAGTCTAACCCTCCCTTGGTGTGACTCCAGGACAATTTTTCTAGTCCTATCATTACTCAATTGGACAGCATCCACATCCCTACAACCTCCTTTCAAGTAGATGTAAAGGTCTCCTCTCAGCCTCCTCTTCTCCAAACTGAACATTCCCAATTCCCTCAGCCTGTCCTCACAGGACCTATTCTCCAGACCCTTCACCAGAGTGGTTGCCCTTCTGAGAACTCACTCTAGCACCACAATGCTTTTCCTGCAGTGAGGGGCCCAGAACTGAACACAGTATTTGAGGTGAAGCTTCATCAGCACTGAGTACAATGGCATGATCACTTCACTCTTCCTGCTGGCCACACTAATTCTGATACAAGCCAAGCTGCTGTTGGCCTTCTTGGCCACCTGGGCACACTGCTGGGTCATATTCAGCTGGCTGTTGACCAACTCCCCAAGGTCCTTTTCCTCTGGGAAGCATCCCAGCCACTCTTCCCCAAGCCTGTAGAATTGCCTGGTGCTTTTGTGACTGAAATGCAGGATCCAGCAATTGGCTTTGTTAAACCTCACACAAAGGGGGCTGAGGATTCAACCTGTCCAGGTCCCCCTGTAGAGCCTTCCTATGCTCAAGCAGATCAGCACTCCTAACCAACTTGGTGTCATCTGCAAACTTGATGAGGAAACACTCAATCCCTTCATCTGATAAAGATATTGAACAGGACTGGCCCCAAAACTGAGCCTTAAGGGACACCACTGGTAACCAGCTGCCAACTGGATTTAACTCCATTGACTACAACTCTCTAGATCAGGCCACACAGCCAGTTTTTAGTCTAGTGAAGAGTACACCTGTCTATGCCATAAGTCATCAGCTTCTCTAGGAGAATGCTGTGGCAGACAATGTCAAGGGCATTACTAACGTCCAGGTAGGTAATGTTCATTCTTTCGTTCATCTAACATGAATAAATCCTACGATTAAATACCTCAGTAGCAAAAAAAAAAATTAATATTTAGTGTGGACACATATTGTAGAAGAGGGAATTCCGGAGATCTAACCCTCTCACTTTTACAAGTCCTATTAATCAAAGAAAAATAATTATCATATTACCAAAATAATTACGATCTAATTGTGAAAGGAATTCCTCATTTTCTTACTGTTGACTGTGCTTTTCCTATCCTTTATGTTTCATAGCAATGGACACACAGACTGAAAAGCTTTTGATTTGTATTTGCACTTGTACAGCTAATGCACTAGCTTTATTGGATGCCACATGTATAATTCTCTTGCAAATCTAGATTGTCTTGATTAATTGCCCATTAGTAACAACAGACGATGTTGATTAACAATTCAAAGAAAACAAACTGGACAATTCCCATTAGGTTTTAAGGCCTCTCTTTGAGTGTCTTTTTAAGTAGTTCCTCCGGGAGTGCTCTTCAAAGTCTGGCTCATTTTGTTGATAAGAGTCTGCTACAAAATACCAAGCATTTAACTGAGCAGAAAGGGATTTAATGGGACTGAGAACTTGCCTAATTTAGGCAGATGCTCCCTTCCTGTCTACTGTTGCAGGGCATTTTATTTTTTCCTCACAAGATCTGATGAGCAAAAAAGAAAGTTCAGGACATGACATTTTCCAAGGTTATGCAGCTGTGTTATATCTAATAAATAGCAGCTAAGATCCCTATGCCTCATGATACACCAGTAAATACCATACAACGGTAAAGAGATTTTTATAGCCATTGCTTTTACTCCCAGCTGTGAGTTTACTATTTTTCACATTTGGGGAGGAGAGGTTTTGCTCCAAATCCACTGATTTTCTGTCACTTTATGTGCCAAAGGTAAACACTAGATGCTCCATTCCATTCCAAGCCATCATCATGTATAATTTCTCTATTGCTGCAGCTAAAAAACAGAAATTATTTTAATCCACTACCACTTACAAATTCACTTGTTCACCCAGTATCTTTGGTCAGGTGCAGGATAATGAAGTTCCACTGTACAGCACTTTCTCCAATAAAGCTAGCTCATTGCATTTCTTCAGGACTTTGTCCTCAGAGCCAAGAGGGTCCTTTTTACCATTTCTATCTCTTGTAGATTTACCTGTGAGATGTGGTACATTCACATGGTTTGCACACATATTGTAGCTTTTCTCTCTTCACCTGCCAGATTTAGCATGTTCTCTGTGTGGCCCATGCAATTGAAGATTAACACATGGCCAGATGGAGGCTTTACAGGATAGAATAGACTGATCCCCTGAATAGACTAGGGAACCAACCTTCCACAGAATCATAGAATAATTCAGTCTGTAAGGGACCTCTGGAGGTCACCTAGTCCATCCCTCTGGTCCAAGCAGGGCCAGCTTCAAAATGTAGATCAGATTTCTCAGGGCATTCCAATCTTAAAATGGGCAGGTCACTGACAGTATGCAAGAATGACAGTTCCCAGAACAATAACTGTATATAGCAATGTTCCAGTAAATCAGCAACAGAGTACACAAGTTTAATTCCAGCAGCTACACCTTCACTGCTGGGTACTTCCATGACAGAGAATGCCTTTACTACACATGCATCTTCCCTTCATACCTGTAGAGGAGGGACAACCATGGGATAGTTATAGACAATCAAAGTCTAAAACATCTGATGCCTTAAGGTTACAGTATATATATTGCTACTCCACCTGCAACATGACCAAGTCACTCTCAGTCGGTCCCTGTCCTAGGACACCCAACTAGCTTTTCATCTCTGCAGACAAATAATCATTTGTTTCAAGGTGTAATACAGGATTAACTAAATCAACCCATGACACTGTCTGTTGGGGCTTTCTTGCATATACAAACCCAAAGAAAAAGCCTGTTAGAAAGCAAATATATTTTACAATGTCTGCAGCCTTTGAGGCCACAGATACAGATAAATGCCTTGTTGATACAGCTGTGATTCCCTTGGGATGAGTCATTCTGGAAGCTGTCAGTAGCACATCTTCAATAAAAACCTAGAAGGCTTCCATAATCATGCAGCATTTCCAGTCACTTTCTTATAAAAGATAATTCTAACAGCTCATGGTTTAAGCAGCTTTTATATTCTCCAAGAAACAAACAGGGAAAATGCAGGAAAAAAAATTACTAAAATCATCTCAGTGGGAGGAGAGTGATATATTTAGAAAAGAGATCCAAAGGAAACATTTTTTTCTCACAAAATCATTCTCTCTTCTGGTGATGGGCTGGGTGGTTTTTATTTTTCTGTTATTGCAGTTGGACATGGGAGGAGGAGATTTTGCATTGTCCAAAGAGAAGGAAAAATGCAAAATCAAAGTTGATTTCACTTTCAGGTTTCTGACGCTGTGGATTATAACGATTTGTCCTTTAGTTCCAAACAGCAAATTTCACTGGAAAATAAAACAAAAAACCAACACCAAAACCAACTAATCAAACAAAACACAAGATGTAAAGAAATGTAGATATTTCTATCTCTTGTTTTCATAAAAAGCTTGGAAGATAATTTTAGAATCACAGAATCATAGAATGGTTTGGGTTAGAAGGGACCTTAAAGATCATCTAGTTCCAACCCCCCTGCATGGGCAGGGGGACCTCCCACTAGACATTTTCTGTATGTGAAAATAAACCTGGAAGAACTTTAAGTCAGGGTGATGACATGAAAGAAGAGAAACATCAGATCAGCTACCAACTACATTGTAAACAGAGAAATTAGGATTTGTTCCCTTTAAATTCTCCTACTAGCATTACTCTTGTTAGTATCTCAGTATAAGGGGTTTAACAGATAGTAGCACATAGTGCTTACTAAATCCATGCATAAAACTGAGACCAGAGACACTTGCATCCTAATTCCACTTTTATTATTCTCAATAAAATGGAGTCTTTGAAAACCAAAAAGGATCAGTGATGGTAACAAATACATCTTCCAGCTGGTTTAGGCATAATGACTGTATCACTAATGAACAGGTAAAGAAGTTAGAAAACTGAAAGCGGTCTAATTATATACAGACTAGTGATGGGCAATACCATGCCAATCCCTTACTTATACCAAATAAGGCATCAGAACACCACTGAATGCCTGCAAGGCACAAAACAGTCTGCACAGTCTCCTGCAAGTGCAGCAGGAGTCTGTTCATGCTCCCTTTCCCCCATAAGACCAAGATTATTTAGGGACACTACACAGCGTCAGAGACCGCAGCGTAAGGTCTGATATTCCCCTTGATACCAAGGACATGCGATCACCTTCAGGAAACTTCTGCATCCCCAGGACACTCTGACCCTGTGGATCTGCCCTTGCATGGCAGGTTACGCACTAGGGCTTTGCTTGGAAAGGGAGGATATGTTCTTCCAGAGCGGAAACTGGCAGGCAAGTGGGGAGGGCAGCTCAGGTGAGGCAGGGGACGGGAAGGGCAGAGGACAGCACAAAGCCAGCCACACCAGGCTACATGGGGCAGCCCAAAGTAGGAGTCAAACAGCATCCAGGATAATATCAGCAGCTCGTCAGTTTGATACCGTTGATCACACATGTTATCTGGATAGCAGTACTGCAGTGGCATTGGTAGATCAGCCACTACAAAGAAACTCCAAGCAGCATGGAGAATTTAGACACACAGCTCCCATGAACTTCAATGAGAATGATGCATCTGTCTCCTGCGGTAGCTTTGAAGCTCTAGGCCAAAAGTATTCTTAGCTCTACTGTCATGCATGTCTCCAAAGAGACAAAAAAAGAAGGTGCGAGCATGTGAGACCGAGAGCGGACGTGGTTGAGGAAGTGAGAGACCAAGCAGAGCCTGATCTGGGAACCCTGCAGAGAGGGTCATGTCCGTCAGGCTTTATGTTATCAGCAGTTATTTGGAGGTAAAGGACAGACCTTCTTCTCTCAGCAGAACGAGGAAGCCAGACTGGTGCACTGAGCTGCTGACACTGAGTTGCTTTTAGAGTCATTCCCAGACCATTAAAGTCAGCTCAGGTATGTCTACCTGGCCCTCCAGACACAGAAAACAGAAGCAGGGCATTAAAAATGGTACAACAAAGTTGCAAAGGGAAAAACACTCTGCAAGAGTTGAATTTGCAAATATTCCAAATCAGGTTTCTTTCCATTTATGAATGTATTTCCCCAGCAAGTGCTCAGATGTGAAAAGGGAGAAAATCAGCTCCTAGACTGAAAAAAAAAATTTTTTTGCTTCAGTATAGCTCAGTATAAATGTATCTCCTTGCTTCCCATGGTACACACAGGTTTTTACTCTGACCTGCTGCACAAGGTTGAATTTCCTTTCCCAACTGCACCTGAATTTTTTATTTGTGTGTGGTCTGTCGCCTCACTGCAACACAGTTACAATCTCATGCTTCTAGTTCAGAAGGTCTAGAAAGTGGTGGCTAGAGCACATTAATAATGAGCACTGAACCTCGGACTCCCCTGGAGCCTTGAATTACTTGTTCAGTGGGTTAGAATAGATCTGCTTGGAAAAATATGCCCTGAAAAGTCCTGTTAGAATAATTGCATGTCACTAACTTCCCATTCTTGCAGAGCTAAACCAAGCAGTCAGATCTCCTTATGCTGAATATTTGATACTGACGCAACACCTCCATCACTTCAGAACAACCCTGTGTGCCTCATAAAGGTATTCTATGTCTCGGAGACAAGATTTACAGTATTTTAGGTACAGTTTATGTAGATCCTAGAAATAAAAGAAGTCAGAATGTAGTAAGAAGTCAAGGTCAATAATCTTATATGCTGAGGACTTAATTAACATTTTTTGTTCTTATCTTCATTGCGCCTCAAACAGAAGAATTCCAATCCATAGCCTCAAGTCAACTGAGCAGAGGTGCTGCTACTGTATGCCCTTTATTACTGCAATACACCTTAGAGCATGAAAGCTTGAAATTATATTTTCACGTTGGAGCTGTACTTTCACAAATCCTGGAAGTTAAACAAATCTTGGAATAACAGAGGAGATATTAGGTTGCCAACAAGAGTTGATATTCTTTTTCATTATTTGTTCCTATAAATAGGTATGATCTTTTTTCTGGAACAGTCTCTCATAGAGCAATACCTTTTCCTCAGATGGCATCAAAAGCAAGCTTAAAATTCTCCCTCCACCTCCCTTCGAAGCTGCACTCACAATAGACAGAGCAGATGCAAGGACATGTAATCATGCTGCAAGATATGTGAAATCTGCAGGTGTAAAATTGGAACCCCAAAGTATCCCTTCCACTTGAGAAGCCATGCCTATATACTTGGTGTCCCTACTGTTTTTTCACCTTTCTGCTTTTTTCCAAAATAAAGTGTAGAATTACTAGATCCACAAATACTGCATGCACAGAATGGGGGTATTTCCACATCTTCTGTAATGTCCAAGAGACTGTTAGCTTTAACAACAACAGTGGTGACATGTATTCCTAAAAATTAAATGAAATTACTACTCAGGAATTTTTTTTCAGGGCATTTCACTCTTTAGATTTCTAGCATAGCTCATTTTCAAGATAGCAGTATAAACTTTAATTGGATGTTTTCTTCATTGCCACAAACCTCAAACATTCAAAAATCACAAGTTAGGTCCTAACATCACAGCTGATAGCAATGAACTCTGGGTTCTCATTTTGTATCCTGAGAATGTAATTTCCAAGACAGTCTCCCCAGTGACGTGCAACAGAAACTTCCTTCAGCACAGGCACATTTCAATTCATCTGCAAGCCTGACTAAGGAAACTCACTTTACAAAAAAGATACGATGCCCAAATCTAGATCTGAGCTGAATGAGCTGATAGCAACCCTCTACAAACAAAAACGGGTTTTAATAGCACAATAGATTCTGAACCAGAGGGAATGAAAAGTGGCAAGTAAATCCAGTTTGACAGGATTCTTTAGAGTATACATTCTATAGGGCAGAGATGGCCTCTTGATTTGTGCAACATTTGGCCGATGTGTCAGGATAAGGATGTATTACCAAAATTTACACACATTCAAATGGAGACCAGAGACAGCTGAATACAAAGTTTGTGCCACTGAACTGCAAAAATCCAAATGCCCATTTATGCACCAAGATTAAGAAAAGAAGACATGGACATGAAATTCTTTCCAGTTAGGGGATTCAAGCTGAAATGTGGTTAAATCATTAATTTCATTAAAATATACTTAGCATGAAAAAACATACAGGAAATACCCAGCATGGCAGCCAGTAACACAAAGTAGAACAAAAAAATTCCAGTTCTTTTGTAAAGGAACTGCGTGGGTGTCAGTATTTTTTTTCAGAAAGAAAGAAAAAAAAAAAAAAGTTAAATAAAAAGAATAACTGGGTGTATAAAAAACAGAGTTTACTTAATACACAACAATCCTGTACTTACTCACATCAGATCTCCACCTTTCTTCTGAAGTTGCTATTAATACAGCAGGTCCTAGATGGATCAGCTGCTGTCACTTTGCACTTCTGAAGTATTTAAATAACATCTTGCAATTTCAGTCTCTAAAATTTAATGATGTTTTCTCTGAATAATGTAGTATATTGTAAAATTTACTGCTTGTATCATCCCCAGGAAATACAGTATCAGCTGGATATAGTAACTTTTTTTTCTGTTTTCTCCAGAAGCAGCAAAACCCACCAGCTCATGAGAAGTCTGCAAAAGCACGATTTCCTACCACGTATTTGAGGAAGACAGCACCAAAGCAACTCTCTGCTGTGGCTGTAACAGTTCTTGATAATATGCCACCAAAAAAAAAAAACAAAACCAACCAACCAAACAAGCAAACAAAAGAAAACCCCAAAAACAAACCCAAAAAAAATCCCAAACAAAAAAAAAACCCAAAAAACCCTAATTCAAATTCCATTGTGGCTTAGAGCACCAGTACTAATGGTGGGAAGGTACTGGTAGGTAGGTTTTCCAAATCACAGAAGCCACAGTTACCAGCACTGCAGTAAAGCTGGCCACTGGGAAGGCAATGCACAGAGGTGTATAAAATGACCTTGTGCATAAAGGTCAGGCAACAACAGGTCTTCTTCAAATGTCAGCTGGTACTTCCTGCACATAGACCTGTCCAACAGCCTTAGTACAGTCCAAACTCCCCTTATGTTTTGGCCTCACAGGTGTTGTATTTCAGTTTTCAAAATACCAACCAAGGGTAGCTTTGTCTGATTTTAGACTAATTTTCTCTAACAGCCTAGGTCTCTCACAGGTGTGACCAGATATGTACACATTTATGAAATTATGAAGATTACTTATTATCCTTTAAGCATACACTGCCATTTTCAAAATAACCTCTGGACTTCACAACACAGACAGCCACAGTTACTGCCTCTGCAAGCTCCTTTAGCCAGTGCAGGTACTCAGACATCTTTGGAAATGAAGCTAACACTATCGTTTTGACATCAGTAGATAGCTATGGATTAGCTAAGCTTGACAGCCTGGGGTAGCTTCTTCACATGCTTGAGTGTTTATTCACCAAAATAACTCCTAAAACTCAGACAGTGTAAGTTATTAAAAAAATATGAAAACAGCCTGCACCTCTGAAGCATCCTGGCCTAGAAAAGCAAAAGAACTGGTTGATAGGATGCATCTCTTGAAAAGAAACATGCATCTTCCTTTAAAAGATTTCCATTGCTCTATCAGTTGTGTTTTATTCTTAAAGTATCTCTCAACGGAAAATAAAATTTGACTACAGGGATTCCAAGGTTGCCTGCCTGCCAGACCTGTTTAAATCACCTTCACTGGCTAAGAAAACAAGCTCCAAATGTCTTAAGCAGTGAGCAGTCATGTAAAAGATAGAGTGGAGGATGGTTATGCTACTCTGCATTTGTAGTATTTAAGCACTAGCAGATCTCCGTTGTAGTCGGGAGCAGTTACCTCAGCTTGGATGCATGGGACAGATATATCCAGGCTAGAACAGATACTACAGGAGTTAAGCTGTAGAAGGACAGGTCTCACTGGGCAATGCCCAAAACTTATAGTGTATCTACACATGACTCTCGCTCATGACTCTGAACAGCCATGCAAGTCAACAGACTTCTGAAGGGACCATGAGCAAGCCTTAAAAATTCTGCTCAGAGTCCCATTGAAAAGATGTGGACAGTAATGCCAAGTCCAAGTTTTATAGTTAGGAGAGGCTTTTTAGTGGTGCTCCTGCTCTCCCAGCTAAGACACACAAGGCCAACACCAGCAAACTAGCTGCAGAAGGAGCATGTTTTGGACAGCTAGGGAGACACTGATGGTAAGTGCACAAGAAAAGGGGGATTTTAACTGGCAGAAGTAGGGAAGAGACTACCTTTTAGTCATGGTATCTGCACTGACAGGTTAAGGCTTCCTCAAAAAACCTGCCAGTATTTACTGTATGCACTCATGCTGAAGGACAACTATTTAAACAAATGCCTGAGAGTGCTTTTAAGAAATCAGCCAGAACTAATGTCAGTGAAAGGCGAACAATCATTAAAACATTCTCAAAGCTTTCTAATATGTCTTGAAATAGCATTCTTGCTTATAGGAATGCTAGGAGATTAAGATCCAATATCTCATGATCTACTGTGTCTAGGAACAAGTACTTTAATACCATTGGAAATGTGCCCTCCTGGATTTTTGACTACATATTGTTTCCATCTCCAGTGGTAATAACTGTCAAAGTCCCCTCTCCTAGCCCAGTGTGGTTTGCCATACATGGGTATGATTTGGGCTTAGCAGTCCACATTTTGAGGAAAAACAGATTATCGGTTTTGGGTTTGTGGGTTTTTTTATTTAAGATGACACCTTATAAATGCAATTTAGACAACTGGCATATTAGCATTTAGCAAGCCACTTCAAAAGTGCAATTTATCACAGGGCTCTCCAGTTTATGGGTGTGACCTACTCAGCTTTCCTAAAATGTGACAGCATGTGGCAAAAATGTTTCTGTCACTCATATGGCCACCAACACAATTCACATGCAAGTCTACTGTTTATGATTAATGGCATCACCCCGATGCATACCAGTGAGAATTTGTGGCATAACAGCCCATCACAGATTCTGTTTATAAAACCGTTTATCTTCTTCCCCAAGGTCTCTCACTAAAGCACGTGAGTTAGTATGAAAATGTCACTATGTCTGCCACAATTTATTCCTCAGTACAGTTATTTTTAGACACAAACCAGCAAACACCTAACTGCTAGATTATGCAAATCTATTTGTCTTTGTGAAAAGAAGTAATTGAGACAGCTTTTTAAATCCAGTTTACTCCACCCAAA